>NC_138349.1:76081426-76561426 GCF_046562875.1 Panthera onca
CCCTTTGATTTAACTGCTATTAGTTAAATCACACAGCAGTGTGCCTTCTATCTTGTATACACAAGTGATTGATTGCATCACCCGAATCCTGTAATTGTTCCAAACAGGTAATCTTTGAACCGGCCACGGCTTCAATTTCAGGGAATGAAGTAGGAGGAACGGAGAAAGGAGACTACATCCCACTCAATGTTCATTTACCCGTCTATGTGGGAAAAAAAATCAGGAGTCTTGCCTTATGGTCCCTTCCCTTCCGGAGAAGTCTTTCTGAAAACACGGAAGAGAGGAATATAGTTGGTAAGATCTGAAAGTAACTTCAGTGGCCAGTTCTTTGAAGGCAAGAACTGTGTTGATTTATGACGCAGTCGACGTGTCATAATTTGGCACCCGCATCTTAACAGTGGCTCTAAACATGTCTTTGGCAACTGCTATTACAGGCCAGAAATAGCTATGCAAAGTAGGGTAAAGTATTCTACCTGCCGGTGTTCATAAATACTCCTGCCAATTCTGCCCCGATGGAACGCACACACGCTATATAGGCCTTCCCATCTAATTTTACCGAGAGTATTTTTTAAAGAATTTTTTATAATCTTGGCTCAGGGCTTTCTTTATCGGTGCTTATTCTGTAATTACACAAAAAAATTTTCTCTTCAACTGTCACATTTTAAAATCCCGCCAGCCACTTTCCTATCAGATACCCCTCAAACGTCCCTGTAATTCTGCTTTCTACTCAAAGATTCTTTTTTTAATCTGAGTAGGAATGATCACGTCTCGCTGTGCTCTACCCTTTAAAGGATTCCACGTAGCTTCCTTTGAGAGATGAATATGAATCCAACTGACCATTTAGGCCTGCTAAAAATGCCCCAGGATGCATGGGGTGCCAATGGCTATGATAATTCAGATGATCTTTGTTGGTTTGTTGGTTGGTTTTGAGGTTACCAGCACGCTTTCATTTGAATTGCTCTTTTCTCCTGAATGGACAGGGACATTTGCTATTCTACTGATGGTGAAATTAGAGCCTAAAGAACTAGTCACTCACCGAAGGGGGCGGGGCAGGGCTGGAACACAGGATTCTGGCCTCTAAATTCCCAAGCAGGTCACAACCAAGTAATAACGACAAAACATACTAAGTGGATTTCTTGAAAGCATTTTCTTTCAAGAAGCAGCTCGCCAGAGTCTAATTTTAGAGTTCACATGTTATTAGCACTTTCACATTTCAAGGGGTTTGTAACTTCTCTACGTGGGAAACATTTTGCTGCAGGGCAGAGTCAAATATTCTTTTCGGTGTCTTTGCTGTGCTTTAATCATCTAACATTACTCCAAGGGAATGTATATGTGGCTACACGGCCATATTGAAGGTGAACACCTGCCATGCACAATTGCCTTTGAGGAAGAAAGAATACATGTTAGAATCATCATATGTTCCAGCAATTCCACCTCTAGGCGTATATTCCGAGAACTGAAAGCAGGGACTGGAATATATATATTTGTAACACTGATGTTCATACCGGCAGTAGTCGCAGTAATTAATAAGCAGAGCAACCCAAGTATCCTGGATGAATGAAGGGATAAGCAAAATGTAGTGTATCCACACAATGGAATAGTATGCAGCCTTAAAAAGGAAGTTCTGGGGCGCCTGGGTGGCTCAGTCGGTTGAGCGTCTGACTTCAGCTCAGGTCATGATCTCATGGTCCATGAGTTCGAGCCCCGCATCAGGCTCTGTGCTGACCACTCAGAGCCTGGAGCCTGTTTCAGATTCTGTGTCTCCCTCTCTCTCTGACCCTCCCCCATTCATGCTCTGTCTCTCTCTGTCTCAAAAATAAATAAACGTTAAAAAAAAAATTAAAAAAAAAAAAAGGAAGTTCTGACCCAGGCTATGACATGGATGAACCTTGAGGACATCTTGCCAAGTGAAACAAGCCAGTCATAAAGGGAAATGTTTTGTATGATTCCACTTCTATGAGACACCTAGTATAGTTAAATTCATAGAGACGGAAAGCAGAGTTCCCCCTGCCAGAGGCTGAGGGGATAACGGAGAGTCAGTGTTTCATGGGGACAGAGTTTTAGTTGGGGATGACAAAAATTTCGGGAGATGGATGGGATGACGGCTGCACAACCATGTGAATGTACTTAATGCCACAGAACTCTACCCTTAAAATGGTAAAAATGGTAAATTTTGTGTTATATGTAGTTTATCTCACACTCGCACACACGCACACATACCGGGAGACGGAACAATTAACCCTGATCTGGAGGGAGAGGGATGGAAACGGCTTCTCAGAGCACATGGCTTTGTTTTGAAAGACGCGGAGAGGTGCACTAGGTAGGACAGAAGAAAAACGTACTCCGGGCTGAGGGAATAACGCCAGGAAGTAATAAAGCCATTACAAGGTCATATTCAAGGAACAGCAAATAATCCAGGTGCCTGGGTACTTGCAGGTAAGTTACAGCAGATGAAGCCTCGGTGGCAGAGTGTGGGGGCAGAATCTTAAACACTCCCGCGTGCCCTGCAAGATGTTTGGGCTTTATTCTGCAGGCAGTGGGAAACCACTGGACTCCTCTGTTTAAGCTTGGAGATGTGACCGAGCTTACATTGTAGAAAGATAATGTTTGGCAGTAGTGTGAGGAGTGGATTGGAGGGGGAAGATATTAGAAGCAGGGACTCTGGTGGGGAAACTTCCGAGAGCCCAAGGGAGAGATCAGGAGGGCCCAGCTGGGAGGATGTGTGTGTGTGTGTGGGGGGGGGGGGGGCATTTGGAGAGGACATGGGAACCACAGAGAGGTGGGGAGAGAGGAGGCTTATGGAGCGGAGGGTAGCTCCCAGGCTCCACGCATGGCTTCATCCATACCCCCAGCCAGGCTGACCCACCCACATGCACTCCAGGTCCCCTGGCCCAGAACAGTTGCTCAAGACCCTGCCAATCGTGATGGTAACCGGGGCTCGTTCTTACCTCCCAATCTCTAAAATCCGGACTTCCACACTGTCCTCAGCCCCCTCCCAGTTGGGTGGGCACCGGGGCTCCTCCTGGCTTTCCTGCGAGTCCCATCCAGCCTTCCCCTCCCCCCACGACTCCAGCCGTGGGATTTCTTACTTGTCCCTTCATGATACCCCACTCCGATCCTCAGCTCTGTGCTCACTCCTTCTTCCTCACAGACCAGTCTCTGGCCTCCAAGATGGGGTGGGGGGGGGGGGCAGGGAGGGACTTGAAATCTCCCTAGCATAGGTTAGGAATACGATAGAGGCTGAAGGTTGGACAGCAGCGAGGGAGAGAATGAGCGCACTCGGGGGTTGCTGCATTTGACGCACCTGAAAATCCACCAGCACCCATTTCTTAAAGGAGCCTTTGTAACTACTCCATGCCCCAAACAATCTCAGTTTGCTGGCCTCCAAGAATCAGAGCTGCAGTCTTTCTAGTGAGGGCCTTTGGCTCACCCCACCGCAGAGGAGTATCTTCGTTGGCCTTCCTTTCCGCACAGTCTCCAGCCTCTCTGAGCAAGCAGCCCGTAGGAACCAGCTCCTGAGAGCACAAGCACTGCCAGCAGCCATCTGCTAATCACCTTCCCCAGTGGCTCTAAAGTTCTCCGCCTGTCCCCAGCCGGCCCACCAAAGCAGCCCACACTCTTAGCTGGCCCTGGGAAGCCTCAGAAACGTGTTAACCTACCTGCACAGTGATTCCCTTCTTCGGGTGAGCAGGGAACTCGTCCCTTTGGTAGTCACACCGCAGGCTAATTAGCAACCATCTACTCTGTTAGCTGCAGTGAAACTGGTCTCCTCCATGCTGTTAGGCGAGCTGAGTCGCTTGTTTGCCGTGAACTTCTGGCTTCCGTTCAGCTGACTTAGGGGAGGATCATTCTCCTGGCATTATAAGAATGCACGCAGTTGAGTCAAACAGCCTGATAGACGGCGAAGGCAAACCCTGCCGCACTGTCTGATGTCACCGGGAGGAAGATACAGGAGCAGATGGTGAAGGCAATAACTTCATGTACCACAAGAACCTCAGAACACAACCTTCCCACGGAAGAAGGGATGAGCTGCCGAAACAGGCAATGCACCGAACACTCTGGCACTATAGCTACTCTGATCAAAGCCGAATCGTCATTGGGAATGGCTGCCCGTTTGCCCTACGCCGCTCTTGCCTTGGGTGATGGAGCTAGGCAATCTCTGTGTTGCCAGGAAAGCGAGTGGCCCTCTCTCCCTCTGGCTCTTTGGCAGGTGGCCACCCTTGCATCACATGGGGAATCTGGCAAATCAAGTCCAATTCCTTTGCAGTATAGCTGCAGCAAGGATTTCCAGTTAGTGATTCCGTGGTGACTCCAATGAGTCACAGCGCCCTGATGGTCCTGCAGAGGAGGAGGGCCTAAGTTTGTCCCCGTGAGGATCGTCATTACTCTTCGTTCGAGAATTCTGCAGTCTTTGGAGCTCAACCTGAGAATGAGAGTCCTGCGTCCAGCCACTGTCACTAACCCTCTGCTTGCAAACTTTCACCAAATTGGTGGTGTCGATTTCTGCCCTTCCTTTGTGCTGACATCTGTCTCTCTCCTTTTTAAATCTGCTATCATTTCTTGTTTAAAGTTTTTATTAAAAACTGCTGTCATTTCGGGTGCCTGGATGGCTCAGTCAGTGAAGCATTGATTTTGGCTCAGGTCACAGTCTCATGATTCATGATCAACTGTATGGGGCACTGTGCTGACATCTTGGAGCTTGCTTGGGATTCTCTCCCTCCCTCTCCCTCTGCCCCTCCCCTGCTCATGCTCCCATACTCTCTCTCTCTCTCTCAAAATAAATAAATAAACATTTTTTAAATGCTGTCATCTTTGATTTTCGTATTTTTGTATTTTTTTAAATCTACATCCAAATTAGTTAGCATATAGTGCAACAATGATTTCAGGAGTAGAGGCCTTAATGCCCCTTATCCATTTAGCCCATCCCCCCTCCCACAACCCCTCCAGTAACCTTCTGTTTCTTCTCCATGTTTAGGTCTCTTATGTTTTGTCCCCTTTCCTGTTTTTATATGATTTTTGCTTCCCTTCCCTTATATTCATCTGTTTAGTATCTTAAAGTCCTCATATGAGTGAAGTCATATGATAGTTGTCTTTCTCTGACTAATTTCGCTTAGCATAATACCCTCTAGTTCTGTCCACGTAGTTGCAAATGGCAAGATTTCATTCTTTTTGATTGCCGAGTAATACTCCATTGTGTGTGTGTGTGTGTGTGTGTGTGTGTGTGTGTGTGTATATATATATATATATATATACCACATCTATATCCATTCATCCATCAAAGGACATTTGGGCTCTTTCCATACTTTGGCTATTGCTGATAGTGCTGCTATAAACATGGGGATGCCTGTGTCCCTTCGAAACAGCTCACCTGTATCCCTTGGATAAATACCTAGCAGTGCAATTGCTGGGTCATAGGGTAGTTCTATTTTTGGTTTTTCGAGGAACCTCCATACTGTTTTCCAGAGTGGCTTCACCAGCTTGCATTCCCACCAACAATGCAAAAGAGATCCCCTTTCTCCGCATCCTCGCCAATATCCGTTGTTGCCTGAGTTGTTCATGTTGGCCATTCTGACAGGTGTCAGGTGGTATCTCATTGCAGTTTTGATTTGTATTTCCCCGATGATGAGTGATGTGGAGTATTTTTTCATGTGTCGGTTGGCCATCTGGATGTCTTCTTTGGAGAAGTGTCTATTCATGTCTTTTACCCATTTCTTCACTGGATTATTTGTTTTTTGGGTGTTGAGTTTGATAAGTTCTTGATAGATTTTGGATACTAACCCTTTATCTGATATGTCGTTTGCAAATATCTTCTCCCATTCTGTTGGCTGCCTTTTAGTTTTGCTGATTGTTTCCTTCGCTGTGAAGAAGATTTTTATTTTGATGAGGTCCCAGTAGTTCGTTTTTGCTTTTGTTTCCCTTGCCTCCGGAGACGTGTTGAGTAAGAAGGTACTGTGGCCAAGATCAAAGGGGGTTTTGCCTGCTTTCTCTTCTAGGATATTGATGGCTTCCTGTCTTACATTTAGGTCTTCCATCCATTTTGAGTTTATTTTTGTATATGGTGTAAGAAAGTGGTCCAGGTTCATTTTTCTGCACGTTGCTGTCCAGTTTTCCCAGCACCACTTGGTGAAGAGACTGTCTTTATTCCATTGGATATTCTTTCCTGCTTTGTCAAAGATTAGTTGGCCATACATTTGTGGGTCCATTTCTGGGTTCTCTGTTCTGTTCCATTGATCTGAGTGTCTGTTCTTGTGCCCGTACCAAACTGTCTTGATGATTACAGCTTTGTAGTATAGCTTGAAGTCTGGGATTGTGATGCCTCCTGCTTTGGTTTTCTTTTTCAAGATTGCTTTGGCTTATGCGGGGTCTTTTCTGGTTCCATAAAAATTTTAGGATTATTTTTTCTAGCTCTGTGAAAAATGCTGGTGTTATTTTGATAGTGATTGCATTGAATATGTAGACTGCTAAGTTTCAGGATATCAAATCAATGCACAGAAATCGGTTGCATTCCTATTCACCAACAATGAAACAACAGAAAGAGAGATCAAGGAATTGATCCCATTTACAATTACACAAAAAACCATAAAATACCTAGGAATAAATCTAACCAAAGAGGTGAAAAATCTATACACTGAAAACTATAGAAAGCTTATGAAAGACATTGAAGAAGACACAAACAAATAGAAAAAGATTCCATGCTCCTGGACAGGAAGAACAAATATTGTTAAATGCTGTCATCTTTTAAATCTCATATGTATTATGGATTTCTGAGTTAATACTGTTATTACCAAACTCATGTGTATGTATCTATAAAGATGATAAATCACTCCCTTTTATTGAGCATTTAAGCCAGATCCTGGGCTAGCACTGCTTTTAAATGGTGACACCAGCACTTGAATTCAGGCCTGTCTTACTTCCAATTCCATGCTTTTAACTACAGCCTAGACTGCTGATGGGGTGTGTGTGTGTGTGTGTGTGTGTGTGTGCAATATATGTATGTTTATATAGTCATCATAGAAGATGTGCATCATAGAAGATGTGATATGTTACGTGCCATGTATGTGTTAGGCCCTTGAGAAACATCTTTTCAATGAAGAGTGATTGCATTTCCACCCTGTAATGTCTATTACTGTTGGGTCATGTGACTCTCCCAGCCACTCACAGTGAAATGAGTGTAGATGCCTGTATTTTCCATCCTTGCATCAGGTCTAGTGTAACTCCGGGACACACACCCAATGGAGCTCTAAGAGCCAAAGGGCCTGAAAGGAAGTTCTTTATCGTTCTAACATGAAAGCCATCTGAATGCTACAGATAATCAAGGCTCCAGGAAAATTCTTCTTAACTTTGAAAGGTTTGTTAGCTTGTTTCACGTTCTGAAACACAAAAAAAGTCCCAAAGTATTCTGATACCTTAAAGATATCCCTCTCCAACTGTGACCTGTGTTTATCGTGATGTCCGCAGCCTTATTTAATTCTACCACAGTGTGATCACCTCCCACAACTGGATGGACGAATTAGTGTTTTCCTCCTGAAAGCTTTCTGGAGAAAAACATATCTGGGCCCTGTTACGAACTTAGAGACCCTTGTTAAGGATGCAAATGATTCCTTTGGAAGACCGAGTACCTTTATGGGCTGCCACCATTTAGCTAAATGTTCTTCTGATGCACAGAGTCATATCAATCGCTTGGAAAGTTGATGCAGAGGCCAAAATGCCTGATTCACATTTTCAGTAGCAGCGATCCTCTCTTAGAAGTCCTGATTTTGCCAGATAAACAGGTCAGTTAAGTCAACACACACAGAAGCTAGATTTACCCCAAGATGCTTCCACCTTGAAAAGTCTGCGCAGTTCTGTTCTACGACGATACTGCACTTGGTGGGACTCCGGTAGCATGAAAGGGTTAACTTCCTGAAGGTGTGGTATTAATTTCATGTATTTAGAATTTCTATCCTGCCTAATTCTGAAAGGGCACCGGATAGTTTTCAAACATAAACATAATAAAATATAGGCTAATTTAAGATTGAAACTACAATAGAGGTTCTGTAAGTGGGTGACTATAACCAGTTACTTGAGATGAGCTGATTGTGATATTTAGGCTCTGAATTTGGCCCAGATTCCTGGTAACCAATGCAAAAAGGGAAATAGGACAGATATAATAGGTTAGACCAAAAAAAAAAAAAAAAAAAAGAGAGGAAAGAAAAAAACCCAAAATGGCTTTTTATCTTTTATCTGATATAAATGATACTAAACTGGCATTAAATTAATTGGCATTAGATTCCAGGAGGAATAAGCCATTTATCCCTAAAGAGTTTTCTGTAAGCCAGGCACAAAGGGACAAATACTGTATGATTCCACTTATATGAGGTACTAGAAAAGACAATTTCATACAGATAGAAAGGAAAATGGTGGTTTCTAGGAGCTGGGGTTGGGGAGAATGGGGGCATTATAATTGAATGGGTACAGAGTTCCTGTTGGGGAAGATGAGGAAGTTCTGGAGTTGGATGGTGGTGGTGGCCATTCAACATCGTGAATGTACTGAGTACACTTAAATGAGTAAATTAAAAAAAGAAAGAAGGGGAGCCTCAATGTCGGAGAATGAAAGCTGACCTCAGACGTTGCCCAAGCTGTGTTCCAGTTAGTTAGTGTACTGGAATTTCCAGTTCAGCCCTGGGGAAGCAAAGTGCTTCAGGTCTCTACACTATAGGTATTCCCGGAATGAATTGTACAGAGTGCCCTTTCTCTGCATCTTGATCCACGCATCCATGCTCCTCCCTCTTGTGCTGGGATCCTCCACACTGTCACAGTATTGTCCCATCACTGCGAAACCCTTGGGGCACTGCGAGCCCTGCGTCAGCCTCTGTGCTGACAGCCCAGGTGAGACTGCTTTGGATCCTGTGTCTCCTTCACTCTCTGCCCCTCCCCCACTCACACTCAAAAATAAATAAACATTAAAAAATTTAAAAAAATTATTTGCCGTAGTTTCTGCAGACGTCTAAAAGATACAAAATGTACGACTGTGCTAAATGCAATGTGGTATCCCAGATCGGACCCAACAACAAAGACATTAATGGAAAACTGATGAAATCTGAATGAATAAACCATAATGCTTGGTTGTACTAATGTTAATTTCTCAGTTTTGATAAACGTACCCTGGTTAGATATGATGCTGACGTTAAGAGAAACTGGGTGAAGCATGGATGGGAACTCTCTGGACTATCTTTGCGATTTTTCTGTGAGTTCAAAATTACTCCAAAACAAAACATTTGCTAAAACAACCACCACGTTTTGGACATGAAATCTCAATGACACCTTTCTCCTGTGGCCCCTCCACAGAGGTAATCATTAACTGGAGTATGGTGTATATCATTCAAACAGCCTAACGCAACTGTTGGTATAACTAATGTGTCGGCCAGAAGAAACACCTTTTTTTTTTTTAATGTAACATTTGAACTTTAGTTTATTTAAGTGTAATTACCATACAGTTTATGTTGGTTTCAGGTGGACAATACAATGATTCAACAATTCTGTGCATTTCTCAGGGCTCATCAAGATAATTCCCTTCATCTATTTCACCCATCCCCCAAACACCTCCCTTTGGTAACCACTAGTTTGTTCCCTGCATCTAAGAGTCTGTCCCTTCTTTTTTCTTTATTCGTTCATTTGTTTTGTTTCTTAAATTCCACATATGAATGGAATCATATGGTATTTATCTTTTTATGACCGACTGATCTCACCTAGGGTTATACCCTCTAGGTTCATCCATGTTGTTGTAAACGGCAAGATTTCATTCTTTTTTTTTATGGTTGAGTAACATTCCAGTGTGTGTGTGTGTGCGCGCACACACACACACACGCATCACATCTTTATTCGTCTATCAATGGACACTTGGGTTGCTTCCATATCTTGTCTATTGTAAATGATGCTGTGACAAACACAGGAGTGCATGCATCTTTTCAAATTAATGTTTTCATTTTCTTTGGGTAAATACCCAGTAGTGGCATAGTTGGATCATAGAGTAGTTCTATTTTTAGTTTTTTGAGGCACCTCCATACTGGTTTCCACAGTGGCTGTACCAATTTGCATTCCCGCCAACAGTGCATAAGGGTTCCTTTCCCTCTTCATCCTTGCCAACACTTGTTATTTCTTGTCCTTTTGATTTTAGTAATTCTGACAGGTGTAAAGTGGTATCTCCTTGTGGTTTTAATTTGCATTTCCCTGATGAGTAACGATGTTGAGCATCTTTTCATGTGTCTGTTGGCCGTCTGTATGTCTTCTTTGGAAAAAACGTTCGTTCAGATCCTTTGCCTGTTTTTTAATTGGGTTATTGGGGGGGGTTTGGTGTTAAGTTATCTAAGTTCTTTATATATTTTGGATATTAACCCCTTATCAGATATATCATTTGCAAATATCTTCTCCCATTCAGGAGGCTGCCTTTTTGTTTTGTTAATGGTTTCCTTCATTGTACAAAAGCTTTTTATTTTGGTGTAGACCCAGTAGTTAAGTTTGCTTTTATTTCCCTTTCCAGAAGAGATATAGCTAGAAAAAATGTCCCTATGGCCAATGTCAAAGAAATTACAGCCTATGTTTTCTTCTAAGGTATTTGTGGTGTCAGGTCTCACATTTAGGTCTTTAATCCATTTTGACTTCATTTTTGTGTATGGTGTAAGAAAGTGGTCCAATTTCATTCTTTTGCATGTAGTTGTCTTGTTTTCCCACAGTATTTGTTGAAGAGACTGTCTTTTCCCAGTCGCATAGTCTCACCTCATTTGTTATAGATTAATTCACCATAAGAGCATGGGTTTATTTCTGCACTCTGTATAAAGAGCAACACCTTAAAAAAAAAAAAAAAAAAAAGAGGAAGAATTCTAAAGCCTTTGGACTCCAGTGGGATGCCAGGAGTGAGGTTCTTCCTAGACTGCCCCTCCTTCAGGTACCAGCCCTTCCAGGAACCCCTGTCCTTAATGAACCCCCTTTCTCCCTAACCAGCCACCCAGCCCACTATTGGTCCTACTATTGGCCTTGTCAAGGAGGTCACCTGTAAGCCACTGCTACTCCCTCCCTGTAGCCCCTTTCACTCAACCCTTGTTTGAACACTGTGCACTGAATTTCCCTGGGCTTGAGGATAAATGAGTAGCCAGTTTCCACCACAGTCTAGGTCAGCAGGCAAGAGTTCTGGGGCTCCACCATTTTCTCTAGTAGACTCAGTCTTCATGCCACGTGCCCGGAAGGCTCTGTATTTATTCAGCACCTGAGCTGTGCACCTAGACCACCACCCTGCCCCACAGTCCCTGCACTGAGACGGGGACCGCCCCAGATCTCTGAGGGCCCGCTTCTTGGCTTCTGAGGCTGAGGTATTTCCCTCACGTCTAAAGGTCATTAGAAGGGGTGACAGTTCCGGGACCTTATTCATCTGTTTATTTAAAGATACCCCCGCTGCCCCATGTCTATTTACAAAATGGTAACTGTGAAGGTAGAGATTCACAGAGGCTCTCAAAGAGGAGGCAGAGAAAACCCTCCAGGGAGGACAGGAGGGAAGGCCCCAGGGGTTGGCAAGGCTGTGTAAGGCTGACTGGGAAAATTTAAGACGGCAAGCACCAGCCAAAGTCTCTGGGAAGATAAATAGGCTTATCAATTGTTCTTTGACCTGCAGATACTGGTCTTGTGTCAGGAAAAACAGTCCCTGCAGATTTTAGATTCCCAAAAGGCATCCAGGGGAATGAAGAATTCACTTCCTAAGCAAATAGTGTCCTAAATTGTGTCAGGAAAAACAGTCCCTGCAGATTTTAGATTCCCAAAAGGCATCCAGGGGAATGAAGAATTCACTTCCTAAGGAAATAGTGTCCTAAGTTCTTCCATGTGCATTGTATCCAATGCTCGACTCAGAGGTAGAAAGGCTGCAGACGTGAAATGTTTGTTTGCTTTTTTTTTTTTTTTAATCAAATTAACACAAAAAAACATGATATCCACGGGAAGGGAAGTAGGGATGGGAACTGAATCTTTCTTTTATTGCACTTCAGCTCTTAATAGCTGACAGCGCTAACCTATAAAGCAAGGACACCTGGGGCGCCTGGGTGGCTCGGTCGGTTAAGCATCCGACTTCGGCTCAGGTCATGATCTCACGGTCCGTGGGTTCGAGCCCCGCGTCGGGCTCTGTGCTGACAACTCAGAGCCTGGAGCCTGTTTCGGATTCTGTGTCTCCCTCTCTCTGTGACCCTCCCCCGTTCACGCTCTGTCTCTCTCTGTCTCAAAAATAAATAAACGTTAAAAAAAAAATTTTTTAAAAATAAATAAAGCAAGGACACCTGTGTGAGTGCGTAAGTCAATATTTGAGGTGATGTGTTCTTGTTTTCTCTGCTAATTCACCTAATTTCTTTTGAACTCTCTGGGCAGTATACTGGATTGTGAAATGTGTTATGTAATATGGACACCTAGAAGCACAGTGTTGAATGGGGGAATCACCCTAGATCTTATAGTGAAATAGGATTTTGTGATACATAAAGCTAAGTCATGTGGTTCTACTCTGTTGGGGGGCAAAAAGTAACAACACCCACAGTTTTATTAACAACCACGACCGTGACTGCTTACGTTTCCCGGTAGGAAAAAAAATGTTTCACATCTTATGCAGTGATGTGTGGGCAAGATTGCTGTGAACCACAAGCCAGAGTCCTGAGGCCTGCCCCAGTCCTGCTAAACCAGCGATTTGACAGTGGGCCTCAGTTTTCTCATCTGTGAATGAGAAGCAAAACTCTTGTATATGATCACTGAGAGGCTGCAATGGATATTATTCATAATGTCAGAGAGAAAAGTGGACATACACAAATATGAAACCCACAGGACAAGTTTACAGAGGCACATATTACGTATCGAGAAGTGTGGCCATCACAGATTTTTAGCCAAAGAAAGTTCTCGCCAAAGATGACCAATGTCGAAACTGGTTGAATATTTATGGGACGTTCGTCTTCTGAATGAGAAGGGTCTGTGTCTTCTATTCTAAATGGTTTTCAGAAAAGGAGTTTAAACAGCTTTGCCTGGTAACCGTCTGATGTTTAAAGAGCCTAATGGTGAGCAAGATAGTCCTTTCGTTGAATCCCCTGGGACCTTGGCTCTCAATCTCATGAGGCGGGGCCAAAAGGGCATGGATTTAGATCTGAAGCTGCCTTGGTTTGGCCACCTACTAGCTTTGTGTGTGAACATGAGCAGGGCTGAATTACCCTCTGCCCCCCTCGCCTTTTGCCCATCAAGTGAGGATGATAATAATGTGTAGAGCTGGTGTCCGTGGAAAGTGCTTTATGAGCTGACAAACACGGGAATGATGATCATTCTAAAGATTCAAATTTATAACAGACAAGGTGTTAACATTCTAACTTTTTAAACAATTAATATCATTCATTTGCTACAACCCCGCAACCACATGGAAGAATTGCACAAAATCGTGTTGAGTGAAAGAAGCCGGACACAATAAGGTAGGTTGTATATGATTTTACAAAGCAGCTTCCAGGAAGCTGAGACTGTTTTTCTCTTGCTCTGTGTGTTGTTTACATGCGTGTGTTCAGTTTGTGAACTCATCACATTGTGAGCATAGGATGTGTGCCCTGTTCTGTACATATGATCTACATTAATAAAGAGTTAAAAGTTTTGATTTAGAAAAGTTAGATACTGCAGGTTAAAAAAAAAAAAAGCAACTAACAAAAATCTTCAGATTCTCTATCTTCCAGAGTTAGTGAAGGGGTTCAGAAAAAAAATGCTTCAAGATGTACCACGTTGGCATGTGGATTATTTTGAACTGATGGCAATGAAGGGCCAGTGGACTCAAGAAAAACTCTTACCTCTCTCTAAACTACCCAAAGGAATTTAGATAGGTGGTCTGGCCCAGAAAGAGAGCTGTTATCAGTGACAACTTTTCATCTGAAAGACCTGTCTATAGGGCAGGGCACACATCTGATTACCAAACGTCTATCTTTAAAAAAAAATTTTTTTTAATGTTTATTTTCGAGAGAGAGACAGAGTGTGAGTGGGGGAGGGGCAGAGAGAGAGGGAGACACAGAATCGGAAGCAGGCTCCAGGCTCTGAGCTGTCGGCACAGAGCCCGACGTGGGGGCTCGAACTCATGAACCATGAGATCATGACCTGAGCTATAGTCGGACACTCAACGGACTGAGCCTCCCAGGTGCCCCTCGAACATCTGTCTTTATTGTCCTCTGAGCTACCCTCCCCACTTCCAGGGTTCCAGGCCGCTACCCCAATTCCTTGGCTCAGGATGTTATTTAAGCCTCAATTGCCTGACTTGCCCATGATTTTTATTGCCTTGGTGGGGTTCTCGTAAATACAGAATTAAGCGTGTTTGTCTCTAGTTATCTGCTTTGTATCATTTTTATAGTTAGACCAGCCACAGAACCTAAAAGAGTAGAAGGAAAAACTTTTCCTCCCTGACAGTAGCCACTTTTAATATTTGGATGTAGATCCTTCTGGAATTTTTTTCTCTATAGACAAACATATACTACAAAAAAACAGAATCATCCTTTGGTGACCCAGTTTTCTCACCGGGCAATATATTGTAGTCTTTCTGAGTTGGTAAATTATCGGTTATTAACTGCATCATACCGGAGTTTGTTTTATCAATGCCCTGTTTTGCTGTCACGAATACTGATAAACACGACTTGTTCAGACATCTCTGTTCAGTAGCTGGTTTGTCTTTTTTTTTTTTTTTTTTTAATTTTTTAACGTTTATTTATTTTTGAGACAGAGAGAGACAGAGCATGAACGGGGGAGGAGCAGAGAGAGAGGGAGACACAGAATCCGAAACAGGCTCCAGACTCTGAGCTGTCAGCACAGAGCCCGACGCAGGGCTCGAACTCACGGACCGCGAGATCGTGACCTGAGCCGAAGTCGGCCGCTCAACCGACTGAGCCACCCAGGCGCCCCTGGTTTGTCTTTTAAGGATTCCTAAAACTGAAATGGGGGACCCTAGGAGCACACACATCTTTAAGGCACAGATTTTCTTCTAGAAAGACGCACCAGTTTACATTCCCATCTGCAGTGGGTGTGAACTCCCCTTTTCTCCGAAGCTTTGCTAAAAGCGGATGCTATCATCCTTTTTAATCTCCACCAATCAGGAAGTTAGGTGTAACCAAGCACAAGGGTCCACAGTAGGGGGGTCTAAACTCTGACTCTGGGATAGAACAGACTTGGGTCTGTCTTCCAGCTCCAAGCTTTTCCCGAGTTCTAACATGGGGTAAATGATAACATTTCCTAAAGAGAACCGTTAGTTAAATGGCTTAACCTCTGACTGTTCTCCCTTCTTTTCCCCGAACTCCTGTCTGGTCTCATCTCCACCCAGCAGCCTGGATGTTCTCCTGTGAATGTAAACCCCATTCCACCACTGCATTACCCACTTTCTTCATACTCTTCCTTGACCACCGTACATGGAACCCAGTCTCATCTCCTTCATCCAGCCCAGCTGAGTCCACCTCTTCTGTGTCTGCCTGCCTCCGCAGCAAATGTTGTCAGGCCTCGCTTTCCCTCGCCCACCTTTTCGAGGCTGTTCTGTTCTCTTTCAGCGCCTGGTACAGGTCAGTCCCTAGGGCCTGTTTGCTCCTGCTCCTTCCTGTCTTTGCCGACTTCAGCTCGAAAACCACATCCTTAGAGAGCCCTTCCCTCCCTCCTTGCTATTTTCTCTCACGGCATCCTGTTTCTTCCTCCGCAGTTCTTATTACTATACATAATTATAGATTTCTTTGTTCACATTGGTATTTTCTGTCTCTCCACCCCTCGGTAAGCTCAGCGAGAACAGAGACAAGGCCTTTTTATTCCATTGCTGTGTGTTCTGAGGGCTGGCCTCACTAGTAGGTACTCAATAAACACTGCGTGAATGAGACAGTCATCCGTTCAGCGTGTATTTATTAAGTGCCAGGCATTGTAGTAAGCACTCAGGATACAAAGATGGGTAAGATACAGCATTTCCTAACTTCAAGGAGCTCATAGTCTAGGGAGGGAAGCACATAATCGTAATATGTAGCAAATGCAGTGACTTGTTTCCAAGACAAAGACAGTATCACAGGGACAGGATGTCTAACCTCGTCTGGGAGAAAGGAAGATCCAAGAGGGTTTCCTGGAGGACATGTCATCTGATCTGAGCCACATAAAGCGGAGGAAAACATTATAAGCACAGGAACTGCCTGAGCCCAGATATGGAACTGAAAAGCAACATTTTGCGGGCAGGGAAACAGTCAGCAGTTTAGAAAATAAAGTGCAAGTCAGAAGATGCTGACAAAATATGTCCGAGAGATGGGCAGAGGCTGACCAAGGAGGGCATTGGAAGCTTGGATTTTTAAGTCAGAAGAGATCACTGGGAGTTTTAATGGGGGCGGGTGGGGTGTGGGGAGGTGGCAGATTTTTTGAGAAGGACACATTTGGAGGCGGGGAGACCAGATAAAATACGGTAAGGACCTGACCAGGGGCAGAGGTAACAGTGAGAGAGAAAGAGAGTAGGGGACAGTTTCGAGAACCTTTCAGACGTAGAACCAGTAAGACTTGGTTACTGATTAAATGTGGGACAGTTTGGCCAGGAGGTTGCTGAGAAAAGAGGAGAGTCGATAGCTTGGCAGATGAGGTTATGACAGAATTCCATCAACCAAGAGAACACCTGGGAAGCAGGTTTGGCAAGCGGGAGGGAGTGAGGTGACACGTGAGGTCTGGGATACGCTGAATCCTGAATCCGAGGTGCTTGCGGGAACCCAGGAGGCATGGGCCCAGAGATCAGGGTTGGAGCTCTAGGTTTGGGAGTTATCACCCCCACCCTTGAGGCTGTGTGGAATGCAGTGGGCAGCGGGGCCCAGTGTGGATCCGAGGGAAACCCCCACATTGGTTCTCAGCTAGAATGAGAGAAAAATAGATGCAGTTAACCCACCCCCCCCCCCCGCCGCTAGTTATTTACTCTTTCATGCTTGTTAATCTCATTCCCATTGCGTTCTGACGGCCCCCAGGCTTGGGTGGCCAATCTCTAATAGCTAATAATAGCTGTGACTTGCTGAGCCCTTGCTCTGTGCTGTGTATATTCCAAGCGCTCTGCTCGTATTGATAGCTTTACTCCTCACAAAAGCACTGACTGAGCCACCCAGGCGCCCCTCCAGGTAGCTTTATAAAGCAAATCTGTTTTGGGGCGCCTGGGTGGCTCAGGGGTTACGCGTCCGACTTCAGCTGAGGTCATGATCTCACAGTTCACGGGTTCGAGCCCCGCATCGGGCTCTGTGCCGACAGCTCGGAGCCTGGAGCCTGTTTCGGATTCTGTGTGTGTCTCTCTCTCTCCTCTGCCCCTCCCCCGCTTGCGCGCGCGCGCTCTCTCTCTCTCAAAAATAAACATTAAAAAGATTTTTTTAAGAAAATTTGTTTTTTCTGTTAAATACGTTAAATAACGTTCAAAGCTGAATAAATGTTGCTGAGTACAGCAGGATGTCACCATTTTGATGTGCACACAATTTCTATAAATATCTCGTTTTAGATTAAGCATAGTAGGGAGGAGAGTGCAAATCATGCGAATAACAGTGGCGCTCCCACATGTGCTGTAAACACTCCATGATTGAATCCAGCATCTATGGGACAAGGAAAGCCGTGAGGGTCTCACTCACTTCCCTTTGCAATTCCTAAGGTTGAATAATATATTAGAAAACACTTCTCTGCTAAAAGAATATTATTATATAGCTTTATTTTATGTCGCTTCCTTATGTAACTTTAGAGAATAGATCCAAGATTCACTTTATCCGTTAGTCATCTTAGGGAAAGCTCTTTCTGTAAATTTGGTATAATGTCACATTTTCTGAATTTCTTTCCAAAGCTGGATAATGATGACCTGAATGGGGCATTCAAAGAAAAATATATAATCCTAGGAACATGAACATCTTATTGGTGTATCAGTGAAGTAATGGAAATATTCTAGAACTCTTTTATAGGCTTGCTGTTATAAGAGTGTAACCAAGAATTCCACTTAAAATTGGAAGTTAAAACTTTATGTACAAAAAAACAAACAAACAAACAGGGGGCTGCCTATTGGCCATAGTTTGTCGATTCGAGTTTTTGAAAATATTGCATGAAAATATAATTTATCTGAAACTTTACTCTAAGATCAGGCATGGGACAAGGATGACCACTCTTGACCCTTTAATTCAAAAATAGTATTGGAAGTCCTAGCCAGCCAGAGCAATTAAGCAAGAAAAACAAAAAAAGGCATCCGAAGCAGAGAGGAAGAAGTGAAACTGTCTCTATTTGCAGATGACATCATATTATATATTTTTAAAAAACCCTAAAGATGCCACAAAAAAAAAAAAAAACCCAACACCTGTTAGAACTAAAAGCAAATTCAGTAAAGTCGCAGGATACAAAATCAATATACAAAAATAAGTTGTGTTTCTTACACTAATAATGAAGCATCAGAAAGAGGAATTAAGAAAACAATCCCATTTACAATTGCACCAAAAAGAATAAAACACCTAGGAATAAATTTAACCAAGGAGGCGAAAGACCTGTACCCTGAAAACTAAGTCACTGACAAAAGAAATTGAAGAAGACGCAAATAAATGAAAAGGTGTTTCATGCTCAAGGATTGGAAGAATTTATATCGTTAAAATGTCCATACTACCCAAAGCAAGCCCTATCACAATTCCAATAGCATTTTTTTCACAGAAATAGAACAAAAAAGCTTCCATAAAACCACAAAAGACCCCAAACAGTCAAAGCAATCTTGAGAAAGAAGAACCAAGCTGGAGCCATTGCATTCATGATTTCAAACTATATTACAAAGCTATAGTAATCCAAACAGTGTAATATTAGCATACAAACAGACACACAGATCAGTGGAATGGAATAGACCCAACACATAAACCCACACATATATGATCAATTAATTTATGACACAGGAGGCAAGATTATACACTGTGGAAATGACGGTCTCTTCAATACATTGTGCTGGGAAAACTGCACAGCCACATGCAAAAGAATGAAACTGAACCACTGTCTTACTACCACACACAAAATTAACTTAAAATGGAGTAAAGACTTAACTGTAAGATCGGAAATCATAACGCTTGTAGGAAAAAAACATAGGCAGTAAGTTCCGTGACATCGGTTTGGAGATGAGTTTTTGGATATGACTTTGAAAGCAAAGGCAAAAAAACCAAATGTAAACAAGTGGGACCACATCAAACTAACCACACAGCAAAGGGACCGTCAACAAAATGAAGACATAACCTACAGAATGGGAGAAGATATCTGCAAATCGTATATCTGATAAGGGGTTAAATATCTCAAATATATAAAGAACTCATACAATTCAATTTAAAAAATCTGATTAAAAATGGGCAGAAGAACTGAGTAGACAGTTTCCCAAAGAAGACATACAGATGGCCAATAGGTTTAGTGTTCAGGGAAATGCAAGTCAAAACCACAATGAGACATCACCTCACACCTGTTAGAATGTCTGTTATCAAGAAGACGAGAAATAACAAGGGTTGGCAGGGACGTGGAGAAAGCAAACCCCTGTGCCCTGTTGGTGGGAGATAAATTGGTGCAGCCACTATGGCAAACAATATGGAGGCTCCTCCAAAAATTAAAAATAGAATTACCACATGATCCAGCAATCCCACTTCTGGATACTTATCTCAATAAAATGAAACCACCAACTCAAAAACAACATTTGCACCCTTATGTTTACTGCAGCATTATTTACAATAACTAAGACATGTAAACAACCTACATGTCTATCTATCATATCATATATCATATATATCATAATGGAATATATATTGTTACATATATTACACACAATGAAGTATTATTCAGCCGTTAAAAAGAAGGAAATCCTGCTATTTCCTGCATATATGATCCTTGAGGGCATCATGCTAAGTGAAACAAGTCAGATGGAGAAAGGCAAATTCAATATGATCTTACTTACATGTAGAATCTGAAAAATAAAAAACCTGACAAAACAAAAAACAAATTCTTTGATATAGAGACAGATAGGTGGTTGCCAAAGGCCAGGGGTGGGGAACAGATAAAGTGGGTGAAGGTGGTCTAAAGGTACAAATTCCCACGGGCGCCTGGGTGGCTCAGTTGGTTAAGTGAGGGACTTTGGCTCAGGTCATGATCTCACAGTTCATGACTTTGAGCCCCACACCCACCTCTGTGCTGTCAGCACGGAGCCTGCTTGGGATCCTCTGTCCCCCTTCTCTCTGCCCCTCCTCTGCTCGCACCCTCACGTGCATGCTCTCTCTCTCTCTCTCAAAATTAAAAACATTGAAAAAATAAAGGTACAAATGTCCAGTTATGAAATAAATAAGTCATGGGGATATAATGTATAACATGGTAGCTATAGTTAATAAGACCATATTGTACATTTGAAAGTTGCTAAGAGAACAGATCTGAGGAGTTCTCATCACAAGAAGACAGAATTTGTAACTGTGTGAGAATAGATGCTGACTACACCTATTGTGGTGATCATTTTGTAATATATTCAAATATTGCACCATTGTGTTATACACCTGAAACTAATATAATATTACATGTCAAGTATATGTTCTCAAGAAAAATAAACACAAAATTTCTTACTCTCTTTTGACAGTAATGGAGAGCTATGGAAACTTAGATACTCTTTCCAAATAAGTCTCACAATAAGGCAAAAAAAAAAAAAAAAAAAAAAAGAGAGAGAGAAAACATTTCACCCATTAGTAGTAAACTAAAATACCAAAAATCCCTCTTAAAAATGTTGTAAGACAGGGGCGCCTGGGTGGCGCAGTCGGTTAAGCGTCCGACTTCAGCCAGGTCACGATCTCGCGGTCCGTGAGTTCGAGCCCCGCATCAGGCTCTGGGCTGATGGCTCGGAGCCTGGAGCCTGTTTCCGATTCTGTGTCTCCCTCTCTCTCTGCCCCTCCCCAGTTCATGCTCTGTCTCTCTCTGTCCCAAAAATAAAATAAAAAACGTTGAAAAAAAAAATTAAAAAAAAAAAATGTTGTAAGACATACCCAAAGAATGCCCCCAATTCTACATCTGCCCCAACCCACTCCTGGGACTCTAAACCCGTTCTTCTCGTAGTGTAGACCCCAACCAGGGGCATCAACATCATCTGGGAACATGTTAAAAATGCATATTTTCAGGCCTCACACCTCACCGGTTGAATCAGAAATTCTGGGAGGTGGGGCCCAGCAATCTGTTTTTAACAAGCCCTCCAGAAACATCTGGTGCAGGCTGGTTTCCAGAACCATGACTCCAGAATCGCATACTCCTGTTGAAGATTCAACTCAGCGGTTAGTAGTGTCCCCCATAGTAGATGCTAGCCATGCCTTGCCCAGGCTTCCCTGGGTCTCTGTCACCCTCACCATGCTGTCTGGCCTGAGATGCAAAAGTTCAGCCCCATCGCACCAAGGGGGACTCACTCTATGGAGCAGTTCCAGTTTCCAGAGCTGCCTGGAGGGGTGAGCTTGAAGCCAGCCTCCAGTCAAGACCCATCCCTGGTTGGGTTTCCGCTTGTCCTATCTGTCTCCCCCCACTGCCCTTCTCCTAAGAATACTTCCGCGATGAATCACTTGCTCAAGAAGCCCCCTGCTTCTTGGGAACCCTACCTGTGATAGAAGGGGCGACACGGGAGCGCTTGGGCAATTGGGAGGGGGCTGGTTGGCTATGGTTTCAGGAATCCACAAAAGTAAAGGAGGCACTGAAGAAGAATTCTATTCCTCTGCGCAGAGGCTATGGTGATACTGATGACAGCAAGACTGCCTTTCTCCAGAGTAACAAAATGCCTTTGTTATGATTATTAATTTTGTCCTAAATCTCTGAATCTGAACCTTCCATCAAACTTCCTGCCTGGTGACTATCGAGGTCCTCGAGGCCGTGGGCAAGTTCCTTTTCCAGAATACTGTGCTGCCCCACCCCCCTCCTCTGCTCTTCATATTTGAAAATATTGTGACTAAAGGCAGGTGTTCTTTGGTGGTTGAAATTGACCCTTTGTCACCCCCAGGCTGGGTGAGTGTCCTCCTTGGTCTCTGTGGTCTCCTTTGCTTCCCTAAAGCAACACTTGCCATACCCAATGGCCACATCATTGTCCATTTATTGCTTCATAAGCCCGAGAAGACTCAAGAACTCTGAACATAGTTCAGGCTAACATGGCCTGCTCCCTTGTTGTCTCAAAAAGGAAGGTACTTACAAAATGTTTGTTGGGAGATAAAAATGAGAGAGTAAATGAATGATTCATGTTACCAGAGTGCATAATTTTTATGTGAATGCAAATTTGTTTTCACTCGTGCAATGTCCCTTTGCTTTTTTAATTTGTTTGCTCTCTTGCCTCCACGGATGGCAAAGACTATGTCTTCTAGTCCCCTTTCATCCCTGCAAAGACAATAGAACTAGTGTTTGATTGAATACTCAATTTTGAATACTTAATTAATCAGTCAACATGTATTCAAGTACAAACTATTTTAAGGATACTTTAAAGACAGAGATTTAAAAATAAATGAAACACAGTAGTCTTCAAGAAGTTCATGGCAGCCTGATTATTTGTTCTCAAAGAGAGTCTTGTTGAATGCAAAACTAAGTTTGGTTTAATATTTGTTCTGTTTAATATTTGTTTTCGGTGGCTCAGTTGGTTAAGCATCCGACTCTTGATTTCAGCTTAAGTCATGATGTCATGGTTCATGAGTTCCAGCCCCACGTGGGATTCTTCACTGACAGTGTTGAGCCTGCTTGGGATTCTCTCTCTCCCTCTCTCTCTCTCTCTCTCTCTGCCCCTCTCCCGCTTTCTCTCCCCCTCTCTCTCTCTCAAAATAAGTAAATAAACTTGAAAAAATATATATATTTGTTTTGTTATACTTTGTTATCCTTTTCCTGGAAATACATTCACAAATCATCAAAAAGTTTCTTCTCCAGACCACGTACCCCATTTTGTCAGCAAAATGGTCGGTATACCAATCCCGCTCTGGCTGTCAGCACGATCAGTATGCGCTACCGCTTGGCTCAATCATGGGGATTGAGAGGCAAGGTTGCAGGTTCAAGTCCTACCGAATGTACTTGTAGGGGAGTCAGGGTCCCTATGGCAGGACATGTTTGAATCTGAATCCAAGTCATAGAGGTGGGCAGCCTCATTTTAAAGCATGCACCTTTAAAGTTCTGGCACTCGGTCCCCCGCTCCATGCTTTGAAATGAAATCAAAGCTTGCTTTGGTCTTGACTTTAGCTCTGGTCTAATAATGGTCTGATAGGTATGTCTATGGCAGCCTTTTTGATTTAACTCTTCCCCTTTAATGACAAGAACACAAAGTCTTTGAGTTTCTTGGCCTCTGTGAGGTGAGTCATGTGTTTTTACAGATACAGAAATTGACGGAGGAATGACTTACATAAGGCAGAAGAGCAACTCCAAGAATACAGTGAATCCTGTGCCACGAGACTGCCCAGAATTACTGGGCCCGCTGCCCGCCTTCTTGCCCCTACACTGTACCAGGCATAAACATTAGCAGAGGAAAACAACGGTGGCCCATTGAGGGGGGAAGAGATAGGCCCCGGTTGCATTTCTGTTCTCCCCATTTGGGGTGAAGAACTACAGTTAATGGGGCTCTTCCTTTTTGCCTGCTCATGTCCCAGTTGGCCTCTGGAAGTCAGCCAGCACTCGTTCTACAGCAAATGTGTGGTGGGTTCTGGGCCAAACAAAATTATAATAAAAACAGAAAAGGCGAACCATGACCTTGGCTCTAATTGCCCCCGAGGGTCTTTTTCTCTAAGCTACAAGGTATGCAATCTTATATTTTCCTACTAGGAATGGAGACATTTTACTTGTCAGCCATACAAATTCTCCCACTTTCTTGGGTACAACGGGTGTTAACAAAAGCATCCATCATAATCTGAACATCAATTTGAAGCAGATACCACTGGGTCTTTTGTACGGTCTCATTTAATCCTCATGACAACAAATATTTATCGAGCAACTCCCATGTGCCAGACACTGCGTTGAAGACAAAAGATACAAAAAATAAATTGGGCCCAGTCCGGCTCTCCAGAATTGTATAGTCTAGGGTGGAAGATATAATCAAGATCAATATTATAATACAGTATTATAAGAGCAAAGTGGTGAGCCTAGGTTGCTCTGGGAACACATAGGAGGAGACCCTAAACCAGTGTTGGATGTCTTCTTGGAGGAAGTGATTTCTAAGCACTATTTGATGGAAATTATTATCTCCAGGGATGCCTGGAGTCAGTCGTGGAGTGTCCTATTCTTGGTTTTGGCTCAATCATGATCTCAATGTTCATGGGTCCGAGCCCAGTGTTGGGCTCTGTGCTGATGACATGGGGCTCCTTGGGATTCTTTCTCCCTCTCTCTCTGCCCTTCCCCGGCTTCTGTTCTCTCTCTTTCACTCTCAAGAAAAAAAAAAACAAAAACAGAAAACAAAAAATTATATATAAAAAAAGAAAAATTATTATTTCCAGAATTATCTTTCAGCCTAATAGAGTTTAGGGAAGACAGAATACTGGCCCCCAAAGATGCCCACATCCTAATCCCCAGAACTTGTGAATAGGTTACCTTATATTGCAGAAGAGCCTTTGCTGATGTGATTAAGCAAAAACTCTTGAGATGGGGAGATTATCTTGAGCTATCTGGGTGGGCCCAATGAAATCACATGTAATCCCCTCTGAGAGGAAGCAAGAAGGTCAAAGCCAATAGTGGGAGATGTAGAAGCGGGAGGTTGGAGCGGTGGCAGGAAGGGGCCATGGAATGTGGGCAGCTTCTAGAAGCTGGGAAAAACCCAAACAAACAAGAAAATGGGTTCCCCTCCAGAGTCGCCTGAAGGAACCCACCTGCCAACACTTGTTTTTAATCTGCAAGACTCATTTTGGACTTGTTCTTGGGGCTCCTGGGTGACTTGTGAGTTGAGCTTCTGATTCTTGATTCCCGCTCAGGTCATGATCTCACAGTTGTGAGATGGAGTCCCACGTTGGCCTCCAAGCTGGGCATGGAGCTTGCTTAGGATTCTCTTTCTCCCTCCCCTTCTGCCCCTCCCCGCTACTTGTACTGTCTCTTTCAAAAGAAAGGAAGGAAGGAAGGAAGGAAAAGAAAGAAATGGACTTTTCTAAAACTGTAATAGAATAAATCTGTGTTATTTTAAGCCGCTAGGTTTGTGGCAATTTATTACAGCAGCAATAGGAAATTTGCCCAATGTCACAAACTAGATAGGATGAAGCCATTTTTAAAACCGAGAGTGGTATCCATTATATCTCAATAAAACTGGGGGGGGGGGGGTTAGGAACCCCCCAAAACCCAAGAGTGAATACTCCAAAGCATGGGCAGTCCTTCCAGAAAGCTTATGTCACCTTTTAAGAAATTCCTTGGGGGGCGCCTGGGTGGCGCAGTCGGTTAAGCGTCCGACTTCAGCCAGGTCACGATCTCACGGTCCGTGAGTTCGAGCCCCGCGTCAGGCTCTGGGCTGATGGCTCAGAGCCTGGAGCCTGTTTCCGATTCTGTGTCTCCCTCTCTCTCTGCCCCTCCCCCGCTCATGCTCTGTCTCTCTCTGTCCCAAAAATAAATAAACGTTGAAGAAATTCCTTGGCTATTTGCTCAACATGTTTTGAGGAGCTAGTCTACCAGGCTCCTTCCCTGCTCTCTTGCCTAAGGCACAACGTACACTTCTAGAGACAGCAAAAGTTATCAGATGCTAACATGCTAGAATGCTAGATCATCCATGGGCCAATGAGTTGTTTCTTGAGGAGCGTGGTGGAAAGAGAGCTGGATTTAAAGCTAAGAGACTAAATCTCCAGTCTTGGTACCCTTAATCACTAGCTCCGAGGCTTGAACAAACCTTTCACATTTCTGGGCCACATATGCAAAACAGGGGCTTGAGCAGAATGGTTTTTGACGTTCCTTTAGTCTTAACATCCTACAATGCCTCAAGACCACCGATATGCCCTATCCATTGTCTCCTGCACACATGCCCTGAAGCCATTAAGCCCCCAATGGGAGTTCAGTCATAGTAACTTGGATGTCAGTTCATTTATTATTTAACCAAGGAAAAGGAAAGAAACTTCTCCTCTTCCAAAGGGGCCAGTGTTAGCAGAGATCGTCTTAAATTCCCTGAGTTTCAAAACTCTGCAGAGCAAGCTGAAAGATTACTTAGCAGCTAGCAAAGTTGAAGGGAATGATCTTAGTGTGGAAGTTCTGTCAACGTGTATAAAGTATTACTTGAATAGTTCCAGATAAACAATAGTTGTAGCTAATTCTGGAAATGGCCGTATTCCATGCCATCCAGTGCCGGAGCCTGAAAGAAGAGCTTGAAATAAGATCTGGATCTTTGGCAAGTGATCTTAGAGGCCCCAGGAACACTGGAGTCAAGGCCATCTCAGATTATGTATTCAACCTAAACACCAATTTGCTGACACAGAGTGATCCTGAGGCTTTATCTATGCTGGGGAGATACCCTGTGGGTTTCAAGCAACCTAATGATAATACCTGCCATGCCACAGCTTTGCATCTTCGAAGCATGGAAGCCACAGCACAAATTTCCTCTACCTTTCTGGGCTGGTCCTACGTACAATTCTGTGCATGCTGTTCCTTGACACTTCTCTGCTTTCTGCACTGTGGATGCCCTCAAACACTCAGGAAAACATACCGATTATTCACCCGACCAACCAACAATTAATAAACCATCGCGTGGCCTTCAAGTACTTTCCTTTCTTGACCTCCCTATCCAGCACTTAACACCCTCGTCATTCTCTTCTAGAACGTGTTTCCACCCGATTCTGTGGTGCTTTCTTCTATCCAGTCCTCTCCACAGGGGCTCCTGCTTAGTCTCTACCTCTGGCCCCTCTTCTTCCTTCTGCCTGTCCACTCTCAGTCTCCCATGTCCATTCTCGGTTCGCAACCCTTCCCTCTGAAGGTCATCTCCCTTGATAACCTCATCCCATCCCCCTGTATGATTCGCATCCTGATGTGTAGCGCCCTGAGGTCTCAGAGAGGTCACAGCCCTCTCTCAGACCTCAGTTGCCAAGTACTGGATTCACACCAGGATGAATCCCACCCCTGCCCCGCAGAACAGCTGTGTGAATGTGGACTAGTGACTTGAGCTTCAGCTTCCTTATCTATACAATGGGGAGAATTGAATGCACCTCATGGCGTTGCAAAAAGCATTAAAGAAGTTAGTTTTGCAAAGTGATTGGCACATGGTAATCACTTGATCTGTGTTCTCTGTAACTTTTATTCGAATGATTGAGCGTTTTAACTTGCATACTCTATTAGCACACTTCTCCTGTTTTTGCAACAACAGCACAACCCCTCTAATGATTCCTATGTCTCTTAGTGGTATCACCTGCCTTCCCATGTTCTAGACTCCAGACTCTGAGGTCAACTTTGAGCCTCTTTTCTCTTTTGCCCCTATATCTCATGAATCACCAAGCCCCACCCCTCAGTTCAAATCTGGCCCTTCCTCTCCATATCTATCCCTAATAGCCTGATTTGCATTGATTATTGTCTGGTTCCCTAACCAATCTTTCTCGCTCTCATGTTTTTCTTACTGCCAACCCATCCTAGACCTGTGGAAATGTTCACCTTGGCACCTAGCTGTAATTACACACTTCACTGGTCCCAAACAAACTTCCACTGACTCACGCTTCTTGCTCAATACAAGGCAATTCCTCAAAGTAACATTCAGGTTCCTACACGGTAGGGTTGAGGCTTGGCTCAGACTGTGTGAGGGGGTGGGGAGAGGGCGGCCCTCCGGATGGCATGATAACGCGTCAGCTCAGGGTGGGAGAAAATGTGAGTCACCTGCTCGTTCTCAGTAAGCAGCAGAGAGTATATAAAGAGAATGGGTAACTCCGTGCTAAATAGCAAAAAATACCAAAAGTCACACGGGCATGAATAACATTCAATCACAATTTATCAAGCATTTTCTAAAGTGCCAGATCCTATGGCTGGGTGTTGGGGATGTGGTGAACGTAAGTGATACAGTCTTTGCTCTCAAGGATTTAAGATCAGAGAGACAGACGGGTAAGTCGACCATTGGAACACAGTGTGAACCCCACTGAGCTCTTTGGTGGGAATACAGAAGGATGTCACCCGTGCATGTGGGGGTTGGCGGGGTGGGGGAACCGTCTTAGGAGGAAATGACATCTGAGTTGAGACAGAGGCATGAAGACTCAGTCGGCCAGGTGAGAGTAAAGGGGCAGGGTGGGGAGGGGGTGTTTCACGGTGAGGGGATCCCCTGGGCCCACCGAGACACAGACAGACCCTGCTGCTGTAGGGCTGAGGCTTCGCTGGGGGCAGAGGTGAGGGGTGTTGAGAGATAAGGGGTGAGCGGAGGGTGAACTAGGAGGAACTGTCTTCACCATCATAAAAGGGTTGGAGTTTATCCTGGCGGTGAAGGGGAGCTTCTGACCAGGGAAGCGTCTCATCAGACTTTCTTTATTCTCAGAAGCCGAGAAAAGAGCCAGGAGTTTAGTTGGGAAGAGGCTCCGTACATCAATAATTAGAACTCAAAGAATGTCAGATTAATTTCAGTGGTTCTGTTTCAGCAACGATTTCAACTTCAGGACGTTTCATTGGACTCGGTTCTTTACCTCTGACCCTTGCGGTTCATAAGTAACAAAAGTAGTCATCAACCGATTTATGTGCTGTTGTCTAAATAAATGTTTATTAGGGTCATAATTATGGGCTGTCAGGGTCAGAAAGGACCTGCTTGAAAATAAAAGCACGGGTGGACAGAATGATGGATCCTTCTTTTTTTTTTCTGGGTGGCTGCCTTAATTTAGCTCTGCCTGGCCTCTGTGGCTAACCCCGAGGCGGAGGCATAATGCCTAGAGGGGGACATTGAGGAGGCCTGTAGGCCCGGCCCGGCCTGACACCCCCCTTCTCAGGGAAATGAGGCTATGGTGAGCTCTCCACAATGAACCCAAAGCAGCTTCACTTGGCAAGAGTTGGGAATGAGCGGGAGGGGTCAGGCGTCCCCAAAGAAGGGAACCCAGGCCCCATTATGTAAATAGATACCACCCCCTTTAGCCCAATTTTGAAAGACAGAGATACAATCACCCCTCCAGGTCCAGACTCAAAGGCTGCCTTAATAGAATCTGGCCCTATGCGGTATATGTCATTAGGAAAAAAAACCTATCTTGATGGCTTAGTCATTACAGAAGTGACAGTAGCATAATGCAACAGCCCTGGGAAAGGTTATTAGTCACAGAGTGGAGATGACTTAGATTTGATTACTTCCCACGGGGAAGGTTGAAGAAATGGCTCCCTCAAACCCCAAGTATTTTTTTTTAGGGTTACTGGAAATTTCAATGTCACCATTATCCTACAATAACTGGTGTTACCTGTTATTTGTATAACACTGAGATTTTATATATTATAGCTATGATTATCCCCATTTTAGATATGAGGAGCCAGAGGCCCCTCAACAGAGAGGTTAAGTAACTTGCTCAGTGTTGCACAGCAGATAAGTGATGGTTCCAGAGTGAACCCAGCAAATTTCTGACAAGAGCTTGCACTATAAAATATTACTTGCCCATGAAATATCACTGTTGTATGGATGAAATTTTAGAAAGATAGTTTATTCATTTATTAGATTGGCAAAGACTGGGAGGCTGAACGATGTCCAAGGTGAGGAGGGCTTGGGGAAAAGTGTGCTTGGCTACCCCGTGTAGACAAAGTGTTGGGTATCCATTCTTCCTTTCCAAGCAGGAGTCAGAGGTGTTCAGGTAGCCACCCGTCTCCAGCTCTAGAATGGAATCTGAGTATGTAAGGCCACTGCTTTCACACTATAACATGAACTTTGTTTGGCCAGTCATAGCCCGTGTCTTTCCAAAACATGAAATCGAGTAAAAATACTATTATACTTTTCATCTGGAGTACTGGTTTATGCGAGAAAAAGAAATATCTTTATTATTTAAGCTAATCTGTGTTGGGATTGTTGTTCCTTCACAGCTGAAAGCTCCTGGGTGACTCACTAAAAGTGTGAACTTTTAAAAGTGTGCAATACTTCTGGAGGGCAATCTGACTATATGTGTCAAAATCCAACTAAACATACTCAGTAATATCACTTCTAGGAATATATCTCAAAGAAGGAAACGGCTGTATGGGCAGGGTAAAAGGATGTTCATGCAATCAATATTTTTAAGAGTAAAAAAGAAAGAAACGACCTAAATAATCAGCAAGAAAGATTATACATAAACTATGTTGTATTCCAGAGTCTATGCAACAAAACACTATGCAATCAGCAACATGATGGGATTTAGAAAGCAGTGAATTGTTCACATCCTGTCTCAGCATAAAAGACATGAACAGGAAATTAGTCAAGCCATTGAGTTTCAATGAAAAGTTAAGATGTGTGTGTTTTTTGCAACCACTGATGCATAATTGATAGAGTCAAAGATCATCACTAGATGCTAAAACCATTGGGTAAAAGGTTGTAGGAGGAGGTTGTCACTTGGTCTCCAAGGATCTCCCTTGAGGTTCTTTATTGATTACAACGGGGGGAAGTCACCACTATATTGAAGAGATCTGGCAGATGCTACTTAACCAAGTGATGAGACTTTGTAATCCCAACAGAGACAAACGAACCCCACGATGCGATGCGCTGTAAAGTACCAACCCCACTTAGGTCATATTCTTGTCAGGAAGATTTAACCAGAATCTAGTCAATCTACACAAGTTCAGATTATAGGCCATTCTACAAGACAATGGGCTTTGACTCTTAAAAAACTCTGTCACAAAAGAAAAAAATAAGGCAGGAAAGAATATTCTGGAACACCACCGTCCAATAGAAATACGAGAGCCATATATGCAATTTAAAAAATTTACATTGCCACATTAAAAATAAAAGAAACAGGTAAAATTAATCTTAGTCATTCAAAATGGTAATTAATTAATAAGTTCAACAAATAATTTTAATTTTATATTTTTAGTCCAATATATTCAATGTATTAACACTTCAATATGCAATCAGTATATGGGATTACCAGTGAGATAGCTTGCGTTAGTTTGTGTGTGTGTTGAGTCTTTAGTACAATGTACATTTCAAGCCACATGTCAAGCACTCAATAGCTACATGGCCAGGGGCTTCCATATTGGATGGCTCAGTTCTAGATTACAGAGGATTAAAGAGATGTAATAACCAGATGAAGTGTGGGAACCTGTTTTGGAACAACCACAAAAATAGCTCTAAGGGAGATTGTGGGGGTAACCGGGGCAATTTATAGACTGCATGTGGTATAGACTGTGTGTTTTTAATATTAGTATATATACATTAAAGTCCTTGAGTAATAACTATACTCAGTTGCGTAGGAGAATAGTGTCATGCTTAGGAGGTATATGCTAAATTGCTTGGGTGTAAGGTCTGATGTCTGTAACTTACTTTCAAATGGCTTCACAAATCACAGATAGACCATAAATAGAGAGCAAGCAGACAGAGATACAGAGAGTGAGCAAGTGTTAATAATTGGTGAATCCGGGGAAAGGATGGTCAGATGTTTGTTGTAATGCTTTTTTTCAACTTTTTGAAGGTTTGAAAGGTCTGAGAGAAAATACAGATTCTAATCATGATGACGATGCTCCTACTGGGCTTTATAGTCTACGGTGTATTTTCACATATATTGTTAATTGGATCCTTTCAGAAGTCTGTGCAGGTAGATACAGATGGTATATTTTATCTTTGTTTTATAGTCAATGAAAACATTTCTTCACGTGCCAGGCACAGTACATACATTTGCTCTTCTAATTTCTGCAGGAGCTCCCAGAGACAGGCTGAGTCTCTCCCCTTCACCAGAGCTCACCCCTGAGGCTCTGGGAGGACAGAGGACAGTCAAGATAGCCAAACAAGAAAGTCCCAGCCTGACCTGACCTCCTTTCTCTCTTCACTTCCTGTTTGTAAGCCCTCTTGGACGGATGCAGAAATAGAAGCCCAGAGACGTTAGCAAACTTGTACAAAGTCACACAGCTACTAAGGGGCAAAGCCAGAATTCAAGCCAGACTTCAGTCTCCCATTCCGGGGCTCTTTTTTCACAGCACCCAAGCCACCTGTGGATCGGCCCTCCTGCCTGAACCTACACTCTGAAGGAGGTTCAGGCTCTGACGGTGACTCACATGAGAAGAAGTCTTGGCTCAAGGGCCCTCAGCACAGGAAGTTAATCGAGCTATTGAAGTTGAGCCAAGGAAAGGCCCATAAGCTCAGAGAGCGCCTCGCCAGAGAGAAGCTTTATCAAAACAAAAGCACAGCCACATCAACTAAATCATCTGATGCTCTGATTAAGAAGCATGAGTGGCCACCCCATGTGATCTGTGATGTGATCTGTGCGCTCCAGCCCAGGAGACAAGATCGGGCACAGATTTCTGCCTTCGGCGTAGGAGGATGGTATTCAGGCAGGATTACATTTGTGGGGCTGGGGAACGGTGAGGTGATGTGGGAGGGAGGGATGGGGCCTTTCAGGCCTCCAGTCTCACAGCTATGCCGCATCTTTTTTTAAAGCAAATATAACTCGGTTTTCAGTGAACTTTAAATGACATCTAAATTTTTAATGGAAATTAAAATTTGTCATTTAGTTTTAATTATTTGATTAAAAAACCGTGTGCGTTACTGAAAGTCTTAGGCTGGAGAACAACGAAGTCATGTGTCAAAATACTCAAATAAGGAGAAAATAGCAACCATAACAGGAATCTAAGGGAACGGTGAGTTTTGCATCAGAACAGACTCAGTGCAGTGAGGACTTCTAAAGAGGGCTTGATAGACTCCTTCCTTCAAGGACCACCCCCTCTTCTCCCTTTGATGAGGGGATTCCAGCAGGGATCCACCAGGTAGCTGTAAAGCAAAGAAGGTCATCTATGGAGGGTTGACCTTGAACCCCAAAGCACTTCTTGAACTGCTAGAAGGGGCTGCCCGGCTGTTCTGGAGATCTCAGGGTCCCGGTATACTGGGGGCAGCCAACCGCTCAGCTCTGGGGAAAAACGTGCACATGGGAGCAGCTGGGCACGCGCCCCAAGCCCCTCCCTCTGACTGTGGCAAGACCTGTGTTTAGGGGTTACACCTGCCTCTTTTCAAATAGCTTCTCAGTTGAAGATTCTGCAGCGACTGTCAATCTAGACCCTGAATCCAGGAATGTTCATAGTGCTGAGCGCGCATGACGGGACAGAGATTTAATCAGAGACCCGGTTTAGGGTGATGTTGGCAGTGGCGGTGAAGCCTGACGGTAGACACCAAACCCTTAACAGAGTGGTCCTGGAGAAGCGAGTCCGGGTAAGCAGCCAAGATCCACCATTCAGACAGCCCGCGTGGGCCTGACTGGTGAGTGAATTCTGCAGAACTCTGCATCCTGAACTGGTCAGGCCTGCCTGTGACCTTCATCCAGACCTGTCTGGAAGGGACCGGGACAGAAGAGTGGCAAAGCCAGCGGTGAAGGACTGTCCGGAAGCTCTCCCACGTGCTCTCTCTGGACTGGCCAACCAGCACGTCTTCTCCGTCGTTCAGCTCGAATCCCCCCCAGGCTTTTGGTGGTGGTGTTTAATCTGAGTCTTTACCTTGCTGAGCACTAGGACACATAGGACTTATGCAGCCAAGAGCTGACAAAAAGGGGGTCCCTACACGGGGGCTTGGTGATCCTGTAGCCCAGAAGGGCTCGCTCTCCCCCTGAGACCCCATGCCCCCCGAGTCCCGAGGTGCTCAATCAGCTCCCAGAACTGGGAGAACCTTATGTGCCTGTCTCAGAGCCGAGTCCTCTGAGCTGGAGGTATTGAGAGCGAGGAAAGCCAGAGGGGCCTCAGCCAGTCAACCCGTAGACTTGATGTTGGCCAGCGCATCTTGTGACTTCCGGTATCAAAGATTTCTCCCGCTGAAAGGAAGGGCTGGAGCTTCCATGGCTCAGAGGCACTCAGTGGAATGCTCTGTTCTATTTTAGTGACACAATGGTCACATTATCCTTAAAACGAAGAAAATGCACTTGGGGCGTAATAATACTGCTTCCCTCGCGTTCTGTCCCATTCTTCCTTCCTGCCCTTCACCGCACCCTCCCCTACTCTTTGCTCTATTTTTATTGATGTGAAATTTATAGAACAAACAATGAACCGTTTTTAAAGCATATGACTCAGTGGCATTTCGTGCATCAGTGTTGTGCAACCATCACCTCCGTCTAGTTTCAAAACTTTTTCATCACCCCAGAACATCCCTGAAGGCATGAAGTGGCCTCTGTGGCTTCCCCTCCCTGTCAAGGCATGGCAGGAACCACTCATCTGCTTTCTGTCTCTAGGGATGTGCCTCCTCTGGACATTTCATATAAACGGAAACGTGCAATATGTAACTTCTTGTGTCTCGTATCTGTCACTTCATGTTATGCTTTTGAAGATCATCCAAGTTGTAGCAAATAACAGTACTTCATTCTTTTTAAAAATATTTATTTATTTTGAGGGGGGGAGGGGCAGAGACAGAGGGAGAGAGAGAATCTCAAACAGGCTCCGTGCTCAGCGTGGAGCCCGACGCGGGGCTTGATCCCACAACCGTGAGGTCGTGAGCTGAGCTGAAATCAAGAGTCGGACGCTTAGCCCACTGAGCCATCCAGACACCCCCAGTACTTCATTCTTTATGACCAAAGAGTATTCCACTTTGTGGGTGTAGCAGAACTCAGGCAGTCATCCGTTGATGGGCATTTGGGTCGTTTCCACCTTTTGGCTACTATGATTAATGCTGCTACAAACATTCATGCACACATTTCTGGGTAGATGTATGCTCGCATTGCTCTAGGGCCATATGGTAACTCTGTGTTTAGCATTTTAATCAATTGCAAAACTGTTTTCCAAAGCTGCTGCATCATTGGGCACGTCCACCAGTACAGTGGGAGGGTCCCTCGCCCTCTTATCCAGTGAAACAAAACAAAACCAGCAAAACAATCTGCTTATCCTAAAACACGGCGGCTGCCAAGGGCCTCTCCAGAACCAAGTGCGTTTCCTAACAATGATTCACAAAGCAGCTCTGGTAAAAGGTGAGCCTAAAACGAACACACCCAGCTGGTCCACAAGCTGCCCGCAAAGGCGGAAGAAGCAGGTCTGTCCGCCGCTTCAGGGGAAGAGACTCTACTGAAGTTGTTCTGCTCCTGTGCAACCCCCACCCCCCACCATGGTCAGCTGCTCTTTGCCCCCATTCGAACGGGTCCATCAGCAGGTCAGCTTGGCCAGCCCCCCACTGAGCATGGACCGCGTGCCTCCCCAGCTGGTGGGAAGACGCGTGGAAGAGGAAAGAGGTCAGGTGCAATTCAAGGAGCATGCTGCAATGTGGACAAGCCTGGAGCAGCGCGAAAAGGGGTGGCATTTTAGGGCTGGAAAGGACTTTGTGATCTCAACTCCAAGTCAGGCACGAGGTCAAAGTTGAAGAAACGAAGGTCACTCCGGTTCGGGGAAGCCAAGGCAAGAAATCGGGTCCTGCTACGTCTGTGTTCCCAGGCTCGTCCTATAAGGCTCACCTGGGGAGCTGGTAAAATGCAGATCCCCTGGCCAGGCCAACCAGACCTGACTATCGGGGGACAGAGGCTGTGCTTTTAGTGGGTCTGATCAGGAAACTTGGGGAAGATGCCACTCATTGTGAAGAAAATGATAAAGCTGATTTAGCAGCAGCAAAGTTGCCTAGTTCTTGATTTCATTGCTGATATCCCCTTGCATTGGAGTGAAAATATGAAGTCATCATGTTTGTATGCTATGTGGTTTCTGTTAGTCTGCCTTAGGTTCTGATGGTCCCATGATTTAGATAGTCCCAGCCTATGGGACGCACACCTGCGTGCACGCACACGCACGCACAGAATGGATGGCGAGTTGCCCATCTCCTTTAAGCCAGATTATAGCAACTAACCTCACTGTTCTGCACCTCGCTTTTAAAAAGGAAAAAAAAAAGAGGGTGCCTGGGTGGCTCAGTTGGTCAAGTGTCTGACTTTGGCTCAGGTCATGATCTTACAGTTCACGACTTCAAGCCCCGTGTTGGGCTCTGTGCTGACAGCTCAGAACCTGGAGACTATTTCTGCCCCTCCCCCATGTGCACGCTGTCTCTCTCAAAAATAAATAAATACTAAACAGATAAATAGAAAAGAAAAAATATCTTCCTTAAAGATTTCTTCTCTTGTTTATTTTTTGAGAGAGGGACAGAGTGAAAGTGGGGGAGGGGCAGAGAGAGAGGAAGACACAGAATGTGAAGCAGGCTCCAGGCTCTGAGCTGTCAACACAGAGCCCAAAGCAGGACTTGAAGTCGCGAACCGTGAGATCATGATCTGAGCCAGAGTCGGACGCTTACCTGACGGAGCCACCCAGGTGCCCCAAAAGAAAAAAAAAATTAAGTGTGGTGTCTAATCTGATGAAAATTAAGGGAAAAAAAAGCCTGTAGGGGTGCCTGGGTGGCTCTGTCGGGTAAGCACCCAACTTCGGTTCAGGTCATGATCTCACAGCTAATGAGTTCAAGCCCCACGTTGGGCTCTGTGCTGACAACTCGGAGCCTGGAGCCTCCCTCTCTCTCTGCCCCTCTCCAACTTGCACTCAGTCTGTATCTCAAAAATAAATAAAACATCAAAAAATATTTTAAAGACTCTGTAGTAGAGATTTTTAAAATCCTGATTTCACAGATAAAGAAACTGAGATTCTGTGAGTCTCAGATACTTGCTCAAAGTCATGAATCTAGTCACTCACTGGCTGTTATGGGTTGAACTGTGTCCCCCTTAAAAGATTATACTGGTGTCCTAACCCCCCAGTACCACACAGCGTGACCTTATTTGGAGACAGGCTTTTTCCAGAAGCAGTCGAGTTGAAATAAAATCATTAGGGTGGACCCTAATCTAACATGACTGGTGGTCCTTATAAAAAAGAAGAATTTGGATCCAGACGTGCACACGGGAAGACCACCATGCGAAGACAGAGGCAGAAATTGGGAAGATGCTTCTACAAGCCAAGGATTGCCAAAGATGGCTGGCAAACAGCAAGAAGCTACGGGAGAGACATAGAACAGACTCTCTCCCGCCAGCCCTCCTAAGGGACCACCCTGCCAAGAATCGATTTCAGACTTCGGAGCCTCAGAGCTGTGACACAGTACATTTCTGTGGTTTAAAGCCACACAGTGTGGGACTTTGCACGGCAGCCCTACACTGGCCGAACTGAGAGGCAAACCTGGGCCTGTCCACACCTAATTAAAGTGCACCCGTCACTGCACTGCGACCACTTCAAAGAGCCCAGAGTGTAATGGGGGAAAGATGTGAGCAGATGAGCACCTGACTGTTCCACACAGCTCTACGCAAAGATCATGAGAGCACAGCGTAGGGAGTGGCTGGGAATGGTTAGAGGTGGTTTCAAGCGGGTGGTGCCTGGACATGGCCTGTGTGCTCAAGTTGGTTCCAAGGTCATGGTCTAAACACAGTACAGCAAGCATAGATCTCAAGACACACACAGATACGCACACCTGTGCGCATGCACACACACACACACACACACACACACACACACACGAACAGTACCATGGACAGCGGAAAGAGAAGCCCCCCCCCCCCCCCCCCAAAAGGCAAATACACTGAGTCCAAGCCCCATTCTAGCTCTAGGACAAGTCACATAGTCTCCCAGGTCCTTAGTTACTCCTGTAAAATGGGGATAATAAATAGTAAACCTACCAACCCCAGTGCGTGGTAATGGACCAGACGCCCATTTATGGTCCATTTATACGGCTTATATGTGGGAAAGGGTGGCTTGCCTTTAGGTAGCGGTTTCCAAACTTGGTTCAGTCCGGCGAGTTGTTGAAATCTACAGATTCCAGGTTGCCTCTCCCAGAGCCTCTGATTCAGTGGCCTGAGGTGCTGCCACGGAGTGCGTGGGGAAACACACTCTCCAAGGGACTGTCACGGGCTGCCAGGGAGAAGGTTCTAGATAATTGCCGAACACCCAGGCAAACGTGCTGTTGTGGGTCGTGGGTTCAGGGAGCTCACGTGTGCTGGCACAACCAGACACATACTTTGTCAGGCCCAGGGAAAAATGAAAATTCAGGGGCTCCTTGCTCAAAAATTGAGGATTGTAAGACAGCAACACCAGAGCATTCAACTCAGCACAGATTCTTCTGAGTGCAGTTCCTGTGCTGAGTTAGAGCAGAAGCTGCTGGAGGCCTCAGTGGTGATGCCCGCATTGGGGGAAAAACAGCTCAGAGGATGCCCGCTAAAGCCAGTCTGATGCGGAGTCTTTCGTTTTATTGGCTAAAAGCACCTTGGGATTTTGGAGATGGTGTAGCATGGTCCAGACAAGTCAGCCTAAAAGACAAAGCCAAGGATCCTCAAGGCTCATGTCCAACGATCCAATTACAGGGCCTTCCCCCATGTCAAATTCTGCAGCCAGTCCCACGGGTTTCCATTCTGCTATAATTCAGACAGACACACAAGTACAGTAGCAATTGTGCAAATAGTCCCGAGCAGGCAGGGTGCTGCTCACCACATTCATTACTTTTGTCACGTTTCCAACATACTCTTGGTGCCAGAGATCACGGGCCCCTGACTATTCCGAAGGGTCTATTTCCTTTCTGTCGCGTGCAGCAACGCTGACAGGTGAGCACAAGAATGGCAACTCGGTAATTGGATTCACACTCTGATGTTGTAACAACTCCTGCCTGAGAACAGGTCACGGGGAAAACACATTCTTCCACTGAACTCAAATAACCTAAGCAATTTGTTATCCCTTCTCCTTCCGGAGGGGGGAAAATAAGATGATATAAATGTTGAATGCATATGTGCATGTATGTATGAATGTATGTATGTATGAAAAGGTGTATGAATGCATGTGCATGTATGTATACGTGTGTGCGCGCATGTGTGTAGGTATATGTGTATGTGCAATATATGTGTATGTGTGTATATATAAATATATACGCATATGTGTATACGTATTTAGGTACATTGTTTCCATAAAACTAACAAGAGTTATGGTGACTATGAAGGCAACTTTAGTCAGTCAATATTTATTTGGGGGGAAAATAATGTATTAGAGAGGCTATCAACTCAGTTCAGAGAAAACTATCACCTCGTATGGGGAAAACTGGTTTCTTCCATGTCTGCTTATGATGCGGGACTTAAATCACCTCTGTACAGACCTCAACCTCCCTTTCCCTCCCCTGCCTCCCCCCCTGCATATTTGCCAAGTCACAAGGTTCATAAAGCATATTTCTCCCTCATGCAAAGAAATAGGGACGGGCGTCTGGGTGGCTCTGTGGGTTAAGCATCTGACCCCGGCTCAGCTATGATCTCACAGTTAGCAAGTTCGAGCCCTGCATGTGGGTCTGTGCTGACAGCTCAGCACCTGGAGCCTGCTTCGGATTCTGTGTCTCCTTCTATCTCTGCCCCTTCCCGGCTCGCTCTCTGTCTACTTTCTGCATGAGGCTGACGATGCCTGATTCAGAGGAACCAGATATTGAGACAAATAGCTCAAGAGCGTGAAAGACACTTGTAGGTCTTTCCTTGTGTTAAATAGAGGGTTGCCTGACATAGAGCCACACCAAGGCCTCACACGGATATAGAGTCAGTAGTATCTCAGGCTGTTTACTATTTTACTTTACCAACATGTCAAAGATGCATCCTGAAAAAGTATGAGGAAACCGTATGCCCATTTATTTTACTTCATGTCAACCGGCCATCATTGGGTTTGGTCCTTGTGTCGTCTAGGGGTACCAACTCTTTAGCAAGAAAGAAAGACTGAAGTTCTGGCCATTTTAGGAGAAAATAACTCATTTTTTTGGAGAATCGTCTAGGGGTACAAGCTCTTCAACAAGAAAGAGAGACTGAAGTTCTGGCCATTTTAGGAGAAAATAACTCATTTTTTGGAGAAGCCTCAAAAACCAAAACCTACTAAATCATGGTTGGTATCACTGCATGTCTAACATGAAAATAGAATAAGAGAGAAAGCAAGACAAAATATTAAGATCCATTAAACGCAACTGCTGGTTTTTTCCTGAAAATCAGACTGGCTGTTTTAATTTCCCTCTCTGACTCTGAACTCAACAAAGGCAGGGCTGTTCCCATGTTTCTGAAGTGCAGGCTGTTGCTTGCAAGATGGACCCTGACGTCTCCAAGCTTGCATTCGACACAGGTAATGTTCAGAGGGTGGAAGAATGAATTAACAGCGGCATGAAGAGAAAGCTTGGGGACCGGGGAGAGTGGTGATCGCCCGACACCGCGAACATCCGTCATGCCACCGAGGTGCGTACTTTACGATGGTTACAATGGTAGTTTTTATCTTTCATGTATTTTATCATAATAAAACAATTAATTAATGGGTGCCTACCAGGCACTGATTCAGAAATGGAAATGGAGAATAAAAAGCTCGAGGCTTCCCAAGTCCATTTTCATAGGAGCCCCATAACATAGTTCATAGATACCCAAATGTTATACTCAAAAGCACATCCACTCAAGGGGTGCCTGGGTGGCTCAGTCAGTTAAGCATCCAACTCTTGGCTTCTGCTCAGGTCATGATCTCATGGTTTGTGAGTTCAAGCCCTGAACTGGGGCTCTGTGCTGACGGCTCAGGGCCTGCTTGGGATTCTCTCTCCCTCTCTCTCTGCCCCTCCTCCACTCAAGCTCTATCTTTCTGTCTCAAATAAGTAAAAAAAAATTTTTAAAAGGCACATCCACCCAAGAACATATCCCACATACATTGTGGCAAGCCCATAAGGCTAGTGTCACATTAGAAGAAAAAAATAAATAACGGTGACTAGACATTATCCAAAGGAAATACTCTAAACCAGAAAAGGGGTTCGCAGAGATCGGCAAACTAGGGCCCTCTTGTCAAGTTCAGCCCCATGCCTGTTTTTGTGTGGTCTGTGAACTAAGAATGGTTTGCATATTTACAAATAGTTGAGAAAAAACCAAGAGAAGAAAACCATTTCGTGACTGGTGGAAATGAAATGAAATTGAAATTTCAGTTTTCCCAAATAAACTTTTACTGGAAGAGGTCCATTCGTTTAGGTACAGTCCCTGGTGCTTTAGAACTATAATGGCAGAATCTAATAGCTGTGATGTAGATCATATGGTCTACAAGGCAGAAAATATTTCTTATGTGGCTCTTTAAGAAGAAGGTTGCCAACCCTTGCTCTGGAGGGTGGACAGGACTTTCAGATGAGGGTAGACCGTCCTGGAGCCTTGATAAAGTCAGCGTGCAGACAGAGGTTCATCAAAGAGAGAGAGTCCAGTCCAGAGCCTCAGAGGGTCCCGCTCTGCTGAGCTCCAAGGCCGGAGGCACAGCAATGCCAGAGAGCACGGGGGATGTCCTGGGACCTAGGCTGCTGTGGGTAACAACACTCCCACCTTCTGTGTGCTTTAACACACCCTCACCCCAGAATCTGCTTCCTGCTTTTTCTCCTTTCAAAGCTTCTGCGTGTGCTCATGATATGTAAATATTTTAGGTATACCAATGTTAGTAGGGGAGGGATGGGGGTGGGGCGCCTGGGTGGCTCAGTTGGTTAAGCATCCGACTGAGGTCATGATCTCACTGTTCCTGGGATCGAGCTCCGCGTCGGGCTCTGAGCTGACCGCATGGAGCCTGCTTGGGATTCTCTCTCTCACTCTCTCTCTCTGTCCCTACCCTGCTCATGCGCGCGCGCTCTCTCTCTCTCTCTCTCTCTCTCAGTAAATAAACTTAAAAAAAAAAGACAGAAGGGGAGGGATGGAAGCATTGCTGAAGGACCTAACGGATGCCTGATATTTAAATGTTGGCTCTTCACTTCTTCTCTAAGACTCTCCCATAAGGTAGGCATTATTAACCCCGTTTTATAAATGTTACTAGCTACATTTCCTTTCTTTTTCTGAGTGATTGCCATAGTCCCTGGCCTTCTTCCATAACCTTTACACACGTTAAATCATTTAATCCTCAGGACAACTCTATAAGTAGGTACAATTATCACTCTCATTTTACAATTGAGATCGTTGAGGCCGAGGTATATTCAGTAAGTTGCTCAAAAACAAAACACAGAGCCAGGATTTGAACCCAGGTGCTCAGCTAGACTGTCTTCCACCGCAAGCAGCAGAGAAGTTCTGGATCTCGCTCAAGGAAACACAGGTGGTAACGGCAGAGCGGCATTTCAGACCAAACTTACCCTGCTTCCACTTGTGTGTTCCCCACACTGTTCCTTACCTGATCTTCCTCGTAGGCTCTGGTTCTGGGACATGGGCCACCAGAAAATGTCCATTAGTCAAGAAACCACTAGATCTCTCAATGTCTTCTGATACCCAGCATCGAGGACAGCTGTCTTTGTCTCCTTCTCTAAGAAGAATTTGATTGGCGGTAAAGTGAAAAGCTGTCCTCTTCGTGATGAAACTGACCTTCGGGATCCGAGTTGGAAAAGTGGCTTTTCGGCTCGCTCTTTTCAGAACTGAGACGGATTTGCTGGAGGAGAAAAAGGAGAATATCAACTCAGCTACCATTGTATATAAGGCAATGACTAAGAAGGCGAAATTCTTTCCTGATAGATTTAGTTGATCTAGAGAGAGAGAGAGAGAGAACTTCTTTTGACTCTACACTGGCTAGGGAGGCTGGGGAATCTCTGAGGGAAATTTTCCATGTGTAATAATATATTCGTAATAATCTGTGATTCAGGTAGCTCGTTCTAAAAAAAAAGGCGTTCACAGTAAACGGCGTAAGGGAGTCCGCAACGGACTCAGAGTGTGCCAGGGACATGAGCTCAACACTCCGTGTTCATGCGACTCCTCTCTGCCTAAAATGGATTGCAGCTTGTCAGCAGCTACTTGGAAGAACAAAATACTTTGAGACGATTTGGAAGGCCAGATTCAGGACACCAAAGAGCAAAAGGAACCTTTGTTTCTTGTTTCTTGTTTCTTTAAGCGTAAGGGTTCTGACTCAGCAGGCTTAAGGAAAGACTGGACCCCAGGTGGCAGGAAAGGGACCAACCCCTCTCTCTCCTCCTTCACCGACTGTGCTTGCTCCCCACAGCTTTGCTCCCAGCAGGAGCCTGCAGTGTAGACTGGAGATGCCCCAGTGACCTTGCTTTGGAGAGTGAGGGAAAGGATGAATCAGAGGCATTTTTCAGGTGCATGGATTCTACTGCACCAATGCAAACAGGAATGTACTATCACGCTGGCGAGAATGTTCTTGCGAACAGCATCCTGGGAGACCCTGCAGTTTGCATCTCTAAAGGGAAAAAAAGGGGCGCCTGGGTGGCGCAGTCGGTTAAGCGTCCGACTTCAGCCAGGTCACGATCTCGCGGTCCGTGAGTTCGAGCCCCGCGTCAGGCTCTGGGCTGATGGCTCGGAGCCTGGAGCCTGTTTCCGATTCTGTGTCTCCCTCTCTCTCCGCCCCTCCCCCGTTCATGCTCTGTCTCTCTCTGTCCCAAAAATAAATTAAAAAAACGTTGAAAAAAAATTAAAAAAAAAAAAAAAAAAAAGGGAAAAAAAAAATCTCAGAAGCCAATAGGTGGTGGGTGTGTGCCCTTCTGTCTGTAAGAGTCGGCGTTCATTTTAGCTGGCCGCACGGCAAAAAGATGTGACAGCCACCTTTGGTTTTAAGCTTTAATCAATTTCCCTCAATGCTTGGTTCTATTTTGCAAACCCTTACAGAACAGCTGCTTTGAGCCCGGCCCTGTGCCAGCCTCTGGGACAACAAGATCAATTAGGCACAGCCCCCGACCACAAGGAGTGCAAAGTCTAGCACCTTCTGCAGACCTCTGCGAAGTCAATCCCAAGGGCCGCGCTTGGGATTGTTGACTTGTGCTTTTGAGGGCAGAAACGCATCTGGTGGGGGCTCACAGATGCATGTCCCCACTCCTCCCAGGGGGCCCTCCTGTCCTCCTGTCCACCACACAGAGGGTGAAGCAGATCTGAGGGTTCTGTAGTCCCACCCACAAAGAGCTGCTTCACTTTCGTCCCGGTGAAACTCTGGGCCCTCCTGTCATTATTGCCACGCTGCCTCTGAGAAGTACAGATTTCAAAACAGGGCTCATAATTCCTGCCAAAGCTATCGTGCCGACGTCAGGCATCTACACTGGCCTGGGCTGAGGGGTGAGTGCCCTGCCGTTAAAAGGAAAATCAGAGGTGGGAACTCAGCCGCCACCTAGAAGGAGGGGACACACGCCTGCTCACGGTCCCGGGTGCCCACACGTGCCTCCTTCCCGCTGCTTGGACCCAATCACTCATGTGACCCCATCCCAAATGTCCAGAAAGAAGAATCTGTCCTGAGCACCGTGTGTTGAAAACTAAACACGAGCACTTCAGCAGCTTCCCGGAAAGAATATCAGCAGGGCAGTGCGGGCTTTCCTCCGGTTCAGTCATGGGAACACGCCCAGCCCGAGTGTGTGTACTGGAATGATCTTCATCCCCTGACGCTGGAGGAGGGTCAAGTCTGCCATGTTTAGAAAGTGAAAGCCGCAGGCGTCATTTGGCAAAAGTCACCAGTACCCTGCCCAGAGCCTATCAGCCGTGTTCCAAGCATTCCGAGAGCTGTTCTGGAGCTAGTTTGGCAATCTTCTTATGGCAGCAAAAGATAAGAATGCTAAAAACTAAGAATTTCCAAGAATGCGCTGTGGTCCGGGTCTGGCGATGAGGGATTTAAGGGCATTGGCCCACGGGGTCCTCACCACCATCCCCTGAAAGGATTATTATCATTCTCAGTTCACAGATGGGAAAAGTTAAGCAATCTGCCCAAAGATCGCGTGTCCAGTAAGTGATGGAGCTGGAACATGAACCGGGCCTGTGTGACAAAGTGACAGTAGTCACAGCCTGGGAGGGCTCCCTGCCTCGTAGTCCCCCACCTTCCTCCTGTTACCGGCTCGCCCCTGCCGCTCGGCTCTGGGGGCCGGGGTGGGGAAGGTACAGAGGGGAGAAGTGGAGAGAGTCCAGACGGCCCTAGTCCCAGGATGTAGGGAGGAAGGAAAGTCATTCATTTCTTTGTACTCGGCAGCAAAGTCCCCCTTCCCCTCTCTTTTTGGACCTCAGGTCCATTCAATTGAGACACCTTGGCTCCTGGCCTCCTCTTATCCTTTCAGGCGAAGCTTATCTGCTTCATTTTACGTTGTCTCCCCTTTATTCCCTCGCCAACATCCATTCTCACTGACATCTGGTTTACACACTAACCCGTGTAAATATATGTCTCTAGATATACGCGGACACCTGAACGCACACATCGACGTCCACGTCCTTAGATACAGGCGTATACCCGAATGTGTACACAGATATACACGTATATGTATACACACATATGCACATACAGCATCACTTTGCGTATACGTCCTTAAGCCCTACAGATGGCCCCGTGCCATCGATTTTATTCTATGTCTTCTTCCCAGTGACCACGTTTTTAAGTTTTATTTACATTAGCGTTTGTAAACCTAGTTCGTTACTTCCGGTGATGCAAAGTATTCTCTCCCTGCCCTTCTCCCTGTAGCCCTGATATGCATATGCGAGCGTGTGAGTGTGTGCACGTGTGTGTGTGCGCATGCGGGTAACAGCTGTCCGTTGTTTGTTAGCATTGAGAGCAGGGACTTGTTGTTTTTCTTCAATGCTTATTTGTTTTTGAGACAGAGAGAGACAGAGCATGAACGGAGGAGGGCAGAGAGAGAGAGGGAGACACAGAATCTGAAACAGGCTCCAGGCTCCGAGCTGTCAGCACAGAGCCCGACGAGGGGCTCGAACTCACGGACCGCGAGATCGTGACCTGAGCCGAAGTCGGCCGCTCAACCGACTGAGCCACCCAGGTGCCCCAGGGACTTGGTTTTAATCACAGCTACATCCTCAGCAAATAGAACAGTGCCAGGCACAACAGGTTCTCAGTTAATATTTGTTGAGTAAATGAATGAACGCAACTCCACCACAATTTCTTTTCTCCCCAGTGAGGAATACCTAGCGGGTCTCTTACTCTTTTTTACCACAAACACGGAATGGAGGAGAGTCACTGGGTTAGGAGGTGTATTCATGTTGAACCCTCCCTTCCCCCCTCATGCCCTCTCCCCCCGCCCCGTCTCTCCTTCTCTCCTTTCTTTTTCATATATATATATATATATATGCCACTCAAAGTTCTTTGAGTCCCCTGGAGGCAGAAGAATATTTATGTTCTTGGAGGTCTCACTTCAATTAGCTATAAATGAAATCTTTCTAAAAGTATCTGCTATTCCTGAGCAGATACACAGGACCTCAGATCACATATTTTTAAAAATTTATTTGGATTTGACAAGTATATATGGAATCCCTCCTCTGTGCAAACCTCTGCGACAGGCAGGGAGGGGCATGAGGAGCAGATCCCCAAAGTAGGGGAGAAGGGGGGCATGCAGGGAGGAACACATAGCATGAGGGAGGGCGTGGGCGGCCAGGTGCAGACTGAGTGCCTGTGTCATAGAGTGTGGGGCCTTCTGGTCTGTTCTAGAAACCACGGGGTACAAGTTTGAGAGGAACAGGATATTTATAGTCTCCTGGTATCTCCCCCACAAATTAAAAGTAACATCATGTGCCTCTTGGCACGATACAGTAAGAAGATAACATTTTTGTAGCATTTCTGCCAAAAGCTCATAATCTGAACCTAATCACAAGGAACAAATCAGGCCCAAACGAGAGGCATTCTAAAAACTGTGTGGTTCCACATGAGCGACAAAACAAGGCTGAAGAGCGAGCCATCCCAGATTAAAGGAGACGAGTGCGCCATGGTAACTGAAAGCAACATGTGATTCTGGGTTGGTTCCCGGAACAGGGAAAAGCAGTTTCTCTAAAGGACGTTATTGGGTCGATTGGTGAAATTTGAATACGGGCTGCATGTTAGGTCATATATTGTATCAGTGCTAAACTTCCTGAAGATGACAATTGTGTAGCGGTTTTCGTGTTTCTTTTTTTTAAAGTTTAGATAGAGAGAGAGAGAGAGTGCGAGCAGGGGAGAGGGGGAAAAGGAGACAGAGAGAGAGAGAGAAGGAGAGAGAACCTTCAGCAGGCTCCACACGCAGCACAGAGCCTGACGCAGGACTCGATCCCACCACCCTGGGATCATGACCTGAGCCCAAATCAGGAGTCGGACACTTGATCGACTGAGCCACCCAGGCTCCCTGTATGGTAGTTTTATATACATACATATGTGTGTGCACACACACACACACACACACACACACGCCCAGTTCCCACAGGCTAGGGCCAAATACTGCCATTCACCCAACTCTTAGGTGGTTTAGCAAAACCATCAGTAATGATAGCAAGTGTACAGAGGAAAAAGAGGTGAAACAAATGGGACAGAATATTAGTAATCAGTGGACCTGAACATTTCATTGTACGTTTCTTGCAAATTTTCGGTAAAGGTGAGATTTTTTATTTTTATTTTTTTATTTTTTCTTTCAGTTGATATTTTTTAAAAATGAAACGTTTAAAAAGCTGTCCTAGTGTTAAAGGCAGGGGTTGAAACATGGAGGCAGGTGTAGCGTAAGAAAAATAGAGATGAGCCCGTACGATCCTTGCGATGTGCCGGGCACGTTTTACCTCTCAGTGATCTAATCGTCTCAGTCAGCTGCAGGAGGTGTTATTATTACTGCCCCATTTTTTTTTTAATTTTTTTTTAATGTTTATTTATTTTTGAGACAGAGAGAGACAGAGCATGAATGGGGGAGGGTCAGAGAGAGGGAGACACAGAATCTGAAACAGGCTCCAGGCTCCGAGCTGTCAGCACAGAGCCCGACGAGGGGCTCGAACTCACGGACCGCGACATCATGACCTGAGCCGAAGTCGGCTGCTTAACCGACTGAGCCACCCAGGCGCCCCTATTACTGCCCCATTTTACAGGTGGGGACACTCACTCAAGATCTCACAGATAGTATGTTGAAGAGCTGGGTTCTGAGCCTGGGAAGGTTGGCTCCAAGAACGTGCTCTTTACTGCTGCTGTGTCGGAATTAAAACCGAGGTATGGGGGCACCTGGGTGGCTCAGTCAGTTAAGCCTCTGACTCTTGGTTTCAACTCAGTTCACAATCTCGTGGTTTTGTGAGTTCAAGCCCCATGTCAGGCTCTGCGCTGACAATGAGGAGCCTGCTTGGGATTCTCTGTCTCCCTTTCTCTTCCTCTCTCTCTCTCTCTGCCCCTCCCCTCCTCAAAAAAAAAAATAAATAAATAAATAAACATGAAAAAAACCTGAGATCAGAGACAAACATATCTTACAATTTCACTCATATGTGGAATTTGAGAAACTCAACAGAGTTTCAAACATAAGGGAAGACAAGGAAAAATAAGATAAAAACAAAGATGGGAGACAAACCATAAGAGACTCTTAAATGCAGAGAACAAGCTGAGGGTTGCTGGAGAGGCGTTGGGTGGGGGGATGGGCTAAATGGGTGACAGGCATTAAGGGGGGCACCTTTCGGGATGAGCACTGGGTGTTAAATGTAAGTGATCAATCACTGGGTTCTATTCCTGAAGCCAAGACTACACTGTATGTGAACTAACGTGAAGAAAAAAAAAAAAAGCTGAGATGCCAATCAGACCATCTGGCTTCAAATCCCACATTCATCATGTTCCTGACTGGGGGTCCATGAACAAGCTACTAGCCTCAGTTGCCTAAAATATTTTTTTTTTTTTAATGAGGGTTATATAGGGTGCCTGGCTGGCTCAGTTGGTAGAGTGTGCAACTCCTGATCTTGGAGTCATGAGTTTAAGCCCCACACTGGGTGTAGAGTTTTCCTTTAAAAAATGAGGACTATAAAAGCACTTACCTTATAGGGTTGTTCTGGCGTTACCTGAGGTAGAGCATTGTTAAGGGCTCAAAAAAAGTGCTCGGTGCATAACAAATGTATCATTACGCGTAACCTTCTGGAACCTGGGGCCCGTAGAGCGGTGGCTCCTAAATCCCACCAAGTGTATGGGTGACTGGGAGTAATTAGACAGAAAGCAGTGACCACAGAGGCGAAGGCAGGTTTGAGTCAGGGAAGTTGTTATGTGCAAAATTCACATTTAGCAGGGTGGATGTTCCACGGGATGACTAGAAACCACTGCAGACAACTGTGGAGGTTGGAATTTCGACCCTGTCAGTTCCTAGGTCCTTCCTGGATTGTGCAAGTAAATATCCATGGCCAGAACCGTCATCTACACGGACTCCCAAAGGGAGAGAATATTTTGTCTACGCGATAAAACAAACAGCTCATTCACTTTTGGGTCCTGTCTATACTGACAGAAGCCCCTTGGTAAGAGTTCTTGACTCTGTCTCTCGCTGTGTCTATCTGTCCCTCCCCCACTCCCCTGACACACACCATCACACCACCCAGGGTAGTTTTGGTCGGAATCCCCATGGATTTGTGTCTAGTAGCCCAAAACTCAGCCTGGCCACACTGACGGCCACTACTCTGCAGAGCATTTCTGTTGGGGATGATACGGGTCCCAGGAGTCCCCACGACAATCACCCCAGAGAACTCTGCTGTTTAAAGACAGATAGGTTTGGGGCGCCTGGGTGGCTCGGTCGGTTAAGCGTTCGACTTTGGTTCAGGTCATGATCTCATGGTTCATGAGTTCAAGCCCCATATCGGGTCTCTGTGCTCACAGCTCAGAGCGGGGAGCCTGTGTCAGATTCTGTGTCTCTGCCCCTCCCCCGCTTGCACTCTGTCTCACTCTCTCTCTCAAAAATAAATAAACATTCAAAAAAAATTTTTAAGTAAAGATGGCTACGTTCAATGGGCTATTTTTGACTACAGTTGTTCCTTTAGGGATAGAAAAAGTTAAAGTTAGAAGTTATTTGTGGAGACTGTATATATAGAGAGAGACAAAGACAGGGAGACAGAGACAGAGAATGAATTAGCAACCTGGAGGTCAAGGTTTGGCAAAAATGATAACCAACAGGGAGCGGTGGTTGGGAAATTTAGACCAAAGTATCCACAGAAAGGGAAAAGACTTGGAAAACCTGAAAATCGTTCGTGTAGCCCATCAACGAAAACCAGTCCAAACAGAGCTAGGAACAGGTCAGAAGAAAGCGAACCCAGGAATATGGGCCTTTTGGGGGCAACCACTTTAGCTAAGTGTTTCCTGTTCTTCTCAGGGCCAGGCTAGGCTGGTTGAGCGTCGAGCCCAGTGTGCTGGGGGCAGGGTGGGGGGGATAGTGGATGGGCTGGGCTGGGGGGCGGTACCAGGGGCTCAGGTATCCCGCAAAGGAGACACAACTTTGAGAAAAAGCCTATAGGTAATGAAAGCCTCAGACCGCTTTAGTGTGGGTTTAAACTATTTGTAGGTGGCCGCAGTGAAATGTCAAATGTCCTCTGGGGCTCGATGTAACATCCGTTAGTTTAAACCGACATTGTATCTTTCACCGTCCCTTGCCTCCACATTGCCCATGAACTATGACCTCAACCTAGCCCACGTTCTTAAGATTTTTAAGGTGAGCAATCAAACTTAGGTAAACATCCCCACCAGAGAGAGAGAGAGTAGCCATGGGCCCAGCTTCCTCCTGAAAGTGCATGTATATATTTATGTCAAACGTACAATCACAACCCTTGTGTGTTATCGGACTCGCCTCTGTTGAAAGAGAATGCTTTGTTGAGGAGGCTGAGTGCCCTGGAAGGAAGTTGCTCAATGTAAGTGGAAACCAAACCCTAGCTTTGGTTTCCTCGGGAAATTTTGCAGTAACTGCTTCTCTATAATTAGTTAGCATGGGCTTGACCAAGGCCTTCAGCCTAGACCCAGCCATCGGATGATAGACACTAGCCACGCACAGACCTCGGAGCCGTCCCACCAGTCGTCTGTTCCGTCCTGGAGCCTGGACGCCTTGGAGTCTTGCGAGTTTGCCTTTGAAGGACCCACCCAGTCTGGGGGTTTGCCGTTGTTTCTCTGAGTCTGCTGCGGATCCAAGAGAAGGAGTGAGGGGAGGAGAGAGGAGGAGGGGCGACGAGGGCTTGGTGCAAAGCAGAGTCACTTCCATCTATCACCCATCTATCACAGGCACACATGTGAAAGGCGGTTCCCTTGTCAATAAAAGGGGGAAAGGAGTTAACAATCTCAGATCTGTTTTTGCTTTTTCACTGATGAGGAAATAAACCCAGAGAGGTTAAGTGGCCCAAGGTTGTGAGTTTACGGTAAGTGGCCGAGACTTCTGGCTTCCCGCCCAGGGCCTGTTCTCACTACTGACCCGCTTCCCGCCCCCAATATAACACTGCGGACGGCAGAGTGACAGGTGCTGCTGATAAACCTCCTGAAGGCTGATTGACCATCCATCACTCATCAATCAACTATTGATGTCTTATCAGGCCGCCAGATGGTGCCTGGAAGGTGCAGAAAGGCTTCAACTCATGCCATCTTTCCCACAAAGAGCTTGATCTGTACTTTGAGACGTGACACATATTCAAAACGTGTGAAAGACAGTGCAAAACCAGGGCGGGGGAGTGTGGAGATCAACGTCACGGCAATGAGAGGAGGGAGAACCCTCTTCAAGGAACCTCCCTGGTGGGCTTTGCAGAGGTGAGCCCAGCGCTGAGCCTGGAGGATGCCTTCCAGACACAAGGGCAGGAGGGCAGCCCAGGCCCCTGCAGGGACAGTGTCAGCAGCAGAAACAGAGGGGTCTGTGAGGACCTGAGGGGGTCTCCTGGCACGGGGGTATGGTCACACTAGGAGAGATGGCCGCTCCCGATCGCCTGGACCTACCGGCTGCCCCCCTTCCCCTCCCGCCTGACTGATGGGCGAATCACGGTGATGCAGTTGCTTGCCAACACCCACTTCTGGATCCTTCATTACCCCTCCCCCACCGGCCTTCTCCTTGGCTCTTCTAGCCCTTGATCTGGCTTCCCTACCCTTCTCACGGCCACCAGAATTCTCTTGCTAAAGAGCCAATGTTGCTATGTCCTCGCTCTGCTTTTAGATCCAACCAACCCACTGCCTGTAGGATAAGTCCCTGCTCCTTTGCAGGGGAGACCAGGCCCTTCAAGGGCTGACCACACCTACTTTCTCTCCCCTCTCCCCCCACCCAGCCCCTGCATCCTTGGACCCAGGCTCATGTCCTCATAGCCCCTTCCTACAAACAACAGGCATTACTCTCCGTGAGGGTAATGAGAGCTGAATCTTCCATGACTTTCTGGCATTGTTCCTTCAGCCAAGAAAGTCTCTATGACTATTTGCCTCCTGACTTTTCTATTGAGGCTCACCTCGAATGCATCACCTCCTCCATGAAGCCTCCCTTTCTTGCTGCTCAGGTTCCTGGCCCTGAGCTCTGATATCACATTGTTGTTCCTGTTCCCTATTTGTTTAAATATCTACCTCTTCTGTAAGCTGGGCACCCAGGGCCTGATTCTCATTCTGTTATGCCCAGGGCTTGCTATAGCTTATTGTTCATAGAGTGTTCTTTTTTTTTTAAATTTTTTTAATGTTTATTTATTTTTGAGAGACAGAGCACGAGCAGAGAAGGGCCAGAAAGAGAGGGAGACACAGAATCTGGAGCAGGCTCCAGGCTCTGAGCTGCCAGCACAGAGCCGGACGCAGGGCTCTAACCCATGAACCGTGAGATCATGACCTGAGCCGAAGTTGGACGCTCAACCGATTGAGCCACCCAGGTGCACCCATAGAGTGTTCTTAATAAAGATCTGCTGAATGAAGGAGTGAATGAAGGAGTGGAAAAGTATGATAGAGAGGAATAAAAAATGAAGCCAGATTTTCAGGTCACTGGGACAAAATCAGGAGAGGACACTGTGCAGATGTGGCCCCATGGAGAGGCCAACTCTGCCCCAAGAAAGGTTGGGGTTTGCCCCTCCTGCAGTCGTCCCCCTCTGTTACTGAGCACTCCACCCTCCAAGACTGAGATTAGGGCTGCAGAGTGACTGCAGAGGTCACAACAGCAGAACTTTCACACATTTTTAAAAACCTATTTTGATGGTAAAAGCCAAAAAATAACACAGGAAGTCAGGACGAAAAAAGAAAGTTAGCGACGATCCTATGACCTCAATACGATCAATTACTATTGTTTTTTGATGTCCAGTCCAGTCTTTTTCCTTAGGTCTTGTGATGGTTAATTTCATGTTAGCCTTATAGGCTAAGGGATGAACAGAGGGCTGGTGAAACATCGTTCTTGGGGTGTCTCTGAGGGTGTTTCCAAAAGAGATTAGCATGTAAATCAGAAGACTGAGTAAAGATTGCCTCACCAAGGCATGTGGGCATCATTCAGTCTTGATGTAGGGCACAAAGGCAGAGGACGGATGAATGGTCTCTCTCCTCTCGAGCTGGGGTGCTCATCTTCTCCTGACCTTGGCCATCAGTTCTCCTGGTTCTTAGGTCTTCACACTTGGACCGGTACTTACACCATTGGCTCCCCTGTTTCTCAGGCCTTTGGGTTTGGACTGGGATGGCACCATGGGCTTTTCTGGACCTCTTCAGCTTGCAGACAGCAGACTGTAGGGCTTCTCAGCCTCCACAATTCCGAGCCAGTCCCTCATAATGAATCTCCTTCTGAAATCAACACGCTGTACACCTTAAACTTACAGTGTTATATGTCCTTTGGGATGTGAAATGTTGGGGTCGGGAAGTGAACGTTCAAGAAAGGATTCTTGAGACATCTTCGGTGCAAAAAAAGATGGTTTTATTAAAGCATGGGGATAGGACGTGTGGGCAGAATGAGCTGCCTTGGGGTTGTGAGGGGTGGCTGATTCTACACTTTCAAGTCGGGAGGGGGTTAGCCATAGTGGAGTCTCCAAGGCATTTGGAAGCAAGGCTTCTAGGACCTTAGGAGCTATTTACTACCGTCTAGTAAACCATTAGTCATGAGACCCTTTAGATGTATATCAGTGGAGCCACGTGTTTGGAAGATGACTGCTAACATTTATCTTTGGGGGGAGTAGACATAAAGGAAGTTTCCAAAGGGATTTTTATATGTTAAAGAGGACCTACAGGATCCTGGAGAGGTCAGGCTAATGTCAGGCTATGGTTGCCTTTTGCCTCTAGCAAAGTATTCACATCAAGGCAGTTGAGCTCCTGGAGGAAGGTCACTCTGCCTCTCTCAAGTACTTGTCAATGGCTGCAAAGGAAATGAAATCTTCTATATTTCTTTTGCCTTTGTTCTCCACATCAAACTGTCTATCAGCAAAGCTGTAAAAAAAAAAAAACAATCTCTTTCTATGTACCCATAAATCTCCTACTGGCTCTCTTTCTCTGGAGAACCCTACTTCATGTCTATAGTTGCAATTATGGTTTTTTAAGTAGAGCAGATAAGCAGGAAATCAAAATTCTTGAGAACATGTCTTTTATATGCCTTCCAGTGTTCTGCATACAATGGGCGCTCAATAGGTAATTTTAGGCAGACTGGCCTGTATCCTGACCAAAAGCTTTTGTGAAAGGTGATGTCACCACCCTAGCAACCCTTCCAGAAGGAAGCCTGTGATAACATCTCTCCAGTACCTCCAGCCTTCTCTTTCCTGCCTGGAACAACACTTTCCTCCCTTCGTGTTGTATTTTCATTACTCAACACGCCATTCGGTCAACAAACATTTAGCGAGTGCCGGTTGTAGAGTGGGTCCTGGGCTACAGTCCCCATGCTTCCTGCCCTGTGGCTTTGCTGACCTGCAAGCCTGTGCCTCCACCCTCGTGACAATCCTGCCCAGAGCCTCCTCGAGACCCTTTATTGGTGGCTCACCGCTCAGCGCTTATCCAGTTAAACCAAAAGTCCATGTGTACTCAAGTTCCTTCTTTTGTCTGTGCTGCACCCAGAAGCAAAATAATTGTCCAGCTGTCCTGAGAACAGCCAACAGTTGGGATTGTGTCAGCGAGTCTTTGTTCAGTTCCTATAAAGGACTGTCTATTAGGTAATAATCCGTTCCAAATGGAAAAGACGCCTTTCGTAAGGCCTGAAATTAATGATTGCCACATCCCCCTCCAGGCCCACAAACAGTTCTTTCACTACGAAAGAACAAGCTTGACTAACTAGAAAGAGTCTTGAAAACGTCTTTTCTAGCTCTAAAAATCATGGGATCTGGCCGCAGAGACAAGCAGAGGATGACAGTGCATGAGGGGAGCTCCTGTGAAGAGAGGCGAGCCAGGGGCGGCTGGCGTGGGCCGAGCTGCCACGCTGCTGCCCGCGCTGCTTTTCTTCCGTGCAGGGAGCATCAGCAAGGGTGGGCTTGCGGAGGGCGACGCCGTCACAGGATGGCGCTTGGACGAGGGCATCACCTCCACGCAGGCGAAACACCACGTGAGCTTGGGAGGAGCTCGTCCCACATCCGACAAGAACCGCGCTCACCCGTGGCGGCTCAGCACTCTTCAGCCTCCCCGTAAACTCACGAGGATGAGGCAGGAAAGAAAGTCAGATTTCGGGCACGCCGGCGCTCTTGCCGGACAGGCAGCTGGAACTTTCCGTAAGGCGCACGTGTGTGTGTGTGTGTGTGTGTGTGTGCACTCACACGTTGTCACGGGCTGAACTTTATCCCCCTGATATTCATACGTTGAAGTCTTAACTCCCGGGACCTCAGAATGTGACTGTGGTTGGACACAGGGCCTTTCGAGAGGTACTTAAGGTTCAATGAGGTCATCAGAGTGGGCATTAATCCCTCTGACTGGCGTCCTTACGATAAAGGGAGGTTGGGACACAGACACACAGTGGGACGACCACGTGGAGACACAGCGGGAACACAGCCACCGTTAAGCCACAGAGATTGGCCTCGGGAGACGCCAAACTTGCCGAAGGGGACCAGAATATGCCACCCCAGATGTGCCACTTCTTGATTATGTTGAGCTGAAGGCAATGAAGACCTAGCACATTAGGAGGAAAAATTTTCTCTCTCCCTGAACTGCCTGGAAGAAGTGAAAAAGGGGCCTGAGCTAGAACAAGAACAACGGCCGGAGGTAACTTTCTTATCTGAAAGACTTACCTGCGTGGCAGGACAAACGTCTGACTGCCAAACATCCGCTCTTTCTCATGGTCCTGTGCTGTGAATCACCCCCTCCCCTTTGAAGCCCCATAGGATGGCAGGAAAGCCTCAGGTGCCCGACTGCCTTTGGGTCCCATGTTTTCATGGGGCTCCTGCATGTACAAAATTAAAATAGATTTTCCCCCTGTCGATCTATCTTATGTCAATTTAATTATCGGAGCAAAGAACCTAGAAGGGTAGAAGGAAACTATTTCCTCCCCTACATGGCCAACACCTTGGTCTCTGACCTGTAGCCTCCAGATCCGTGAGAAAATTAACTCGTATTGTGTAAGCTGCCCAGTCCGCGGTACTTTGCGGAAGCTCAGGCAGACTAATGCACCCACTCCCACACATTCGCACACTCTCACGCTCATGTAGAAACACTTTCACACACTCAGCCTCGCACACACACACACACAGACTCATATACTCATACACCATCTACACAGACACACATCAAACACGCTCACTCACACATATATCCTTATACACTCCCCCCCACACACATAGACACACACACACACAAAAATCACACTCTCACATACTCACCCACGCAGACATGCTCGCACTTATCTCAAACACAAACACTCGTACCCGTTCTTGCACAGACTCGCACTCAAATGCACACTCACCCACACAGATACATACTCTCACACACCCACACACGCCACACTTCACCCTCACCCACACTTCCTGAGCCCCGAGACTTGGGCTGTTGTGGCTCGGGCCTGCACGGAGGTCAGTTCCCTTCCTTTGGTCTCTCTCAACCTCATTCCTCTTGCTAGAACCTTCGGTCCATCCGGGGCCTTCTGCCTGGAGTCTGACTTCTGGCATTCCGGCACTCCCTGCGTGCCTGGCACTTTGCTTTTCTGTCTCCAACTTTGGCCTGGATGGGAGCAGAGTGGCCGAGATGCTATTGACCGCAGGCAGGGCGCACACACTCTGAGTCTCAAGATTCTTATCCCTAAAATCAGTAATCTAAACTAGCACAGTGGTTCTCAAAGTGGGTCCCCAGACCAATAGCATCAAGGTCACCTGGGACTCATTAGAAATGCACATTCTCAGGGCACCCGGATCGCTCCGTTGGTTGAGCGTCGGACTCTTGATTTCGGGTCAGGTCGTGATCCCAGGGTCATGGGATCGGACCCCGTGTTGGGCTCTGCATTTAGCATGGCACCTGCTTAAGATTCTCTCTCTCTCTCCCCCCACTCATGCACACTCTCTCTCTCTCTAAAAAAGTAAAAAAAAGACATGCACATTCTCAGGCTCCACCCACATATACTGAATCAGAACCTCTGAGGGGGTAGAGCCCAGAAATCTGTGTTTTAACATGTCCTTTGGGAAGTTCTGACCCAGGCTAAAGTTTGAGAATCACTGAACTGCAATATCTCTAAAATTTCTGTTCGGTAATAAACCTCCCAGACTTGCTGTGTGTATTGGGTTATTTATGAAATGCCTTCAATGCGCCCATTCCCTTCCAAACATCATCTCTACAATCCCCTAAAGTAGGTGTCATTAAAAAGTGTTTTCCGGGGGCGCCTGGGTGGCGCAGTCGGTTAAGCGTCCGACTTCAGCCAGGTCACGATCTCGCGGTCTGTGAGTTCGAGCCCCGCGTCAGGCTCTGGGCTGATGGCTCGGAGCCTGGAGCCTGTTTCCGATTCTGTGTCTCCTTCTCTCTCTGCCCCTCCCCTGTTCATAAAAAAAATAAAAATAAAAAAACGTTGAAAAAAAAAATTTTTTTTTAAAAAAAAGTGTTTTCCGGAGTCACCTGGTGGCATCCAACTTCGGCTCAGGTCATGATCTCACGGTTCGTGAGTTCGAGCCCTGCATCAGGCGCTCGGCTGTCAGCACAGAGCCTGCTTCTGATCCTCTGTCCTGCTCGCTCTCTCTCTCTCTGCCCCTCCCAGCTCATTCTCGCTCTCTTTCTCTCTCTCTCTAAATAAATAAATAAATAAACTTTAAAAAACGATTTTTAAAAAGTGTTTTCCAGATGAGTGACACGAGGCGCAGAGAGGCTAAGTAACTCACAAGGGGACACACAGCTGGAGATGAGCAGGAGGAGGATTTGAACTGGGGCTGCCCCACCACGCTCTCTCCTGCCACAGTGACGAGGGCCTGACCCCCTATCAGCACCCAGGGAATGTCATTTTCTGGTGGTCCTATGACCCTCAGGAACCTGCCCTTCACACCTTGACCAGCATTTCTAGTGTCCACCACTGCCTATGTGAAGTGCCTTCCAGCTCCCCTCCATCCCCTCCCCCAGCTCCGCCTTCCTTTGGTTTTCACAGTGGCGAGTGGCGAGGCACCCCAGCACTCCCCGGATCCCACAACCCTCGGAGTCAGCTTGGCTACTGGAGGAAAGCCACTGTCCTAAGTTCCGGACCGTGATGGCCTGGAAAAATGCACCCTCTCTCCTCACCGTCTCTCCTTACGAAGAGAACCTCCTCCTGCGGGTGGCTGTTGAGACCATCAAAGATCTGATCCTCACAAAACCCCAACACCTGTGGGGGAAAACGATGCTTGCGTAACGTTCCCATGGACGAAGCCTGAGGCATGTGGGCATTGAGCGGAAGGTGAGCCCTCTCCCAGTACAGGTATTTGGGGGCGGCTGGACCACCCTGAGGCATACTTCGCTTCTTTCCCATTTCAGAGAGGCTCACCCCGCCCCACCTGGTTCTCTCCCAGCAACAAGCATCCCGCTATTCTCAGTAGGGCCTGCTTAGCGGTGCGTCCCCTACCGGGAAGACAGGGATTTTGTCTTGTCCCTGCTGTAGCCCTAGTCCACACACATAGAAGTGTCTCATCAATATCTGTTGATCGAGCGAATGACTGCTGTCCCGTCTACCGGTTTCTGCCTCACGGGAGAGCTTCACACACATGCATGCACGTGCCTCAGGGCCGGTGGAGGAGAGGCCAAGTTAGGGCAAGGAGGTAGGACACGGGAGCCCTAACAGAGGGAGGGTGATGGTGGGGCAAGAGCAAAGCACAAGGGGCCGAGGGGGAGCCGGGAACGGGTCTTTGCACAGTTGGGACTGAAAATGAAGCCCAGCTGAGGGCGAAGGAAAAGTATCATAAACCGGAAATCAGTCCCAAGACCTGATAAGGATGTTTTTCAGATTATGGAGGAGGTCTGCTCAAAGACAAATTATTATTTGTTGTGCCGAGTGCACAACGGTCACTGATGGTCGCCAGCCTGTGAACCTCCAATTCAGTCTGAGTTCAGACCAGCTGGCGGGGATGCCTCGTGGGCAGGGCTAATTTGGTAACATGCAGAGGTGCACCACGGGGGTTTTTGTGGGCTGGACTTTCACCCTAAGTGATGCTAGGTTTAGTTCTGTTTTCTGTCTGCAGAGAATTCCTGCACCACTTGTCCTTTGGGGGAAGCACTGCGCATAATGCGGTACACAGGGTGCCCTGCGCCAGATTTCATGGCAGCGTGACCAGGCTGGAGACTCCAAGCCGTCTGTGACCAGGTTAAAATTCAGTCCTCCCACCTCAAGCCCCTCCTCTTCCCCCGGGGCCCGGCCCCTCCGTTTTAATGGGTCCTCTGGTCATTCCCGGTAATTCCGAGACCGGGGCCCCAGCCGTCAGCAGAAGGGCGCGGCTCACCTTCGGTTTCTACGCCGCCCGCGGTGTAGAACAGGTCTGGAACAGGGCTGTCGCTACTGCCCTCTAGACGCAGGCAGTGGTTACAGAGATCAGCTCCGGAACCGAGGGGTGTGGTGAACCAAACTCCAGGCAAGGGAGGCGGCGGAAAACAGCAGCGATCTGTCCGCTCCTTTGCAGCGATAACCTGGTGTGTGAGGTTAAGTTCGCACTCGTTGCGGGCGCGCCCTGCCAGCTGCCTTCCCCTTGGGAAGGGCCGTCGGTTGTAAGTGAAGACACATGGTTGCTAGACAAACTGCCTCACCAGAAGTCAATCAGGGAGGAGTGGAGTTATCCCAGTGATGGATTTACTCAGTCCTGGCGAAGCCGCGTGACCAGGATGATCCAGCTTCGTGAACAGCCTTTCTATTCAGTTGTTCTCCCGGCTTAGGGGGTGTGTTCGATGTCAACAGAGGCTCTCCACTACGTGCACCAGGGACACCTATGGAGAGGAAAGTTGTAGGCATTACGTTCCTCCTGCTCAGAGCAGCCAGGCGTGTGATGCCTTCTGATGTTCCTGTAAAAGTCATTTTATTAGGAATTAATAACTGAAGGCGGCAGGGGTGGGGTGGGTGGGGAGCTAGGTGGCTCAGCCAGTTAAGTGTCCGTCCAGCTCTTGATTTCGGCTCAGGTCATGATCTCACAGTTTGCGGGACTGAGCCCCGTGTAGGACTCCACAGTCAGTGGGAAGCCTGCTTAGGATTCCTTCTCTCCCTCTCTCTCTGCCCCTAGCTCCCCTGCAATAAACAGGCAAAAATAACCGTGAAGCGATGAAGGGGGTCAAAGGCACAAAATTCCACTTATAAAATAAATAAGTGCGGGCCTTGTAATGCACAGCAATGTGACTACATAGGTAACAATACTGTATTGCATGTTTGAAAGTTGCTAAGAGAACAGATCTCAAAAGTTCTCATCACAAGGGAAAAAGTGTGTAACTGTATGTGGTCTGTATGTGGTGATGGATGTTTTCTAGACTTTATTGTGGTGATCATTTTGCAATACATACAGATATCAAATCATTATGTTGTACACCTGAAACTAATATAATGCTGTATGTCAATTATATCTCAATATAAGGCAATTTTAAAATTTTATTTGAAAAAAATTTTTAGTGTTTATTTTTGAGGGAGAGACAGAGTGCAAGGAGGGGAGGGGCCACGAGAGCGGGAGACAGAGAATCTGAAGTAGACTCCAGGCTCCAAGCTGTCAGCACAGAGCCCAACACAGGGCTTGAAGCCATGAACCGTGAGATCATGACCTGAGCCAAAGTTGAACGCTTAACCGACTGAACCACCCAGGTGCCCCTCAATAAAAAGAATTCTTAAAAATAGCCGTGAAGTTTTGTCAGCCATCTCTAGGCACAGAGTGGATCTTTGACTAGTAAACGAATAATGTGAAAATAATACAGCAAAAGGAATCTAATCACTAACTAAACCCAGGCTAAAATTCCTGATTCTTCTATATATTCAAAGAACTTGTGAATAATGAGCTAATGAGAGGTGCCTGGGTGGCTCAGTCAGTTCAGCATCTGATTCTTGATTTAGGCTCAGGTCATGATCTCATAGTTTCATGGGTTCCAGCCCTGCATCAGGCTCTGCTCTGACAGCATGGAGCCTGCTTGGGATTCTCTCTCTCTCTCTCTCTCTCTCTCTCTCTCTCTCTCTCTGCCTCTCCCCAGCTTGCACACTCTCTCTCAAAATATATAAATAAAATTTAAGAAAAATCAAAACTGAGCTAATGACACATTGCCCCAGGGAAAGGAGGTTTTATCTTTGCTTGAACTCCAGATGTGCAAGTAAATACTATAAAAACCAAATGGGTGACCAACAAATTCTAACTTTTTGAAATAGAGGAATTATTCCTCAATTATATCGCCAGGGTAGGTCAATGGCAGGAAGAGGTAAGGAAATAAAAATAGGAAAGGAGTCATTAAGCTCCTGGCTGGGATGATCACAAAACCCAGGTGAAAATGTGGCCATAGAAGATGGACTCTCCACAGGGTGGCCGGCTTCTGGGCTCTGAAGGGGACAGTTCAGTGATCTGACCTTCCCCCAGGACGGGGGTGGGGGGTCCGAGGAGAGCCCATAGCAGCCCTTTCTTCCCCAACCCTCAGGCACCTCAGGCCTTCCTGAGACAGTCTGCTTCGCCTAAGGCTATTCTGTTTCATTTCCCACTTTCCCTTTCAGGCCAGGGTCAAGGGAACCTAATAAGCAAATGGTTACAAAACTTCCGGAACACAGAGCTCCCTAACATACAAAACCCAATTTCCCTTAAGAAATGGGCAGCTGTCTCCATTTCTTTTTGGAAAGAGGTGACGTATAAAATATTTATATTCATTAAATAGAGTCATTTGTCCTAAAATAACATGTCAGCTTACCTCTGGGCAGGAAGTCTCATCTGCCCACGAGCACACCCATCTGCTTATACTTAGGGCCATGGTGCCTGCCTGCTGGCGAAAGTCATCAAAAAGTTGTGACCGCCAGTTGACCCAAGAGCTGGCCCCAGGCCATCAGAGGCTTCTCGCCCTCTCCTGTCCTTGGAATGTGGGTCTAGCTTGCCTTTCCTGCTCCTACAGTCTCCTCCAAGGATACAGCCTTGAGATAATGATGCGTCGTTGAGAACACCTGCAAGGTATACTTAACCCAGTTACGGCCTCTCTATAGATAAACTTAAGATGTGGCGGCAAGGGTGGGGATCCATTTGTCTTGCAGCCACCCAAGATGAGCCTCGTATGCAAGTTCCCTTTGCTTATTAAAGCTGCCTCCTAGGGGCGCCCGGGTGGCTCTGTCGGTTAAGCGCCCAACTCTTGGTTTCAGCTCAGGTCATGATCTCACGGGTCATGGGTTTGAGTCCCACATCGGGCTCTACACTGACAGCACGGAGCCTGCTTGGGATTCTCTCTCCCTCTGTCTCTGCCCCTCCCCTGCTCACTTTCTCTGTGTCTCAAAATAAATAAATAAACTTAAAAAAAAGAGAGAGAGACAGAGTTCTTGTCTTCACAAAACTCGCAGGCCAGTCTTGGAAGTGGATTCAGAAGTGGGTCATTTCAGTGCCTGGTGAGAAATGCCCCGGTGAGGGAAAGTTGGGGACAGCGGCGGTGGGGAAGGCTGTTGGTTGGGGGCGATGACAGAAGGGAGAGGGAGAGGCAGAGTGCCGGGCTCACCTACCCCGGGTCTGCAGGGACCCTGAGGGCAGCACTAGAGTGCATCCCCTGTCCTGGCCAGACTTTGCAGGAGCACTTCCTCCCCAGAGGGCAGAGCAGGTGGCCCTGCCCAGACCCCTTCTCTTGCTGTCACAGCCGCATCTTCCTCTTTGTCACTTTCACGTGCTACCTTCGATCATAGACAGGAACTACTGCAAGACCCGCATCAGCCATGGGTGAAGTGGCTCCGGAGATCGGGGACGTGGCTCGTGTGTGCCTCAGAGGCCACCCGCAGACTAAAGGGTATGGCTCATTCCCTGGGGTGTGCACCTTCCCCACCCTCACCCCCACCCCCATCCCCGCCGGGCACAGCACGGGCACTAAGCTGTGAAGCAGAACCAAGGAGCTTCCCATTTTCAAGGTTCTGCAATTGGCAACACGGGGGAAAATCTTTCCCCATCTCTCTCAGCTAGAAATTCTTTTCATTGTAAAGACAATGCTTGCTTACAATAAAGCACTTTTTGGAAAATGTTTATTTATTTATGAGAGAGACAAAGGGGCAGAGAGAGACAAAGAGAGAGGGCACAGGGGAGGGGCAGAGAGAGAGGGAGATAGAGATCCCAAGCAGGATTCTTGCTGTCGGCACAGAGCCCAATGCAGGGCTCGAACCCACAAACCATGAGATCATGACCTGAGCCGAAACCAAGAGCTGGACGCTTAACCGAATACGCCACCCAGGAGCCCCATACAGTAAAGCATTCTAGAGACAGTAGAGGACATGGGCCGCCTGAGTGGCTCAGTCGGTTAAGCGTCTGACTTCAGCTCAGGTCATGATCTCATGGTTTGTGGGTTTGAGCCCCGCATCGGGCTCTGTGCTGACAGCTCGGAGCCTGGAGCCTGCTTCGGATTCTGTGTCTCCCTCTCTCTCTGCTCCTCCCCTATTCATGCTCTATCTCTGTCTCTCAAAAGTAAATAAACATTTAAAAAAAAAAAGAGAGAGAGAATACTGATGCCTCATCCCAGACTCAGAGGCTCTGACTTAAAACGGGGCTGACACTGCGAACGGAGGGTTGACTAGGACCACCGGGCTCTGCCATGGGGTTGCTGTTAGACAATGGCTCGGGCTGGAGTCACCTGGGAGGTCTCCTCACCTGAATATCTGGCGGCTGATGCTTGCTGTAGGCTGGGGCCTCAGCAGGGACTACCAGGCCAGACACGTATACATGACCTCCCCATATGGCCTGGCCTTCCTCACATCACGGATGCTGGGCTCCTAGAGACAGAGTCCAATGGGACCAGGAGAAGCTGTTTTACTTTGCTAGATTACCGTCAGATTTCACACGGCAGGCCCTCGTAGTCACGGGCTTCCTTCGATTCAGATAGAGGGAGCATAGGCCCTACTTCTCGGGAGGAACGCCAACATCATATCAACACAAAATCGTAAGAATACGTGGGATGGGAGACAGTGTCACAGCCGTCTTGAAAAATACCATCTGCCACAGGGCGGAGTTTGGACACATTCGGCTCATGACTTGTAGGCCAGTGCTTTCATTCTAGTTCACAAGCACATGGTGTGGTAGAACAGGCAGGAATTGACTACATACAGATTAAAATCTTCTTTTAACAGTATTTGTCATATATATGACAAAAGGCTAGTTAGCTTTATTTTTTTTTAATGTTTATTTATTTTTGATAGAGACTCAGAGTGTGAGTTGGGGAGGGGTGGAGAGAGAGGGAGACACAGAATCCGAAGCGGGCTCCAGGCTCTGGGCTGTCAGCACAGAGCCTGACATGGGGCTCGAACCCATGGACCATGAGATCATGACCCGAGCCGAAGTTAGACGCTTAATGGACTGAGCCTCCCAGGTGCACCTTAACATTTTAATAATAGCAAGTCTTATTCTAGAGAAATGAGTAAGGACACTTTAAGTACAAGGGTGTTAATTGTTATTTACCGAAGGAAGGAAGGAAGGAAGGAAGGAAGGAAGGGAAAATGGAAGGGAAAGAAAGGAAGAAAGAAAGAAAGAAAGAAAGAAAGAAAGAAAGAAAGAAAGAGAAAAACAATGAAACATCCTAAATGTTTTTCAATAAGAGGGTTTGTGAGAGTTGATGGTCCTTTCACAGAATATAATACTATGCGGACATTAAAAGTGATGTTCATATGCACATTTATTTAAATAGAAAACAAAAATCCCAAAAAGTATATTTAGCAGGGTCCCATTTTTTGTTACATACATTTTACAAAATACATACAACAAGGTTTTGTGTGTGTGAGTGAGTTTTCATTTCTGGGATAAGAGATCAATGTAAGAATGGGGTGATTGCTAAATGGTAAGCTTTCTGGTGATTTCTTTTTCTTGTGCCTTACCTTGACTTTCTAATTTTCTGAATGTAAAATGGGTTGAACACAAAGACATAAAAGTAAGATACAGTAAAAATAAGTTTGTTTAAAGTATTATGTAAAAAGGCTGGTGGGAAGGATGTGTACAGTGTGGCCTATAGAGCAAACTAGATCCGGACGTGGGTTCTGCTGTGATATTTGGTGGCTGACTGACCTTTGCCAAGTTACCTCACTTTGGGCCTCAGTTTCCTGACTTGCGCAATGGGTAGATAAATTCTACTTCACAAGTAGAATTCTACTTCACAACGCTGAGTGCATGGCCCTGACTGGGTACCACAGTCATCTGTAAATGTTTGAGGCAGATAAGGCTTTGGGAGGAACCGCCCAGGGCTACGTGCTGGGGGGGGGGGGGGGGGGGGAGGGTGGAATCTGCATTTAAATTGCACAGGCTTGTGCACACAGAGAAACTGCGACATTTAGATTTCCTTTGGCAGCAGATGAGGCAACTAACCAATATTGGGAAAGTTCTAGAGCAACAACATGGGAAAGCTTGAACACCATCTTTTGGGGAAGTTATCTGGGCCTTCAGGCCTGCGAGCCTCAACCTCCACCCCACCCCCACCAGCCAAGCAGGCACGGAGAGGCTTTTTCTGCCCTCTAGTGGTCTCTTCTGGAACTGCCTTTGAGAAGACCTGCCCAGGTGGGGAACCTTCCGTCTCACTCAGGCTGCCACCTAGGCCGGGCTATTCCCAGCTACCCTTCAAGCAAACAAGGAACCAACCACAGAGCCTGTTCTTGCAGACTGTTTGGCCCTTCCATCTCTTAACTCTGGTTGTTGTTGTTGAATTTTCTTTAAGTACCGAGCAGGGGGGAGGCGTGGGGTAAAAGGAAGAAGGCCCACCGAGCGGGCCCACTCACTCTGGTGGGAGAACTGAGCCGGTAAGTGGGGGCATGGAGCCCTGCAGGGCCGGCCCACTCACTGCCCTGTCCCTCCCGGAGCGCACCGCACCCCTGCGGCAGAGAGGGCTGAGGGAGTCGCAGCAGCCCAAGCAGGCCAAGCGGCGGGGTGACGAGGCTGCAGAGTGAGGGACCGTGAGGACCACGGGACCAATGACTCCAAGAGCCACAGAGAGAGACCCCGCGAAGCCAAGCTGCCAAGCGCAGGCCCCACCGCTGGGGGTGCCAGGCCAGCCTAAGACTGAGGGGGCTGGGCTGGGGGCGTCCTCAGCAGCAGGCCCACGAGCCACAGAGACTTTAGACTGGGGTCTGGGTGGGGGGAGACCCCTAAGGAAGGACCCAGCGTGACGGAGAAATCACTGAATGGAACCAGAATTCTCCCCGAGTGAGCGGTCTGCCATCGCAGGGCTCCAAGTCTGAAAATCACGACGAGCTATGGAAGAAACTGGACTTTTCGGGTACATTTTTTGGGTACATCTGTATGATTCATACCCACTAGCTACACTGTAACATGTGTCCCAGTTGGACACAAGTGTATGTGAGGTGATCAGGAGACAGATTTTAACTTTTTTTTCCCCCTTTGGAGCGAAACTACAGACAAACATACAAGTAGAGATCACAGCCTTAAGAACTGTATCAGGTACGGTCTCGATAGGCAGGTGCGCTGGCATTAATTTGAGCGAGGTTTCACGTTATGGGTGGGGTGTGGGGAACCAGCCTGAGCTGTTACCTCCCCGACGCCCAGATTGACTAGGGGAGGAAAGGGGTTCTTGGGACCACTGGCGGGGTGTGGGGAGAGGACACCTGGAGAGGGGGCTGTGACCTCTGGTCAAGAGATACACCCGGTCCTGGGAGGGAGACTCAGCAGGGAGGGAGTGGGCGGTACAGATCTGTTCTCGCTCTCTTCTTTCCCTCCTCTGCCTCCCAGGAGGCCAGGGGGCAAGGGAGTCATTATGTCATCCATGTGGTTTGGCCTCTTGGGGTTGGGATCAGGACGGGGAGAGCAGACGGACAAATGGAAAGTATCTGGCATAACCCCAAGCGGCAACAGCGTATTAGGTTTCTGTTGCTGCCGTAACAAATCGCCCCACGTTTTGTGACTCAAAACGCCACCGTGGAAAGTCTCACAGCTGAGTAGATGAGACGATTAGCATGGCATGGCTCAGGTGGGTCCTCTGCTGAGGGTCTCATCTGGCCGTGACTGTGGCATCTGCAGGACTCCACCCCTTTCTGGAGGTTCTGGGGTTAGAACCCACCTCCAAGCCCATTCAGGTTATAGCAGGACTCAGTTGCTTGTAGTCGTAGGACCGAGGTCCCAATTTGCTGATCGCCAGCCAGGAATTGTTTTCAGCTTGTGGAGGTAACCTTGCTCCTCGCCCATAACTGCCTTCCTCCATTAAGACACCAATGTCCAGGCGGGTCCTTCCTACCCTTCAGCGTCATCTTGCCTGCTTTCTGTTTTTGCCTTAGTTGATTCTTCCGCATTCCTCTTCTGGTTTGTTTTTTTAAATTTTTTAAAAAATATTTATTTTTTGAGAGAGACAGAGACAGAATGCGAGTGGGTTAGGGGCAGACAGAGGGAGACACAGAATCCGAAGCAGCCTCCAGGCACTGAGCTGTGAGCACAGAGCCCGATGTGGGGCTCGAACTCACCAGCTGTGAGATCATGACCTGAGCCGAAGTCAGATGCTCAACCAACTGGGCCACCCAGGTGCCCCCATTCCTATAAGGGCCCACCTGCATTGTCCAGGATAAAGAATCCCCTGTTTTATGTTCTTTTACATTTTTTTTTTTACAGTTTATTAATTTTTTGAGAGAGGCAGGCAGAGTGTGAGTGGGGGAGGGGCAGAGAGCGAGGGAGACACAGAATCTGAAGCAGGCTCCAGGCTCTGAGCTGTCAGCATAGAGCCTAATGTGGGGCTTGAACTCACAAAGTGTGAGATCATGCCCTGAGCCGAAGCCCGATGCTTAACCGACTGAGCCACCCAGGCCCCCAATAACCCTAGTTCTCTATTTGCAAAATCCTTTCACAGAAGTACCTAGACTAGAATCCTGGAATCTATACAATGTAGCCAACTACAACAGTGATCAGCATTTTGCCAACCTTTGGTAACAAGTTGTTTTTCTTTTTTTAATTACAGTGATTTTTTTTTTTTGGAAAACTAAGTTTTGGGGCACCTGGGTGGCTCAGTCGGTTGAACGTCTGACTCTTGATTTCGGCTCTGGTCAGATCCCAGGGTTGTGGGGTCGAGCCCCATGTCCATTCTCTCCCTCCCTCTGCCTCTCTCCCCACTCGCTCCCTCGCTCTCTCTCTCAAATTAAAAAAAAAAAAAAAGCTTTATTGATATATAATTCACATGCCATATACTTCACTTATTTAAAGTACACATTTTATGGCTCTTGGTATAGGACATTAATTTTTAGAAGTTGTGATAGAATATATATAACATAAAATTTGCCATTTTAACTATTTTTAAGTGTGTGATTCAGGGGCTGTAAGTACATTCACAGTGCCGTCAGGGCATCACCACCACCTACGTCCCCAACTCTTTCATTACCCTAAATAAAAACTCTGAAACCGTTAAGTGATAACTCTCTATTCCCCCTGCTACCCGCCCCGGTAATCTCTCTGGTAATCTCTCATCTACTTTCCGTCTCTGTGAATTTGCCTATTCGAAGGACCCCACATGTGTGGAATCATGCAATATTGGTTCCTTTGTGTCTGGCTTACTTCACTTAGCATAACGACTTCAAGTTTCATCTATGTTCTTGGAAACTTTTTCCTCTTTGTAGCTGAATATTTCATTGTATGAGTACATTTTATTTATCCTTTCATCTGTTGATGGGCACCCGGGTTGTTTCCATCTTTGGTTAAGGTGAACAGGTGATACTTGTCCATGAACACTGATGGACAAGGATCCATTTGAGCCCCTGCTTTCAATTCCTCTGGGTGTCTACCTGGAAGTTATGATCATTTTCTTCTTCTTTTTTTAAAAGTTTATTTTTGAGAGAGAGAGGATCCAATGTGGGCTCCATGCTGACAGCAGAGAGCCAGATGCGGGGCTCAAACTTACAAATCACGAGATCATGATCTGAGCTGAAGTCACTTACGCAACTGAACCACCCAGGCGCCCCAGAAGTACTGTAATTTTCTATCCAACTTTTTGAGGAACCACAAAGCTGCCTTCCTTCCTGCTACACCAGTCTACATTTCCACTGGCTATGCACAAGGCTTCCATTTTCCAAATCCTCCTCAACACTTATTATTTTCTGGTCTTTTTTGTTTGCCTGCTTGGTTTTGGTTTTGATTTTCTGACAGCCATCCTAACTGATGTGAAGTGACATCTAATTGTGCTTCTGGCTTGCATTTCCCTAATGATGAATGGTGTTGGGCATCTTTTTGTCCACTTATTGGCCATGTGTAGATTTCTTTTGAAAAAAAAAATGTTTATTCAAATCTTTTGTCCACTTTTGAATTGGGTTTTTTGTTATGGTCACTGCTGAGTTGTAGTTCTTTATATACTCTGGATACTAACCAGGATTTGCAAATACTTTCTCCCCTTCCATGGGTTGGTTGTCTTTTTGCTGTCTTAGTTGTGTCCTTTGGTGCACACAAGTTTTTAATTTTGAAGACCGATCTATTTGTTTTTCTTTTGAGGTTTGGGCTTTTGATGTCATCTACAAGAAACCATTGTCAAATCTAAGGTCCTCAAGACTTTTTCCATGTGCTGGCCCCCCAACAATTAAAAGCAGCAGTCAGCAATCAGAACACACAACCCTGATTTTTGGAGAACAAGGTCCTTATGGCCCACCCTGGCCCCAGCAATGCCACTCTAGGAGCTTGGGCTGCTGTCCCCTCTGCCCCACAGTGGGGCTGCATGATGGCGGATGGCCACCACGACTCAGGAAAAGCTGAAATTGGCCGAAATTCAGCAGCCTCTTCATCAAGCTCTCCCCGGGGTGCAGCTGTGTTTTCCTACATCTAGAGATCCAAAGTAGTTCATGCAGACAGCTCCTGCCAGTGCAGTCCTTGTCTTGGTAGAGATGTATCCCTGGACCACCCCACTCTACCATCTGCCTTGATGTACCCTTTAGGTAACTAGGTTTTATGAACCTAAAACGCTGTAAGTTTTAGCCCAAATAGAAGCTGTCCCCTTTAGGAAGTTCACGTTGGCAGGCTGTCACTGGTCCCACGGATGCTGTCATGTCCCACGCAGGCCCTCGGGTACCAGTTCCCTTCTGCCTACAACAGCAGGTCTGAGTATCATCACCCCTGCAACTTCTGAGCCCCCCCTTCGCTCTATCCAAGTCAAAGCCCCATTCCCATCCCACCCAAGGGCCAGCACGGAACAGTCCAGCGATCTCAGGCCATGGTCAGTGCCAGGAAAGTGTCTTTGTTCCTTCTGGAGGTGAGGAGAGGGAAAAGAAAAAAACACGGCTCATCTTCAGAACTGAGTTAGGAAACTCCGTTGCCTGCGGTTGAAGAACAGTTTTCTAGAACATGAAAACAATGTCCAAAAGGGTGGTTTGGGGTCCCTGGTAGAATGATTTTTTAATTCAATAAGCCCCTAAGTCTTTTGTGGGAAACAAACCACCCCTTGTAACACTGGGGATGCCACAGATTTTGTAGATTTTTTTTAAAGAGTTTTATTTATTTGAGAGAGAGAGAGAGAGAGAGAGTGAGAGAGAGAATCCCAAGCAGGTTCCACACTGTCAGTGCAGAGCCCAATGCAGGGCTCGAACTCACAAACTGTGAGATCATGACCTGAGTCAAAATCGAGAGTGGGACGCTTAACCCACTGAGCCACCCAGACACCCCAAGATTTTGCAGATTATTAAATGGCGATCTTCTCATTGTGAATCAGCCCCCAACATTAAATCTCTTTATTCAAAAAGCATAAAGACTTTTTTTTACGAAAAAAATTTTATTTTCTGCGCTGATATTTATACAACTGTAAACTCAAGGAATCATCCAATACTTGTAAAAGTCTGGGGGGAACAGTTAATAAGCACCTTCAGTGGTTTCCACAGTTTAAGAATTTACCGTCTGAAAACTTTTAGAATGAATCTAGTAGAATGAATAAAATAGTTATAAAAATTATACAAAATCACGACGAACATTTGATATAGAGGGCTTGATATGGAATGATAAATATGAAAAGGTGAAACTAATTCATGGGGCTGGGCTGGATAAAAGACCCACACGTTCCCCGAACTGCGTGATTCTCGGGAATGTGTTTGGCTCTCAGAAGGAACTCCGATCATTCAGGGCAAGGCTCGTTCCCGGTCCAGGCTCCATTGAGATGCCGCAGCACATGAGGACAAAGTGAGGAGGGGATACGGGCTGGAGGGGTGATGAGTGTACTGAGGTGTGCAGATAAGGGAAGGACCTCTTCCCCAAGGAGAAAAACAGACAAATTCTTCCACGTCCTCAAGCGAAGGTGTCCTTTGGCAAAATGTGCCGTTTTCTCTTTGGAGAGTTTTTCCTTCTTGCCGTTGCTAAATACCTTCTTCTCCCCTTTCCTCTTGGGTTTTCCACTCCTGCTCCTGACCAACCTCTTTGTGACACTTTCTGCTGAGCCTTCTCTGCGCCCTTACCCCAATCTTTACAGACTCCATCTCCTCATGCCCCACTTTCAATCCAAAATCCCTACTGTTTTGCACCTCGGGGCGGCAGCTGATAAAAAGATAACACTAGCTGCTCGTACGGCCAGGAGATGTTTCTAAACAAACTGTAGAAACATAAACATGAAATGTGGTGACGGTCCCTTTAATTACACCAATGAGCAATAACGGGTCTGGGTCAGGAGTATAAATACTCACTCTGGCCCTCGTGGGTGGGAACACAGCCAGCAAGAGCCGTGAACAGAGGGGGAAACAAAGGAGACACGGGCTCATGCTGACTGACTGTAGGTTGGCTCTCACCAGTGGAGGTGCGAGATGAAGGCCTATAGACCCGTCACCACTGGCACCAGCCCCCAGTGGGGCCATGCTGCTCAAGAGACCAGATGCTCGGATCCAGGTGCTTTGGGCAAAGTGGGATCGTTTGGTATCCAATGGTGTAATTTAAGGCACATCCAAGAATCCTCGTCCTCAAAACCCGACTCTACGTGTTGAAATTCCTACCACTGGACACTCCTTTGATTGAAGGGCTTGGCCTACCAAGGGCTGCTGCCGAAATGCCAGTAACTTATCTGGGAGGGAATGCTGACGATCGACCATACGTATCCACATGGCCCTAAGACCAGGTGGGTTTTGAACAAAACGGCAGGGCTCGCTCACTACGATGGGGGCCTTGGGCAGGATGCAGGTGCTATAGAACTTGGGAGTAGAAAGCCAGGAGCATGAAGAGGGAAATCAGAGCACCAAGAGAAGAAAAGAGGGGGAGGGTTAACTCCCTCCTTCATTCACGGCCTTGCCCAGGTGGCCCTGGCTGGTGCGTCGGGGAGTTAACAGGATGGTGGGTGTGTCAGATTGAGGCTGAGCTTATAAGGCCACAGAGGGAGGGGGCAGCTCAGGCCTGGGCGGGCCCTGCTCATCACCGGCGGGGATAAACTGGGGACAGTTTCCAGAGCACTGGGATGGGCACATAATCCGGAGTCGGGGTTTTCTGTCTTTGTGGAGGGGGAAGGGGCTTTCCCGTTCCAGAAGCCGGCGGCATATGTTTTGGGGAACAGTGAGGGGAATACTGTCGGGGCTCAGGCTGGGTAGGACCTGGGCCTGATCGCCACCAGGTCGGACAGTTTTCAGTCTGGACCCTTTCAAGTAGGGTGACGCTGAGTACCTGCCGAGGGAATGAGGCCTTCTTGTCTTCATTTCCGCTCGATGCAGTCAACTCCCAGGGTGTTGTCAGGGCAACGGCAGGTCCTGCTTCCGGGGGTGGCCAAGCAGAGGTGGGTGCAGCCACCATTGTTCACCGAGCAGTAGTTGTGACCTGGGAAAGGCAGAGGTCAGTCCAACAGCCATCTAAGAGAAGAGCCCGCCCATCAGTCCCCTTCTCGGTTTCCAGGAGACCAAGCGTGTGGGTGCTTCCAGAAAGGGAATCCTCATGGTGATGGATTTGCCAGAGGGCAAAAATACTGATTTCTGAGTTGGGGACTGTGCGGATTTACCGTGAACGTTATCGATGGTCTCAGGGAGGGTCTTCCGGCTCTGGCTGTAACACGCAGCTGGGGTTTTCAAGCACAGAGGGCTCTCTGTCTAGCTTGTCCACTCGGCTTCGCACTGGCCTCGGGGAGGTGGGGAGCCAAGGGGGGTGAGGGAGGGGAGAGGTCTCCCAAGAGGCAACACAGCAGGTCCTGGAGCCAGGCTGCCTGGCTGACCCTCCGGCTGCACCACTGTGAGCCCTGTGACTTCGGGCTAGTGGCTTCCGTGTCCTTATGCATAAAACAGGCCCACAAATAGTACCTACCTCGTGCGGTCGCCATGAGGATTAAGCAAACTAGCGAACACAAGGCACTTAGCCCACCGCGTTCACATATGTAAAGGACCAGCTCACGGTAAGCACCTTGTCCGTGTCTGTGATTATTATTAGAGGTAATTACTATTGTGGCTGTTAGGCCAAGTGGAGGGACCCTTAAAGCCACAGAGACCGTAACACGGATGTTCCTATCTGGAACCCGGAGACCACATACTTCTAGACCCGGCCCAAGATTCAATCCTTTTCCTCCCCCTTGTCCACCATTTCCAGTTCATTGCCTAATGTTTCCTAGGTATCGACTTGGCTCACTTCTTAAACAATGCAGGCCCTCGATGGAAGGGAGTGCGTTTCGCCTGCCATGTGACCAGACCAGGGCAGGTGGAGGCCCCACGGGCAGCAGGCAGGATGGAGGCGTGGAGCCACAGAGCATCCCTGGCCCCTGAACGGCAAGAGCACGGGGGCGTTACCTTGGGGACACTGAGACAGGGCCGTGGTGACACCGTACAGCCGGGTCTGCTTGTGGGGGTGGAAGGTATCCGTCTCTTTGGAGATGGCAAGATCTACAGCAACCACAGAACTCCTACAAAACACCAAAGGGCAGCAAGTAAAGACACATCTGGTGGCTCCAACCTTCTGTCTACTGGGCAGCGTCTTCTGGGGTTTCGGGGATAAACTGGAGGCCGTGAGGGGACACGCTGGGCTCACTTCCTAGCCATCCTCCCCTCCTCCTGTGGTGGGAACAAGCCTGCATTTCTCTGGCCTCTTTAAGAAAAAAAAAAAAAAAAAAAAAAGGACAAAGTTGAGCTAGCTCTGCCCCTCAGCTCTAAATTCCAGGCTGGGAAATCGGCTTTCTCTCCAGATGCCCGTGGCCACAGCTGCTTCCTCCTTTTTGCAGGAAGAGGTGGTCAAGAAGGGGCTGTGGGAATGTCGCAGTTTAAATAGAATGAAGTTGGGGCACGGGGTAGGCGGGGAGCCCGCCGGCCAAGTGAGCCTGGGCCAGCTCCTGGGGGAAGAACAGACATGCTCATGAAGTCCAAGTTCACAGACTTGAAGCTGCCCATCCGGGAGCCCTGGGACGGTAAACGGCCCCTCCTGGCCCCCAAGGAGCCCGGCCCTCACCCTCCTACGCCCTCCCCTCCTGACGGGCAGAAGGGCGAGGCAGAGGGCGGGTATCCTGGAAGGTCAAGCCGAGAGGCCACATGGGAAGGGCCTGGCCTCCCCGAGACAGGGTGGCAGGCTCCTGCTCCCCCGCCACCACATACCCCGCCCCCACCCTCCCCCCTGCCCGCCCCCAGCTCACGTACATCTTCCAGTCTGTGTAATACAGATGCTTCCCGTAGCTCGTAACAGCGAAAGGATACTGGAGCCCTTCGAGAACCTTCCGTCTGCTCGGCTGCCCGGGCTTCAGACACTCCACCCGACTGGTGCCTGTGTGGAGCAAAGACAAGCCGTTCATAGAAGAAATGGCCCCTTCGTGTCAAAACGAGGAACGGAGGCAAGGGTGACAGAAAGTCAGCCTTACGATGACAGATCCCGGACAACACACACGACTTGCTCTTCAACAGCAGAAAGCGGTCTCCTCATCCTGCCTTGCCCCTCTCACTGGTCAACACCCACCTCCGCTGGGGAACCCATACCTGGTTCCCATGTGGGCTGGGCAGAGGACCATTCCTTGTCCCGCCCATTCCCAGAGCAGCTGGGGACCTGGTGGGAACGAGGACGTCTTCCAGCTCTCGCTCAAGTCCCTACGCCCCCTGAAGCCTCCCAGGCCCTCCCTCCCTGCAGTCAGAGCTCTTAACAACTGCTAACCTGCACCTCGGCTGCAGCCCCGCACAGCCTCCTATCAGTGCCTACACTGGGGCCAGCTCACGGCTTGCATTTTGATTTAATTATGCGTGCTTCCCTCCTGTGGTACAGTCCCTGCACCGCCCCCCACCCCGGCCCTGAGTACCTGACAGTATTGGGAACAGGGCAGGTACTCCACAGGCACTCGAGGGATGACTGACCTTGCTCCCCGACTGAGCCCACATCCCTCCCCTGAGGGACACCCCAGGCCAGGGGCTCACATCAGGACCCCATGCCTCTCTTCCCTGGCTCCACAAGTCTTGCCTGAGCCCTTGGGGAACAGATGCAAGTGACAGGATGGAAGTCACAAATTGCATAATGCAGAGATAATAATAGGATGAGAACAACTCTAAGGGTCAGCAAACTTGTTCTCAAAGGGCCAGACAGTAATTAATTTAGCTTTTGTGGGCCAAGAGGCAAAATTGAGGACACTATGGAGGCATTTATTTATGGAACTTTTAAAATGTAACATTTAAAAATGTAAAACCCAAGGGTGCCTGGGTGGCTCAGTCAGTTAAGCGTCTGACTCTTGATCTCGGCTCAGGTCATGATCTCGGCTCAGGTCATGATCTCACGGTTCATGAGTTCGAGCCCCACGTCAGGCTCTGTGCTGACAGCATGGAGCCTGCTTGGGATTCTGTCTCTCTCTCTCTCTTTCTCTGTTGCCCTCCTGCTCTCTCTCAAAACAATGAATAAATAAAAACCATTTATAGCACCAGACTCATACCAAAACAGGCGGCTGGCTGGATGTGGCTCACGGGCTAGGATTGGCTGACCCCTGATTTAAAGATGGAACACTTGCCCTGGACACCGTCAAGCCTATAGAAACCATGCATTTCAGAGCAAAGACAGGCAGCTGATTTTTGTGTAGGAAAATAAAACAGGTATCTTATACTCTCTTCCCCATAACAGATCCCAGCCTACAGTGGGTGAGAATAACTGTTTAGGTTAAAAGGAAAAAGCACTATTGCAACCCCAGCAGCCAGGCGCGGGGCTCTTCGTCACCTGCGTCCACCCAGCAGAGCTGAGCCGAGTAGGCATCGAATGTAAGGCCGTTGGGCAGGCCCAGATCATCCTGCACCAGAACCCTCCGGTTTGTGCCGTCCATATAGGATGTTTCGATTTTGGGGCTTTCTCTGTTCCAGTCTGTCCAATAAAGGTTCCTGCAGGAGGAAAAGGAAGGGAAAGAGGAACAACAAAGATGTTATAAGAGGAATAACAAAGAAAGAACACAGATGGATGAGAAAAATTTTATTAAAAAAAAAAAAAAACTTTAAGAGAACCCACGATGAACACATTAAAACCCAGGATGGCTAAAAGGGGTCTGGAGGTGATAAGACACCTTTTCCTTTGCAGGAGATACTTGGGTTTGGTTCTTGGTTTGAGTTTGGTTATTCTGGACATACTAATGACTTCACTTTCCTTAAACATAACTGATACAGCGTATCTCCATAAAGCTATTTAAAAGAACACAAAACAACCCACACCTGAGATAAACATCTGGGGATTCCTACATGCTGTCACTACACAGGGGTGCATAGTAGACCCAGGGGCTCGGGCACAGAAGCAGATGTTGACAGAGTTGGTGGCTGAGGTGTCTGCCATAGGGGGGGGAGGTGGCCAAGCGGCCACAGAACTGGGGGTGTGGTCTCACGGGGAAGGAATCACAGCGTGAGGTGCAAAAGGTCTCGCAGGTAAGATTTAAAACTAACTGTAGGGAAAAGAAAAAAAAGCATTGATGTGATGACAAAGCCCCCAGGAAGGGGTCTCCAAGGTGTCCATGCTGTGTGGGTCTCAGCCCCAGGGGTACATTTATGCCACTTGGACACCATTCTGGGGCTGGTACGAGGCAAGTGTTTATCCACATTCGACTCGAATGGAAATACCCAATTTCTGAGCCGTGAACTTAGAAAGTCCCTTCCTAAAAGATTTACAAGTAGAACACGGTTGATCAAGTCCATGGTCACAGGGAACTATAATAAATGTTCTGGCATTTCACAGTGCATATCTGTAAGGCACCAGCTGTAGACCTGTTCATCCTGGAACTCATTCACTTCAGGAGACTGATGCTGGCATTAGAGCCTGACATTTGAGAGTATCTGAAAGAGCAGCTGCAAGTAGAATAGATTTACACAGATTTACACAAAGATACCCTCTCACGGAATCCGTTACGATGCCTCTGGGATTCACCAAGTCAGTCTCAAACAGCACCCGGCGCTGGGTCCCATCCAGCTTTGCAACTTCTATTCGATCCAAGTGAGAATCAGTCCAGAAAATGTTGCGGCCAAGATGGTCGAGGGCAATGCCTTCTGGGCTTCCAAGATCTAGAATCAAACACGGCATACTTCTGGGTTTTTAAAGCAAGTTAAGATTAGGTTTTGTGCATTACTCAGTGTTATTCCCCTCGGTGTTCAATCCTTGCACTTTGGAAAAACAAATGGGAACATGAAATGCATGTTGCTGATCAGATGAGCCACAGTCAAAGTGACAAGGTCACTCGTTCACTCGGCGGACCTCTCATTATGTACCAAGCCCATAATGACGCCTAAGTGGTGGCCCTGGTTTCCAGGAACTTGCAACCAATCTCAATTCAGACTGAGTTTTGGTTTTATGGGAACGTGGAGGGAGACACTAGACTTAGCCTGGGGAGACCTGGGAGGGATTTCTGAGGGAGACAACACCTCGTAAAGCTGGCTCCCCAAGGACCCACAGGAGTTTGTCAGGCAAAGATCCTGGATGCGGGCTTCCAGGGAGTGGGACCCGCACGTAAGTATAAAAGAGAAGATTGGATACAGCATGATTTTGTATGGCTGGAGTCCATGAGGACGGGAGAGTGCCCAGAGATGAAGTTAGGATGCCCGTGTTAAAGAGCTTCGAGCTTAACCCGCAAGCACGGGAGGGGGGGGTGGGGAGCATAGAACAATGCAACAAATCCATACACCTTGTTCATTAGTTATTGGGGGAATAGGGTCATCTCAGAGGAGTAACTGCAAGAAATCACAGCTGTTACTACTTTTGCACAGGTATCAGGAGTACAAAGAAGGGGTGTCGGTGATCGCATATAGCATTCCCAGAAAGTCCTCACTAGGTTTTAAGTAACTGATTTCCAAGCCAGCACTGCCACAGAGTAAGCCAGCCGCAACAGGAACCTTCAGAGCCACCGAACTAATGGTTTCCGGACTATAAATAAAAGCAAATGAAACATCAGAACCCCACCAGGGTTTTAGTAGTGTCGCTTAGGATTCCCTCCCCTCTACTGATCAGAGAACTGAAGGTCACTTAGTATGGCTGGAAGTGTAAGCAGGAGGCAGAAGAGGCCAAGGATGAAGCCATCCTGCCCGAGGGATCCTGGATATGAGGAAATCATGCCCCCATGTGTTCTTTCATCAACGTGGAAATGGTTCAGAACGTCCGCTCTCTCGTATCAGCCTCCACTAGACTCCCAATATGACCATGACCCTGGATGCTGGAAACACCACAGCCCCGTCCCCCGGAAAGGACCCCAGCCAGAGGCAGTTTATTAAGCATTAGAAACAGCACTCAAACAAGATTTTTGTTATTCAAACCAAAAGTAGAGATTTGTAAAGTATGAAACTGTTTCCCACGTCCCTAGAGGTGAAGGGACAGCGAGCCTGACCTCCAAAGACCTCTTCCGACTTTCAGACAAAGGTAGAATAAATCATTCTGGGGGTGTATCTGGAATGAGCACATTCTCTGCCAGGACACCAGTCACTCAGACACACAGACAGAAGAGTGGGGGAGAAAAGGCTGTTCAGTGACAGTACTTTGCAAGATATCCAGAGGAACCCAGAAACTCCATGTCTCTCTGGTTCCTTATCAACAGCTCTGATCCTGACCTCAAACCCAAGAGCAATCAAACCTCCTCCAACCAGGAAAACACTACTTTATGAACTATCATGCCAAAGGAAAGGTCTGGAAAGCCTCCCCCTTTACTGTGCAGTCAGGGCAATTAGGGAAGACAGCAAGGCAATATATTCCACACTGCTGATGTCAAAAGGAAACAGATGATGATCCTGATTAGAGATGTTTGGTTAGGAGTTTAGCTCAAGGAAAGAAAGAGAAGCTTAGGATTCAGGCTGCATGAACTAGAGAGGAGATACATACCCCCTCTTCCACTCACTAGGGATGCACCAACCTGTACCACAATGAAGATTTAAGTGGAAGTTTCTTTCTCCTTTATTTAAATATTTTAAAAATTATTTTTCAATAACTATTTTTATTTGTAAATAAAAGAAAATTTATTCCCAGTGATCTTTCTTCTACAAAGATCGCATTCTAGTTTAATTCTGTGTTTTCACAGTGGACTTTTGGCCTGGAATGTTTCTTACTGTGCTTAAAGCTTTCTTGGATAATTATCAGTTCCAGAAGCAACAGGAAATAGCAATGATGACCTATTCCCCTTTTCCACTGGGTTTTGAAGTCAAATCACAGACAATAGCAACCACATTTTTCACACACACACACACACAATGCAAAAAGGCATTTTCAAAATTCTGCTCATTAAACGAAACCATGAAAACTACCAGACATTATTTAAATAGCATGTCAGCTTCCAGAAAAGGAGTCAGGGTCTATGTCCAAAGCTAGACATATTTAACTCAACCTCAGCCTGGTTCCTGTTGATCATCTTTTGTGAAGGAGCCAAGAAAGGAAAAAAACTGCCCCATAGGCACCCTTCCGGAACATCAATTATTAGAGAAACATTAAATTGGGAGTGGGAAAAGTGACATGCAGCCCCAAGTAAAAAGAAATACCGAACGAGGCTCATACATTTTGAAACCGTACCTTTGATTTGAGTGTTTTGCAGAGGAAACAAGATGATTTTATACAACTATCATTGGCATAACAATGTCTTTCTTTTTCTTTCTTTCTTTCTTTCTTTCTTTCTTTCTTTCTTTCTTTCTTCTTTCTTTTTTATTTTAGGGATAGAGAATGCAAGCAGGGCAGAGGGGCAGAGGGAGAGAAAGAGAGAATTCCAAGCAGGCTTCACGATCAGCACAGAGCCTGATGCCGGGCTTAATCCCATGACCCCACCCTGGGAACATGACCTGAGCCAAAATCAAGAGTTGGATGTTCAACCGACTGAGTCACCCAAGCGCCCCCACGATGTCTTTCGATTGAAAATACCTGCAAGTCAGCTGCTGAGTTACTGACTTAGCAACATGTAATATTTGACCTTTTCAGTAAAGGTGAATTTGTACAGACCCTTGGATTTTGGCTGTAATGGTCTTTAATCTTGAGAAAACATATCCACATAAAATAGTCGTGACTTGTTGAAAGTAGGCATTACAATAACGCATAGAGTTCTTGACCTTAATCAACCTCTGTAAGTTAAGAAATTGAGGTTAAATGCTGAGGGGGAGGCTGTGCCAAAGCGTCGTGCACCTCATTACCAGTAATGCAACTGAAATTTGAGGAATGTCTATGGAAGCCCAGCCCGATTTGCTGCACTCCTCTGACACAGGCCATCAGAACAGGTGCCAGTGGAGCTAAGGTAGAAAAGACATCTCCCCACCACCACCACGATGTCACAGGTTGAAGTGACAACTTTTGACTTGAAAACTGTCTTGGGAATAGACAGCTATCAGGGACGATATTTGCCAATATGCGTGTAACCCTCCCAACTTTATGATCATCTGCCTGTTGCCTTTGGGGAAATCCCAGTGGAGCATACCATGGGGCAGGCATTCTGAGAATCAAGTCTAGGCTCAACAGGCAGAGGAGAAATGCATATCCAAAGTGGATGGTGGAGTTTGGCCCTTACTGTTCATTAAAACTGGGTACGTAAGCTTTTAGAGAAAGGCGTGGGCACTTACCTGTTTTAACTTTATTCATCTTAGGCCAGCCACAAGCCCCAGCTAAGGTGTTCACGATTTAACAATAAGTCCTTGGAGGACTTTCCAGAGAAGGCTGGAAAGGGTGGCGTTGAGGCCAAGGACCCAGTCACCATATCCTGTATGCAACCATACGCCCACTCCTCTGCTCTCTCCCAGGAACCCTTTGGGCTTCCAGAAGCCAAACCAAGAAGGAAGAACGGTATTTGCTTGCCCACCTTGCCGAATGATGGTGGTTGGCTCTCCGCCATGCAGACTGGCTCTCCCAATGGAAGGCTCACTGATGTCGGTCCAGTAAACCATCTTGTCCACACAGTCGAAGGCCAGGCCAATGATGACTTTATCCTGGAAGTGCAGACCAGCCATAAGAGTGGCCCACTCACTAGCATTTGAGTGACCAGTGATGGTGGGAATCTTCCATGTGCTTCCTGGCATTCAGACACCTTTATTTTATGAAAGGTCTTCAAGTCTTGAGTCCACTTAAAAATGTTTATTACTGAGCTGTAGAAGTTCTTTATATAGTTCAGCTAAAAACTTCTGTCGTGTGTGTGTGTGTGTGTGTGTGTGTGTGTGTGTGTATTTCCACTCATTATGTAGTTTTTTTCAGTTTCTTTTTGTTGTTGTTTTGGGTTTTTTCTTAATGGTGTTTTTAACAGAGCACAAGTTTTAAGTATTTATTAAGTTCAATTCATGATTGCTTCTCTTACACTTTTTTACATCATCTAAGCAACCTTTGCCTACCTAAAGATCATTTTTTAAAAAGACAAATATTGGAAAGGAAGAGGTAAAACCACTCTAAGACAACTTGATTGTTTCTGTAGAAAATCTCAGGGAATCTATAGAACTATTATAACTACCAATTGAACCAGCCAGGTTGCAGGTACAAGGGCAATATAAAATGATGTTTCTACATACTAGCACAAAATAAAAAATTTAAGAGAGTAATGTTTAAAATAACATTCAAAACAAAGTATTTAAGGACAAATATTTTTAAATGTGCACGATTCTACACTAAACGCTATAACACATCACAAAGTGAAATTAAAGAAGACCCAAATAAATGAAGAGATAAATTAGTTGAATAGATTGTAACATTTAATATTGCTAAGATATCAACTTCCCCTAAATAGAGTTAAAGATTCAATGCCATCTGTATCAAAATCCCAGTAGGCTTTATTTTTCCCTTTGGTAGAATCTTAGAAGCTTACTCTAAAATGTCTATGGAAATGCAAAGTGAGGCAAAGCAAATATATGAAGAACTCCTACAACTCAGTAACAACAAATGACTCAATTACAAAATAGGCAAAGGATATGAGTAGACATTTTTCCAAAGAAGATACACGGATGGTCCATAAGTACATGAGAAGATGCAGATATCGCTTGTTGGAGAAACACAAATCAAAACCACGACGAGGTCGCACTTCACACATATTAGGATGACTAGCATTAATAATTAAAAATCTTAAGTATCAACAAGGATTGCGAGAAAGTGGGATCTTTGTACCACGCTCGCGGGAATATAAAATGGTGCAGCTAAGGAAAACAGTATGGCAAGTTTCTCAAAATATAAAGAAAACATACACAGAATTACCATATGATTAGGAAATTCCGGGTCTGGCTCATCCTTAAAAAAAGTGAAAGCAAGGATGTGAACAGACGTTGGTGCATACATCCCCACAGCAGCAATATTCTCAAATGTCCATCGAAGGATGAACAGGTAAACAAAATGTGGTAAATCTATACAACGAAATATTATCCAGCCTAAGAAGGAAGGAAAAGTCTGGCACGGGCTACAGCATGGATGAACCTTGAGGCCATGATGCTAAGTCAAGTAAGCCCCTTCCAAAAGGATAAATACCAGATGGTTCCAAATACATGAGGCACCCAGAGGAGTCAAATCCATAGAGACAGGAAGCAGACTAGAGGTTGCCAGGGGCTGGGGAAGGAGGGAGTTATTATCTAACGGGGACCGAGTTTCTGTTTGGGATGATGAAAACAGTTCTGGAGATGGATGGTGGTGACAGTCACACCATCATTGAGAAGTGGTTAGAAATGGTAGAAACAGGGGCGCCTGGGCAGCTCAGTCGGTCAAGCGTCCAACTTCGGCTCATGTCATGATCTCGCACTTTGTGAGTTTGAGCCCCGTGTCGGGCTCTGTGCTGACAGCTCGGAGCCTGGAGCCTGCTTCTCTCCCTCTGTCTCTGCCTCTCCTCTGCTCACACTCTATCTCTCTCTCTCAAAAGTAAATAAAGATTTTTTTTAAAAAATTTAAAAATGGTAACAATACACAAGACACAAAATAAAAGAACAGTGAGTATCTCTCCTATTGTATCAGTGCCCTCCCCTCCACCGGCCCCACCTCCATTTTCTGCTTTTCACAGCCTCCCTTGACATTTAACCTCTTCCCTTCATCGTGGGCGACAATGACTTTCACAGGGAACCTAGCCCACTCCCGCTACGTGAGCGTGTGCCTGAGAGGACACAAAATGAGAATGATGCTCACCCTCAAAGGGATTTGTGTGTCAGTAAGGCAACAGGACAATACAAAGATCACTTATTCATTCGGCAGCTATGTTCTGAGTGCCAAGCACTGTTTTGGCTCTAACACTGCTGTGAAACAAATACTTCCATGAAACAGGTGGATGGTTTCTGGTCTGGCATGCTTATGTTCCTAGCGGGAATAGATACATCGGATACGGAACATGTACACTGACACATAATGTATCGAGCAGTACTGAGTGCTATGGTGAACAGAAAGCAGGATAAGGGGGCAGAGAGCAGTGTGGCCAGGGTGGCCAGGTCAGGCCTCTCAGAGAGGTGATGTGCCAACAGAAATCTGAGTGAGGCGAGGCAGTGCACTGCAGAAGGGTCTGGGAGGGAGAGGACTCCAGGCAGGTGCAAAGGTCCTGAGGTGGGAATGTGCGTGGTGTGTTGAGGACCAGCCAGAGGGTCAGAGAGCTGAAGCTGGAGAGTGGGGGGATAGTGGCAGGAAATGGGATGGAGGAGGTGGCCAGAGGACGAAGGAAGAACTGGATTCATTCCGTGTGAAGGAAGAGCCCGTCAGAGGGTTTTGTGCAGGAGAAGAACACGAATCCAATCGAGGCTAATTAGGAGGGGATTTGAAAAGCGTCTTCACTCCTTACGGGACCTGAGGGCCGCCCCCCCCTTCCGCCCCACTGCTCTGGCAACCCTGACCCAATCCCGCCGGAAGCCCCCAGGTCTCAGGTCTGGTTTCTTGGCGAGAGGGGGTCAGGATCACAGATGAAACAGAACGGCTTTTCAGAAGCGTCCAACCCTTAACAGACAAAAATTCCCCAACTCGCAGAATGCATCTTTGATGCTTTGGAAAGCTCTAAGCCGAAGCTGTTACCGCCTCGGGGCAGATTTGAGGATCCTGAGGCGATGGTCTGCCAAACACGAGCCACTGTACTGAGCAGGAAGGGCAAGGTCAGACCTGGGAGACGCACACAGACCAGATCTGCCAACTCGTGTGATGCCCCACCCGAGGGGTCAGACACCACAGTGGCCTCCCCATGGCCTTCCCGATTCTGCTCCTGCCCTCCCAGCTACACAGGCGGCTCGGGAACACAGTGGCCCCGTCTAGAGACAGACACCTGCGGTCACGTGGAATCAAGAGGCTCCCGCGTCCAGGGGTCAAGCCCCGGTACTGGTCTAACTACACCCTGCTTGTTTTTCCGGGTCGTTGAAGCAGAAGCTGTCACCAAGTGCACGAAGCCAGCACTCACCGGGGCATGAAGCAGCGTCTTGGCTTCTGACTTCTGCATGGTGCTTCCTTCCAGGGGGAGGCGCTCTATCTTCCCGGTCTGAGCAAAGAGTAAGTGGGTCCCAGGTGGCAGAGGGATCACAGCAGTGGGGACAGAGGGTCCATGGTGAATTGGGGGGGCCACTGTACTCAGACCTAGGTGGCAGAAGATGTCAATGAGCAAGGCCTATGTGCAGGAGGAGTGCACACAAACACACACACAGGGTCACGCCAGCTTTATGGCACCACAGGCACACAGCTACTCAATGCCCATTTGTGTCTAAAAGCACAAGTTGCAGAAAGACCTCAGTCAAAGGGCATTTGTGAGGAAGAGGAGGTGGGGCATGAGTCTGCCATTAAAGATCACTTGAAAAAAAAATGGCCTGGACTTCCCCGAAATAGAAATAGAAATAATGCGACCATTCACGTCCTGCTTTGGGCATGGGCCGCGGCAGTGAACCAAAACAGCCCCTGGAAAGCCCTGCCCGCAGGGAGCTCACTTCCCAGTGGCAGGCACTAAGCTTCCCAATGCTGGGGGGACTAGCAGGGAAGCAGCCCCACGCACCCTGTCCCCGTGGTGGGCGAGGGTCACACCCACTGCTGTGCGGGAACACGCCCCTTCTGGGCTTTCAGGGACAGAACGAGGATCAGAGACTAATTCGCCCCCAGGTTCCCCCTCGCCTCCTAAATGCTGACCCCGATGCCCAGCACGACACCCCGGCACCCCTGACGACAGAGTGTCCCGAGAAGGGTGAGGGGCACAGAGTGGGGGTCAGGAAGCCTGGGTCCCAGACCCAGCCCTCCATTCCCTTGCTGTGTGGATGAGTCATGGCTCTTCCTGGGCCTTCTCTCCCGCTCTCTGAAGAGAGAGGGCTGGACCCGGTCGTCACTGGGGCCATTTCCACGTCTTGCTCCTTGTGCCCAGTCAGTGACATAAACCCATCTGGCTCTCTTTACTCTCTCTGGAGTTCATCCCTCCTCTCCAAACTCACTGCCAGCCCCTGAGGTCCGTTCCCTCGAAGCTTCTCACCTGGATTAGTTTTCAGCACCTGGACAGCCCCTCCCCTCCCCCAGGGGCCTCTTACTCTTCTCTCGGCTTCCACGGTCCAACCAGCAATCCGTCTAAAACCTACATCTGGTGGCATCAATGCCTGCTCAAGACCTTCCCCGGACTCCCAGCTGCCCTCGTGATCAACCCCAGGCCCCTCTGCTGGGCGTCTCAGATCCTCACCTCGACTCCCCTCCCACAGGACAGACACCCCTGCAATGTCTGTGAGCTCTCAGCCTGCTCCTGCTGCCTGGAATCGGCCTCTCAACCCCAGCCCCTCCCCCCCAATAACTTGGTTCACACCATCTGCTCTGGAAAGCCTTCCCCAACTAGCCCCCCATGCCCACAGAAGCCAGGGACACCTTCCTCTGGGTCTCCCGGCCCCCTCCTCTCTCACAGAGCTCCTCTCCCTGCCCTGCACCTGTTCACCTGTCCTCTGACCTTCTGGGTGCCACACTGTGACTCCCCCTTCTGGACCCCCAGCACTGACCCCAGCATCTGAAGCTCAGTGAACATTGGCCGGATGGATTAATGACCACTTCCTGCTCACTTAGCAGCCTCTTAGCAGCTTCCGGAAAATATCTGGTAGGGGGTCAATCCCTGATTATTAGCTGTATGGAGAATGGAGATTCAAGGACTGACTGCATCTGATTCTGGTAACTTGTGACAGCTACCGTTTCCTACGTTTGAGACAGAGGCAGGATTTTAGAGCCGGGATCCATCCAAGAGACTGTTCTGCTCCTCTGCTGGGTGGAGGCTAAGGAAGCCGAGACTGAGGCTATTCGGGTCCCGAGCCGCACAGCCCCGCTGGGCTGCACACAGGCCCCTACTCCCTGCCCAGCGCCTCCCAGGGAAGGGCTTGGGTCGGCCTCTCCCAGGCCTTCAATGTCCCAACACCACAGACACTGGAAGGCCAGGCCACCACTGCAGGGACTGTGCCCCGGGGGACCCACAGCACACGCACCCTCTGCCACCAACCGAGAATCCCCGCAGCCAGTCCCGCTGGCATCTGTACAGAACAGGTCTGCACAGGAAAGGAGGAGAACGGGTATGAGGAGGGAGGGAGGAAGGACGGAGAGATGGAGGGAGTGGGGTTCATGCGAGGGAGACGGAGAAGAGGGGTGCAGAGGGCAGACACAAAGTGCCACCTGCGTCCTGGGCAAGGCCCCCGGTGACGCTCACGGGCACTGGACCCCCGGTGACGCTCACGGTCCCCCAGGCCCTTCTCAGACACAAGCCCAGCACGGCGCTGCCCTCGGACTTACAGGGGGGACTCATCCCGGGCCTGGTCCTGGTGCCCTCCAGCTCACGGCCGTCGCCATCCACGCACCAGCAGTAGCCGGTGCTGCCGTGGCACTGGGTGGGCACGTAGTGCCCATGCTCGTCACACTCGGGGACGAACAGACCTGGCCGTGGTGGGTCCGCTGCCCCCGCCGCCCCGAGGATGTGTTCTCGCTCCAGCTGGCACCGCGTTTTCTCCATTTCTACGACAGAGACACACGGAGGGAGACGGTCAGCTGTGTCATCGGTCGGTGCTCACCAGCCGTGGCTGCGGGACACCCACGCTGGACTCGGGCCCCCGGAGGCTGCCCGCTCATCACCGGGTTTTGTTTTATTCGTTTTCTAAAACGTAAACTATCATCCTGGTTGAGGGATTTGACAGTCACGATTACGTTTGCGTTTTCTTTTGTCTGCTAAGCACTTTTTGGTTTCAGTTTGTGACAACTGAGGCAGAACGAACACGCCATAAAATTATTTCAAAGTGAGCGATTCCGTGGCATTTCGTGTAGTCACGGTGAGAGGCAACCGCCACCCCTACCGAATTCTGATCCACTGTCCTCAGCTCCATAGGAAACTGTATACCTAGAAACAGAGCACTGCTCTCTGTTTCCCCCTCCTCCCAGCCCCTGGCAGCCAGCCGTCTGTCTCCATGGATGGCCTCTCCTGGACACGTCCTATAACTGGGATCATATCACACGTGGCCTGTTGTGTCTGGCTGCTCTCCCTCGGCACAATGTCTTCGGGGCTCATTCACCCTGTAGCATCCGTCAGTATGCCATCCTTTTAGATGGCTGAATACTATTCCACAGGGTGGTTACGCCACATTGGCTTGTCCATTCATCACCGGATGGACATCGCTGAAATTTGCTTTGGGAAACTTTGCTTCTCTGAAATTTGTCCTTTTTATCATGTCAAGCTGCTTGATTATCCACGTCGAGTAGAGGTCAAAGATTTGGGGAGACCAAACACCACAGGTCACATTTTCCAACAACTGTGTTTCATTTTAATGATGAGCTCGTGTTTGGCATGAAACATGGCCTCTTAGCCTTGCAACTCAGATCCCCACGTAGGGAAATACTTCTAGATCTTTGGGAATCGCCGATAAGAAGCTATGGCCTGGAATCAACAACTTCCCAATACACAGAGTTCTAGCTCGTTCCGAAGCAGCTGGAGTCCGGCCACCACAAGGGCCAGGCCAGCACCGCCCTCAGCCCTACAGTCTCCATCACACGAGTGATGCCCAGCCATCAGCAACGCTGACTGCTGACAGCCACCCTCCGGCCAAACCCAACTATGTCAGCTGCCTCTGTTTTCCAGGTCTTTCCATGTGCTGTGCGTGGTGGGACACTTCCTCCTTGACCCTGCTTTCCCTTCCTCCCAGTTCCTCCCAGTTACTTCCCCCAGGAAGCCTCGCCAGGCCCTCCAGGGCTGGGTCCTGTGTGCCTCCATAGCTCCCGGGGGGCCTGGGCTCACCTGCCCTGGAGCTATGTCACACTGACAATGACACTGACTCTGTTCCTCGTTTGTCTCCCCAAGCGGATTCTACTGCATCATCCCTCACCTCCACTCAGGAAGCACCTGACAAGGGAAGAGCTCAAGGGGCTCACGGTCCAGAGGTGAGGGGACAAGAAAACACACTGTTACACTCTGTCCTGACAGAAGAGCCCAGGACAGGCCAGATCCACAGAAGACATCTCCTCCATGGGTCTCAAGGGCAAAGGGGTACCAAAGTGCTGTTTTGGTTTGTTTTTGTTTTTAAAGAGAGAGAGAGAGAGAACGAGAGCAAAAGGCAGAGTGAGAGAGAGAAAGAATCTTAAGCAGGCTCCCCACTCAGCACAGAGCTGGATGCGGGGCTCAATCCCACAGCCCGGGGATCATGACTTGAGCTGAAATCAAGAGTCCAGGCGCCCCCAAAGTGCTGTTTTTTTTTAATGTATATTTATTTATTTTTAATTTTTTTACATTTATTTATTTTTGAGAGACAGAGACAGAGCATGAGCGGGTGAGGGGCAGACAGAGAGGAAGACACAGAATCCGAAGCAGGCTCCACGCTCTGAGCAAGCTGTCCACACAGAGCCTGACACAGGGCTCGAACCCACAAACCGTGAGATGATGACTTGAGCCGAAGTCGAACACTCAACTGACTGAGCCACCCGGGTGCCTCCAAAGTGTTGGGTTTTTTTTTAATGTTTATTTATTTTTGAGAGAGAGTGAGAGCATGAGCGAGGAGGGTCAGAGAGAGAGGAAGAGAGAATCCCAAGCAGGCTCTGCACTGGGGCTCAATCTCAGGAACCGAGAGCTCATGACCTGGGCCAAAATCAAGAGTCAGAAGCTTAACTGACTGAGCCACCCAGGTGCCCCTCAAATATTCATTTGTGACCGTGTCTATACATGGCCTTCGCGGTGACATTCAGCACGCATCCTGCCAATAAATGTTTAAAGTACCTTTGTCTGTGTTGCCAGGTCTCATGTTAGCCTGCCTCATGTGGTTGTTCCCTTGATCGGAAGCAGTGAAGGTGCCTGGAAAGTGTGTGTTAAACCTGGCAAGGGAAAAATGGGTATTGCTTTCCCTTTTAGCCCTAGGGGCTAATATTAAAAAAAAAATGATGTAGGAAGAGCCAAACAAAGATGCAACTAAGCCATGCAGTTGGGAATAAAATGTTGGGTCCTGTTCACTCTTGGACATAGAACTTATTCACTTCCTCAATACCTCCCGTGTGCACAGGGTTTTAGAGTTCCCGTACAAGGGGTCTCCGTTTACAGGTGTTTCATTTAACTCTCTACTAGGATCCTATGCAACAGGCAACTAACTGTATTTTTTTCTACCAAATGAGACCCAAGGCTCAGACTGGTGAAGGGCTCCCCGATCACAGCATGAGTAAGCAGCTCAGCTCAAGCTACAACGTGGGTCTTTGGATTCCTAGCCTAGCCCCCTGCCCCTCTGTACCCACAAGCCCAGTGCACGTACACAATGGGTGGGTTGTGTCAACAGTGACATACACAAGTGAGCTTAATACACTCATGAAATCATCTGTGGCCCACAGACTCCTCTTCCTTCCATCACCATCTGTGTTTGATGTTGCCTTTCCAACTTGAAACCACACCTGGTGCTCTGTGTGCAATCAACCAAAGCAAACATCTGAGGAAGCAGAGGCAGCTCCATTCTACGTGGCTGACGGTTCTGCACTGACATGGTGTTTGACCAACGTACAACATCTCAAGCGATCGGCAACTTTTACAGCGGAATTTTTAAGTGCTGTATCCTGAACTCATACAAAGGAGGGGAAAACCCCAGTTGTGACTCAGGAGATGGAATTTCAAGTATGTTTATGGAAAGCTGTGATGTCGCTGGGTTTCTTGGGATGGCTTCTCAGCCTGGCCACCAGGCAGTGGGAGCTGCTCCAGGGGCCCCAGCCCCCCATGGAGAATTTTCCACTGTGGGCAGGGTGAGGACGGGGTAATAACGATCCATTTCCTGGCCCTGTTTCTGGCTGATAAAATGACCACTCAGGCAAGATTCCTTTCACTCATCTAGTCTGATCTGCGCGGGGGAGGAAGCAGTCAAGACCTGCTATTTATCCAGGGAGAAGCAGGAAGTCTGGGGTGACTTTCTCAAGGTTGGGGACAAAGAAAATGAGAGAAAAATGAAAGAGAAGGAGAAATAAGAAAAAAAGTACCTTTTTAACTTTCTTGACTTACATTTCATTCTCTCGCTTGATTACATTTCTTTCTCTGTGCTAATTCGCATAGATAACTATTGCAGCCTCTGATATACTCCATGGGGCTGAGGAACTCATTTGGGGAGGCGCCATTTTTTTAGCCTCTTCCTGCCCCGTCTGCCCCGAAGAGGGGCTGGCTGCTCCTGGGGGCTCTTCCACACACGGAGACTTATTTATAATAAAAATAATCTAACCCAACACCAGAGTCTTTCTTTTGGGGCGCCTGGGTAGCTCAGTTGGTTGAGCATCTGACTCTCGATTTCGGCTCAGGTCATGATCTCACGGTTTGTACGTTCGAGCCCCGCATTGAACTCTGCGCGGACGGTGCAGATCCTGCTTGGGATTCTCTCTCCCTCTCTCTCTGCCCCTCCCCCACTTGCATGCTCACTCTCTCTCTCTCTCTCTCTCTAACTAAATAAATAAACCTAAAAAAAAGAATTTCTTTTAAAAAGGGTTTTACTCGGGGCACCTGGGTGGCTCAGTCGGTTAAGCATCCGACTTCGGCTCAGGTCACGATCTCGCGGTCCGTGAGTTCGAGCCCCGCGTTGGGCTCTGTGCTGACAGCTCAGAGCCTGGAGCCTGTTTCAGATTCTGTCTCCCTCTCTCTCATGACCCTCCCCTGTTCATGCTCTGTCTCTCTCTGTCTCAAAAATAAATAAACGGGGGCGCCTGGGTGGCGCAGTCGGTTAAGCGTCCGACTTCAGCTCAGGTCACGATCTCGCGGTCCGTGAGTTCGAGCCCTGCGTCGGGCTCTGGGCTGATGGCTCAGAGCCTGGAGCCTGCTTCCGATTCTGTGTCTCCCTCTCTCTCTTCCTCTCCCCCGTTCATGCTCTGTCTCTCTCTGTCTCAAAAATAAATAAAACGTTAAAAAAAATTTTTTTTTAAATAAAAAATAAAAAAAATAAACGTTAAAAAAAATAAATAAAAAGGGTTTTACTCAATTTTGAGAAAAATTGCTATAGAAAATTCTTTTATATGAAAAGTTCAAGGAACTTTTTTGTAAACCAAGAAATTACTCAGTCCTCATGTTCTTTGTTTATAAAACAAAGGAGACGAATTATAGAATTCTAGAGCTGCTTCTAGCTCTGACTGGGAAATGCAAGTTTTCTACCATAGGGTTTGATTGAAGTAAAATGCACACTGAAACACAAACAAGACATATAAAAAATAAAAAGTGTACAAGTTGTTCGTCAGCTTTCTTTCTCTTAAACTGTATTATCTCCTCGATGTTTTCATCTTCTCTTGCAGCCCTGCTTTCTGAACTCTTGAATTGCCTTTGTGTCTACAGTTGTGTGATGTGTCTCTAGGTGCGAGATGCTGGTAAGTGTGACGGGCGTCACACGTGAAGAGATGTGATCAAACATCCATAGGCTTGGCATTTGCCCTTAAGGACCAAGCTTTGCAACTCTAGCCCAGGACTTTGTATTATATGTCTCTTGATCCGCTAAGAATCCGGTCTCCTACTTTCCAAAAATCTAGCCAATTACATTCCTCCAGACAGTCCTCAGGCAAGGTCATTGGCTCTGGTAGCCCGCCTCCAAGATGGCCCCCATCTCCCGCCTCCTGGTAGTTTCACATTTAGGCAATTCCCTTTCAACGCTGTTAGGGGGCTGGCCTGTGACTAACAGTATCACCAGAAGGGACAGTGTGCCCCTTCCAAGATGAGGTTACAGAAGACCATGGCTTCCAGCTTGGGTGTTCTCTCTCTCATCACCTGGTCTGGAGGGAGCCAGCTGCTAGGTGTTGAAGTCACTGAGGCGCCCTATGAAGAGACCCAGGCTGTGAGGATGTCAAGTCCTCAGTACAACAATGCATGAGGAACAGAGGCCTGTCAGCAACCACGGGGATCCTTCAGCCTCTGATGACCCTCAAAGACCACAACCCCAGCTAATCCCCAGACAAAGACCTCATGAGAGACCCTGAACCAAGACTACCCAGTTAAGCGGCTCCTGAATTCCTGACCCACAGAAACTGTGAGATAATAAAGACGTATCGTTTTAAGCTGTCGACCTTGAAGATCATTTGTTACATCACAATAGATAACTACAAAGGCCTCTTCAACAATACGGGTCTGAACGGTGAATTTTTTTTTTACCGAACAGAACTGTAAATGTATTTTCTCTTCCTTATGACTTTCTTCATGAAATTTTCTTTCTTCTCTCTTACTGCATTGTTAGAATACAGTATGTAATACATACCACATACAGACTATGTGTTAATTGACTGTTTATGTTATCGGTCAACAGTAGGCTCTTAGTAGTTAAGTTTTTGGGCAGTCAAAAGTTATACGTGGATTTTCAACTGCGTGGGGGCGTCAGTGCCCCTAACCCCCGTGTTGTTCAAGAGTCAACGGGACCATGGTGGCTTTCAAACTTTCTGGCCATGACCCACAGGAATACATTCCGCTCAGCAACTCGATACACACATGTATACGCACACACACATACTCATCCGTGCAGATACAAGCATCATTTCGTGAAACAGTACTTTTTCCTACTACATATACTCTATATACTCTGATATCTTCTTGATTCTTGTTTTCGATTCCATCTCATTTAAAAGAAAATGGTGCTAGCGATCCATGGAACATACACAGGTCGTGAGCAAGAGTGCAGAAGCTTGGGGGAAACAAATCAGAATTTCTGGTCTTGCCTGTCACCAGTGGACACGGCAGAAGCTGTTGCCTTAACTGACTCACCCTCGAAGCCAGTTTAATTTTTTCAGCTAGTCCCTTCTGTATACAGTAGGTACCAAATTAAGTGCGGACTGTCCGACGCCCTGCACTTCATTGTGTTTGGCAGTAGGCGGCCGGATGACATGAGTTTTCTCGCCGCTAATATTTCAGAAAGTATTTTAGTCAGCCATAATCTAGAAATATACGATGAAAACCTCAGTGTTCATATTCCAGCTGAAAAATACAAAGTCTGCTCTTGTGTAACCTCCACAATCCCAACTGCCTCTCTGCTACATGCAGGTAACCCCGTGCTCTGAGTTTTCGTTTTTCATTCCTCTGTATGCATTTTGTAGATTTCCTACATATGTATACACGCATAGGTTTATTTTCATACAGCGTTATATATTTTTTAAGTTTATTTATTTATTTTTGAGAGAGACAGAGACAGTGTGAGCAAGGGAGGGGCGGAGAAAGAGGGAGAGACAGAATCCAAAGCAGGCTCCGCCCCACGCGGGGCTCGAGCTCACGAATAGTGGGATCATGACCTGAGACAAAACCAAGAGTTGGGTGCTCAACTGACTGAGCCACCCAGGCGCCCCAAACTTTTTAACATTCTTACGTTGTTTACGTTTTTAACATTTTACTCATTTTAATTGCTGCATATTATTTCATTGTATGAATTGTTCCAAAACTCCATTGGTCCATTCCTCCCACCAACAGTCATTTAGATTTCTTTTCCGTTACAAGCAATACTCGGTGAACATTGGTATGTATTTCTAGGGCACATTCTCTCTTGACTATTTAACTAGATGTTGAATTTCTTAGGAGAACAGGATTGAATACATAAACAATCCTAGCAGACTGTGCTCATTGGTTTTATCCTTGTCCCAGCTTCATATCCCAGCCTGCAGGGATGAATTTGTTTCTGTTTACTTAACAGAGCCTTAAAGAGGGGGCAAGGAGTGAGGTTAAAAACCAAAAACAAAACCAAGAGATGAAGACATCTGCTTCTTTTTGAACTGGTGATATGAAGCAAGCTTAAGGAAATAACGGGATGTCAGTGATTTTTAGTAGCTGCTGAAGAGTCTTGACTAAGATCATCACGAACTCTTCTCTATGTAATCTGCCTGTCAGAATCGATGGGCAGCACAAACAGTTTTTACCCACAATTTCAGGAACAAAAAGTTGGCCCTGCCTCGGTTCATTCTGGGGTTGGCAAACATTTTCTCTCAAGGGCCAGGGTAGTAAGTATTTCAGGCTTTGCGTGCCTTATAATCTCTGTCACAACTACTGAATTCAGCCTTTGTAAGATTAAAGAAGCCACAGACTATACATAAACTAACAAGCATGGCTGTGTTCCAATAAAACTTTATTTATAAAAACAGGAGGTGGGCCAGATTTGACGTGTAAGTGGTAGTATGGCGATACTTGTTCCAATCAGAAGGGAACAATGTAGATCAGAAATATGTATTATATACCCAAATTTTAACTTAATCTATGATTTTTCCCCTGTTAGTTGGACAACTATCCTAAAAACTGGAAAACACCTAGTCCTGTCGAGAGCGGGGATAAATAAATACTTTAATATACTTCTGATAGAAGTGGAAACTGGTACATTCATTTGGTTCTTCAACAGTTATAAATCTGTGAGCACCATCATGGGCCACATGCTCCACGGGATACCGCTGGACATAAAAATAAAATGCATACGCACCCTACACTCACAAGCTAGTGAAGGAGACAGACATTGATCGCTATTAATTGCTTAAAAAGGTGGTGACATGGGGGCTCTGGGTGGCTCAGCAGATTGAGCTTCTGGCTCTTGATTTCAGCTCAGGTTGTGATCTTGTGGTTCGAGCAGCGCAGAGCTTAACTGGGACTCTCTCTCTCCCTCTCTCTCTGCCCCTCCCCCATTCACGCTCTCAAAAATATGTATTTTTTTAAAGGTGGTGAAATGGATATTTTGTCGAAACATTATATATTTGTGTATTTATATATATAACATATTGACAGTGGCATAACTATATCTGGCTACAAACAGTAGCAGTCATTAAAAATAAGTAACTACGTGACTCCAGTCTGCTGTGTCAAATACATTCTTAATCTCATGACGGAATACCGTGTGGTTTAGAGGACTGAATCCAGGCTTGGAGCCCATCAGACAGACCTGGGTTTGAGTCTCAGTTCTAGCACTTACTACGGGTGGGACCTTGATTACGCCTTTATCTTGGTAAGTGTCGGCATTCTCTGCCAATGGGGATCGTAATAGTGTTTGCTCCAAAAGGACAACGGTGAACATTACATGAAAGAGTACGGGGGAAGCTTCTAGCACAGAGCAGGTTCTAACAAACAGCAGCCAATTACACGTATTCACGCGACAGCATCTGTCGAGTGCCTCCCACGTTCCCAGAATTGAGTCCAGATCCGGACCCAGGACTATCATTATTCTTATGGTCTAATGAGATGCCACCCAAGCCTTGGGTCAGCAGGTAACTTCGGCAGGTGCACAGTCCAGGTATATGTGGTAATATAGACAATTCTGTGCAGTCCGTGGCCTCCACCTTTCCCCAGTGGTGGCCCTTCATGCGTGCTCCCCACCACCACCCTAGCTCTATTCCCCGTGACTCCTAGGAAGCTGGGATGGGTCACTTTTACGTGTGAACTTGACTGGGCCACAGGGTGGGGATATGCCAGATACGTGGGTGCCAGATATTTGGTCAAACATTCTAGGTGCTTCTGTGAGGATGTTCTGGATGAGATTTTACCTTCACAGACTGAGTAAAGCAGATGGCCTCAGCCAAACAGTGGAAGGCTAGGATAGAACAAAAAGGCTGGCCCTTCCCTGAGTAAGAGAGAATCCTTCCTTCCTAATGACTATGAACTGGGACACTGGCTTTTCTCTGCCTTCAGCGTCAAATGGAAACATTAGCTGTCCGGGGTCTCCAGTTTGCTAACTGTAAATCTTGGGATTTGCAAGTCTTTATAATCATCAGAACCTCCCTTATAATACATTCCTTTACAAACAAACACAGATAGACAGACACACACACACACACACACACACACACACACACACACACACTATTAGTTCTGTTTCTCTGGGGAACCCTAATCTAGAGCAGTTCTTACCTGAACTGCTTGCTCAAGTTACAAGGACGACAGACTTCAGGTTGCCAGTACAGTTACGGTCTGTGTGGCATCCTCTGGAGTTGTGCAGTGCACAATCTGCATGCCCGTCCACTACAGCTGTGCTCTGATATCCCACCTTAACAACTCTGAGGACCCTCCGTAGAGACTGCAACTTCCCCACCTCACCTCCTCTCCCAGGTTCAGGGACTCAGGATTCACGAATGTGGCAATGGCTTACCAACTCCAAACATCTCTGACACCTTACCTCCAGGCACACAATGGAAGCCGTCTCCGCGATAGCCAGGTTTGCACTGACATGTGAAGGAGCCGGGAGTGTTGTAGCAGAAGGCATCGGGGTGACACTGGCTTGGCTGGCATTCATCCACATCTGCAAAAGAGCCACCAAGCCCAGGGACAATGACACTTGTTCTGGAATTCATAGTTTATACAATAATTTAAACCACTTCGTCAGCTCTAAGGGACTCTGTTTCTGATCTGGGAACAGTGATTTAAAGTTCACTAAACATTACTCATCAAAACACAATCTCCCTGGGGCGCCTGGGTGGCTCAGTCTGTTAAGTGTCTGACTTCGGCTCAGGTCATGATCTCGAGGTCTGTGAGTTCGAGCCGCACATCAGGCTCTGTGCCGACAGCTCGGATCCTGGAGCCTGCTTCAGATTCTGTGTCTCCCTCTCTCTGCCCTCCCCTGCTCATGCTCTGTCTCTCTCAAAAATAAACAAACATTTTTTAAAAAGCCACTAACTCCCCAATTTCTATCTTGTGTATTTGTAAATGTGTTTCACTTTGATGATTAACATTTTCATGGAAAATTAAGCATGCAAAAGGAAAAAAAAAAAGAGAAGATTCTTTTGCATATTGTATAAAATGATCCTTCTCACCACAAATGAGAGCTTCAAAAATGTCTGAGAGTTTGGAGACATTATTAACCACTGACAGAAAAACCTCGGAGACAAGAGAAAATTCACATTTACTTTTCGTTCAGTAACAAAAAGTAAATATCCCAGGTATGCCTGGGTGACTCAGTCGGTTAAGTGTCCGACTCTTGATTTCAGCTCAGGTAATGATCTCACGATTCTTGAGTTCAAGCCCTGTGTCGGGCTCTGTGCTAAGGGTGGAGCCTGCTTGGGATTCTCTCTTCCTCTGTCTCTCTCTCTCTTAAATAAATAAACTTAAAAAAAAAAAAAGAAAGTACTGTATCTCAGAAATTATAATCTTAGAAAAGCTTGGACTTTTCAGAAATACTACATAGTGTATTATTAAGTAACTTTGCAAATCAGGGGATTGGGGTACTTTTTTTTTTTACAGCTATCTTACCTAAAATCATCTTTAAAAAGCATCTTGGCAGCCAACAATGGACTCACCTCAAGTCTGAAAGAATTCTGTGGAGACATTTACTCTCCCAGACTCTGCAGTCATTTATTTAATAAGGGGACTTGGCTTTTTCTGGAGCAGAAGGTGAGAGCAGACCAGGAGAATGGCTATAGCTATGTTACTAAAGAAAAAGCTGGACCTCAAGTCCCCATGTATACAAGGATTATCTGCCTTTTTGGAAAAGACAATCTCCTCAGTTCCTACCAGACAGCAGGGGTCTAATTGTTGCTGAAGCGAGCAAGTCACAGAACAAAATAGTAGGGGGAGGCTGAGCGTCTTCTCCAGTGAGAACAGCTTCCAAAGGAAAATGCATGGTTCACACTACCAGAGACAGACAAAATGCAGCCCATTTACCCAACAGAGTTGAAAGGGTAATTCTCAGGGCGCCTGGGTAGCTCAGTGGGTTGAGCGTCCAACTCTTGATTTCGGCTCAGGTCATGATCTCACAGTTCATGAGATTGAACCATGCCCTGGGCTCCGTGCTGACAGGGCGGAACCTGCTTGGGATTGTCTCTCTCCCCCTCTCTCTGCTCCTCCCCTGCACTCACTCTCTCTCAAAACAAATAAGCAAACTTAAAACAAAAAAGAATAGCTCTCTTAATTTCAGGATGAGTTGGTAATTAGCACATGGAATCTTTTCGGGTTACACAGGGAGAAAAATCAGAGGAACCACATACCTTGGCAGGCTCGGCCGTCCCCAGAGAAGCCCGGCAAACAGGAGCAGGTGTAGGAGGACCCTCCCATGTAGATACACTGCGCCCGCTGTGGAATGTCACAGTCATGGAGGCCCGTCGTGCAGTAGTTGATGGGGCGCTGGTCCATGACAGCTACAAACAAAATGTTGACACGGTGTTTGGAGCGAGGCCTCTGAGTGGTCCCAGTGACCTTCTAAGTTCCCTCTGCATCAGTGGTTTAGTCCACGGAGGGGAATGTGCAAGAACCCCAGACCTCTAGGCATCTTGCCGGGCATCATCCTCCGCTCTCCACTGGGTGATACCCATGGACTTCCTGCTGTCTGCCACCTGGATCCTGCCTCTGATGGTCTTTGCACACGGACACCATGGCTGCTCATCCAACGTGGTACTCACCCTCTCTGTCTCAGGCCACGCTCCATACCAGGCTCCCCCAAACCCAACTTCCCTTTCACCTGGAAGCGAGTTGGAACACCTGCAGGTGTATGTACACACCTCCCGTGGCAGTTCTGTCAGAGCATGTGAGGAGAAGGATCTGAGACTTCCCCACGGCGTCTTTCCCCTTGGCCCACCGGGCAGGAAGAACACGGTTGAACGTGGCTGAAGTCAAAGTCACCCATTTCCCACGAAGGAAGGAGAAATCAATTTTCCCCGTGCAGTGAGACAGGTGTTATAGAAAGACGGTGGGCTTTGCGGGGGGAGGGTAGGCGTCCCTGGGTTTCTACCAGGTGCATGTGTCCGCCACATGGCTTTGGGGAGATCACATAATTTCTCAGAGCCTCAAGTTGTTCCTCTGTAGGAATTACTCCCCGCATGCCAAGCACAAGGAGGCCCAGTAGATGGAACTCCTGTTTTCTAAAGGGTCCTGCTGATAGAACTCATAGAACGAGGGCTCAGGAAGTGGGTGAGTGACACAGAGGCTAGCCAATAACACCCCACCTTGTTCTCTTCCCTCAGGTTGGAAGTCAAAGGCTGAGGTCTAGGGCATATTTTCAGTGGCTGGTTCAGGTTCTCTGGGGGTTCCCAAGGTACCAGTTAACTTTTGGTTTTAAAGCTCTAAGACCCAGGACAGAATCCTATCCCTCGAAATGGCAGAACAGAACCTCTCCTTCCCTCGAGGGGGCCCTCGGTGTCTGGATTATCCTACAGGAGGGCTTCTCCTCTTTCTCCCGAGTCTTCCCAAGACTGATTCCAGTTTTTCTGGTCTCATGTGCTTTGAGAGTGAGAACTCTGAGCACTGTCAGGGGATACAGAAAGGAGAGGATACTCTTCAAAGGTCTGTGGGAAACGAGAGGTTAGCAAAGTAGCGGTGGATGGAGGAGGTCTAGCCTGTGCACTTGGCAGCTTAGACTCCTGAAGTCAAGACTAAATCAACTCCCATGGGACAGGCGCCATCAAACTGAGTCTTATGGGCCAAAGGGTTGCTGGATTTTAAATTACTGCTAGCAGTCCACAGATATGTCTGGAAAACAGTGAGCTAGATGATACCTAACAAGTCCTAACACGTTCTGCTTCCTTGGACCCTCCTGCTGTCTATTCTTCTATTCTATTCTTTTCTCTAGGGTCCCCTCCCCCACCCCAACAAATCCTTCAGCTCCTGGTGTGAAAGGGGGTGCTTTCAACAAATTAGGATCCCCAAAAGGTAGGGAAAATACTGGCCGACAGAACAACCCGGAAATCAGCCTCACTCTGCTTTCTTTTCGCTCTTCCAACAAATATTTATGTCATTTATAGTTTTTAAGCGATCCTTTTATAAATTACGTTTGCCCGGGGCCTCGTTTTGCTGCACCCTTCTCAACAGAGGGGAACCTTGGTGCAAGCACGTATGGGTTTCGGTGTTCTCTCCCCACCATCATCTTCACATATGTATGCGTTTCTATAATCTTCAAATCGTTTCTAGAAAAAGGCAATTTATAACTGAATTTCTTTTTCTTAATTTTTTTTTTAATGTTTATTTTTGAGGGACAGAGACAGAGCATGAATGGGGGAGGGGCAGAGAGAGAGACAGGGAGACACAGAATCCGAATCAGGCTCCAGGCTCCCAGCTGTCCGCACAGAGCCCGATGCGGGGCTTGAACTTACAGACCATGAGGTCATGACCTGAGCCAAAGTCAGACCTTTAACCAACTGAGCCACCCAGGTGCCCCTTAATTTCTTAAATCTAGAAATTTAAGAAAATTGAATCTCTTTTTTTTTTTTTTTTTCAGTTCCATGCTTTGCTCTTTATTTATATGGTATGATAAATGCATCCGAAAAATGCATTCAGAACCAAAAGATGCCTATTTCTTCACTCCAGACTGGGACTAGCTGTACATTAGCCACTTTCTCCTGTCTTAGATCAATCCCTACTATCAGAACACAGTTTATTTAGTAACACTAATGGGACATGCAGATCTGCTTTTTTTTCTTAAACTAAATCGCTCTGCAAAGTCAATAGTCTCTGACTCTAAAACTGGACCCATTATGTTAGAAAATTGAATCTCTTAAGTCATGTTTTTTTTCTTTATGGAAGACCATGTTTCCATGCCAAAGCAATTTTCTTCTTAAAGCGGTTTTAAAAGCTGCTTTCACGATTCCAAACGGTTTCATTCTACTTTTTTCATTTTAAAATAATGACACCACTTTAAAAAATGACACACTTTTCAAAAAAGACACCAGGGTGCCTGGCTCTGCTTTCTGCAAAGGCCTTGACCTCGCAGAGCTGGTAACCTCTCTAGAACTCTGATCCCGCCCATTCAACTGATGGGCAGCTACAGGGTGGGATGGTGGGGCAAGTTTGGGAAGGAGAGAAAAATTGGGCCCAAATGGGAATTAAAAATGAACTATAGCTACAAGTAGATGGTACGTTGGGGTTGTACTTTACCAGCTCCTCCGTTTGGGAAGACAACCCTGGGAAAGGAAGGGGCCCTGACCTGGAATGAGCAGAGTAGGTTGGCTGGGGCTGAGCTGCTGCCACAACCCACCCCCCCGCTTCCCCCCGGAGACACCTGCAGGCTGGCTCAGGCTGGAAATGAGGCAATGAGAGAGAAGGAAGAAGATGCCGGCAAGGGAGGGAAGGACAACTAAGGGAAAGAAGTCATGTGTTAAAAGGAAAACAAAGGGCAGGGTATAAAGAGCTCCAAGTGGGGTGGCTTCACACAGCCTCGAGTTACTTCCAGTTCTGAAAATAAGGTCACAAAAATGAAGGATTTATAATAACTTTTCCTAGCAATATGACAGGCAAGGAGAGAGGAGATGGGCAAAGGAAGAGAGGGGAAAGGCAAGGGATAACGATGGGTGAGGGAAGGTTAAGCCTAAGCCTCAGCCTGGCCCTCTTCCTGCCCTGAAGGAGGGGCAGGTGCACGGGGCCATGCACTGGGCAAAGAAACCCACGCAAGGGGTCAACAGAACCTCAAGTTTCCCCACGTTCCACACGCAAAGCCACCTATCCTAGAACCGTGGCCACTCAGAGGGGGTATCTGTGTCTTCATGTAAAGGTGATTTATGGGCTTTTTCCTTCGTGTGAACATACTCTGCACATTCTTTTTCTCTTTTTTAATTTTTTAAATGTTTATTTTTGAGAGACAGAGAGAGTGTGAGTGGGGGAGGGGCAGAGAGAGAGGGAGACACAGAATCGGAAGCAGGCTCCAGGCTCTGAGCTGTCAGCACAGAGCCCGACGCGGGGCTCGAACCCACACACTGCAACATCATGACCTGAGCCGAAGTCGGACGCTGAACCGACTGAGCCACCCAGGGGCCCTGTATTCTGATTCACTGCAAAAGTCTGCATGCCGTGGACAAGAGAAAGTCAAAGGTTTACAGAAAATGCCAAACACGGAAGTCCACGAAGCTGCCCCTCCCATAATGGATGCCAGTCCTCATGAAAAGTTCATTTCCTCCCGCCAGCTCATATCCACTGGGCGTGGGCCCCAACCCCTCACAGCTGGCAGGGCACAGGACCAGCCTCCTAACCTGTCCAAATTCTTTTCTCTTCCTTCCTTGCTGTGACCAGGAGAAAACTCTTCCTGTGACCAGGAGAAAACACTGCTTATTCCTTATTCCTAACCCAGGCTTCCAACCCAAGACACAGTTTTCATGAGGAATTCTGGGATAGGTGAAATGGCCATGAAATTATGCAGTGATGAGCCAGAGTGATTTGTTTGAATGCGTTTAGGCAGACCTGGTTTTACCCCCTGAGCCAGCCCTCCATGCAGTGAGTCTCAAAGGAGCTGAGTAAGAGGGGTTAAGAGCCAAGTGGGATGGAATCGTGTGGGGCCTCCAGGCAGTGGGAGAGTCAGGAAACCTCACAATGCTGGGACCCGTGGAGCACAGTGATCTTCAGGTGGTTTTCACATTTGTTTCCAAGCAATGGGATCCACCATTCAAACAAAATCTCGCCCAGAATCTGATATGTAGAGAAATCAAAGGCTAGAGGTCGGGGTGGAGGCCAAATCTGCCCAGGCTTCCCTGTGTCCTCACTGGCAGCTCCCGAGGCTTCTTCAAGGGCTCCAGGGGACACAGTGAGCCCAGGATCCAGTCTGAGGAGTGGACGCCCAGAGACATTAAGTGTCTTCCTGAAAATCCGATGCCTTAGGAGTAGACATTTGCACCCCACCTGCCTTGCACCCTGCCCTATCCTCCGGTGAGTGTGCATGGCAGGAATGGTCCGGCACAGAAACCCACGACATCACGCCTCACAGCCATTGGCCCCACGACTGCACACTCCACCACCCAAGTCTGAGCCCAAATGTAATGTAAACGGTGCTGTCGTGAGAAGTAAACCTTGGAGGGGCGCCTGGGTGGCTCAGTCGGTTAACTGTCCGACTGGATTTCGGCTCAGGTTACGATCTCACAGTTCATGGGTTTGAGCCCTGCATTGTCTGCATGGACAGCGTGAAGCCTGGTTTGGATTCTCTCTCTCTCTCTCTCTCTCTCTCTCTCTCTCTCTCTCTCTCTCTCTCATAAACAAACATTTTTTTAAAAAAAGAAAATAAACCTTTGAATCGCCTTCATCTCAAAAAGCATGGAAGTCAAGCCAAATACACAGAAATGGTTGTTCTCTATCGAACAAGAAAAAGAAGTAACCTTAGCAGCAGAGCTGAAATCTTCACTCTGTGCGAAGGGGACCGGCTTTTCTAAATCCACAGATGTTTGGGTCACATTCAAAATTTGAGAACTGCCTGTTCCCTCCCGCCCTCGAGACATCACCTCGCCCTGGGACCTTGGAGTCTCATCTGAGCTTCAAGACAGAGCAAACAGAAAGCACACTAGGGTTTAGTGAACAGCAAGGAAGGGGCGATGAGACGGTTCACTGATGCCATAAAAGAAGAATCTGTTTTAAGTTGGGAAGAAATGTTGAGTTCAGATGGTCCATTCCGCATGCTGCTCTCCAGCCCTGGAAATCGCCACAAATCTTTGAACTTAAAATTCTTGGAACCAACAGGTCAAAGTGCGGCAGTAGGAAAAAAAAAGCGAAGAAATCTAAACAATCTGGGTCTTTGTGGTTGGCCTATCTCCATCACCACTAAAATCATCACCAACCTAAAGCATTATTAGCCCAATTAATAGCTTTAAGTCACTCGCTTTGACGAGGTTACTACTTGTGGCTTATAAATTCGAAAGCCATGCACAGAATGGTCCCAACTGGAATTTTATTTTATTTTTATTAAATTTTTTTTAACATTTATTTATTTTGAGAGAGAGAGGGAGAGACAGAGCATGAGTGGGGGAGGGGCAGAGAGAGAGGGAGACACAGAATCCGAAGCAGGCTCCAGGCTCTGAGCTGTCAGCACAGAGCCCGACACAGGGCTTGAATCCACAAACCGCGAGAACATGACCTGAGCTGAAGTCAGATGCTGAACCGACTGAGCCACCCAGGTGCCCCTGAATTTTAGAGGTAAATCACGAAAAATTCAATCTAAAGCATCTGTCAGGTGCTCCCTCCATATGAATTTCAAGACCACCGATTATGGGATGCCTGGGTGGCTCTGCTGGTTCAGCGTCCAACTCTTGGTTGCAGGTTGCAGCTCAGATCATTATCTCACAGTTCACGAGTTCAAGCCCTGCACTGGGCACTTGTCAGTATGGAGCCTGCTTGGGATTCTCTCTCTGCCTCTCTGTCTCTCTCTCTCTCAAAAATAACTAAACTTAATAAACAAACAAATGAAGAAACAAGTGTAATTGTTTTAACAGGTATTAAAACAATGGAAAGAATTAAAAGGAAATTTATAAGAAGGAACGTAGTGCAAAAAAGCTTATAAAAGGTGAGGGGACACTATTACGATAGCGTAGACAATAACACTGCTTATTCGTTATACGTAGGACCCTCTGGGTAGTTGGGGGTAGGGAATGAAGTATGATTCATCTTTGAAAACTGCTTCCCTCAACAACAGAAGCCAGCACTCGCCAACCCAGCCAGGACAATTACCTGGGGCAACACCTTTGCCGTATGAACAAACGTCTTGGAAAGTTACCTACAGAACTTACCCACACACGTCCCCTCCTCTGAAAACTGATAGCCTTCCACACACTCGCAGCGGAAGGTTCCGGGGTGGTTATTGCAGATCGTGTGGCTCCCACACACCGAGGGCTGTTCTGAACATTCATCGATATCTACAACAAATTTTTTCAACAGGCAGACTTTTAAAAACTACTTCTTCAAATATCACCAGGTATAATGAAATAGAAGGCATTTTGGCCCTTGAAGGGATCAATTTTGAAACAAACTGTTCTATATTCCAAAAGTAGCATTAGTAAATAGTGGTTTTTTTTCCTGGGCGTAACTTTCGAGAGAGATCTCAAGGTCCTCCTGCTGTAAACGTGGGCTTCCCGTGCCTATCCTGGGATTCGCTGCTGAGCCTGGAGTTCACCAACACCAGAATGGTACACACATGTCAGAAAGATGTGCAGACAAGTGTCCAGACCGTGAGTAAGCCTCCTAAGTTACTGAACATATGTAAATATATGCTCCTCAAAAATATTACCTTTCTCCAGTTACGGTTACAAAGCAAAGTCGAACAATGTAAAGCCTGACTGTCAATTTTTGAATGTTACCTAGAGCTTAATGCTCTAAAAGGAAAGCTGTTAACTCACAAGGTTGTAAATGAACTAGCCGGGTGATGTCCTCTTGCATGATGATACCAAAGCCATCACATGGGGTAAAGTAGAACCAAAAAAGCATATGCTTTGGAGCTGGACGTACTGGGGTTCAAATCCTGCCTCCTTCAGTTACCAGCTTGTGTGCTTTTGGGCAAGTGGCTGACTAGTCAGCCTTAGCTTCCCCATTAGTAAATAAGCAAAGTGCTATTGACCTCGAGGGGTCCTTCTGAGGATGACACAAAATGGATGTAAGGCAGAGCAGCACCTAGGATTCTCAAGAAATGTAGCTATTATTCTAATTTTTAAGGATTCAACCTATACAACCAGCCATGGGGATGGATTTGGCCAATTCTAGGAACGTGGCCCTCGCATGACCTCTCGGCATCGGGGTCCAATCTAGAGCTAATCCCACAGGAAGCCTGGTTGGCCCGGACAAGAAACCGAGCTAACCTGTCATGACCCTGGTTACCTGTCCACTGATGGGTTGAAATAAACACAATCACACAAGGTCTTTCCCATGCCAACCTCATTCTCAGAGGGTACACGGTTATTGCCGGCATTTCTAGAACTCAGACATGTAGACAGATTTCATGACGGCTGAGAACAGACAAGTCTCCTCCACCTCTCACACCCACCCCCCCCCCCCCCCAATGCCTTAAGGTGAATCTTTCACACTTGGGAGACAAAGCCTCATGCGTCCACCACCTGGTCAGTCTCTTCACTGGTAAAACAAATGCCCCGCTGGCCTAGTGGACATGGCACAAGATAAGCATCTTTGCCACACCATTCCCGTACCCACGCAAAACCCCAAAACAAATGGTAACAGCTTTTTGAAAATATACTGCAATGAACGTTCCTGCGACACATTTAAGATACAAGGTCTCACACAAGGGGATGGCTCCAGGCACAGCTGGAAGGTCACGGAACAAAGCCCCCTCCCCCAGCAGCCTCTTCCATGAGACTGGGGTGCGGGCGCGGGGATATTGAGCAAGCGTGGCCTCCACAGCTCCATCCACCAGCTGCTGTTCCAACAACACAGGAGAAAAAAAAATCATTCCGGCTTCCACGGTCTCCATGCGTAACCCTCAGAGGACACTCCCAGCACAGATGTCTGGACGCCCTGTACAGACTGCAGGACTCCACGGCTTCAACGCGATTGCCAAAGCACAACGGCACAGAAGCAAAGCTTTTCAATCAAAGGGACAGAACAAAATCGCTAGGGGAAGTTTTCCAAGTTCCATTCGCCCCCGGAAGGTTTATGGCAGGGCAGCTGTGAGTTTCAAAAAAGCTACGTAAGTGATTAGGAGGGAGCTCAATCCCTCATGTCCTAGGTGCTACTGGCCAACAGGATGGGGGCGGGGCTCACAGGATGATGGAGGGGACAGTCCCCTGGCACAACCCACACCTCCATAAAAGTCTGCACATATAATCCAAGCAGGGTAACACTTTTTCTTTAGAGCAAGACTCTAGCAGTTTCCCCACTAGAAGTGCACAGTCCTTAGAGTGTGGAAACTCTTCCTAATGTCTAATTTAAACCCATACCCTCCCCCCTTCTGTAAATTGAGGCTAGGACTTTAATTCTTACTTTATTGGAAACAGTGCATTGGCGATAACTGTCCCTCCTAAAATCTCACAGTATCTGTTCAAAGTTTATTTTTCTTATTGTATTATCTGGTCAAACTCTTCTTTGGGAAGACATTTCCTCGCACACAGCTCATTCTCTAACCCGAAAGGAAAATGCTGGACTATTCCTGTAGTCACTGCTTCCTTTTTTAGTTTTTTTCAGAATGGCTACTTTTCATGTCTTTTCAACAACTCTAAATTTGCCCCTTTTATAAAGGCCAGGCTCTCTGAGGAGGGGACTTGTTCACTTTGATTTAAGGGTCTTGTGTGTGCTCAAGAGATGACAGGTTATCCACAACCATCTCTACAGACACCCAATCGAGAAACACACGGAAGCCATTCTGCCAGGCACCCGAGCTCTTGTGTTTTCATCTGGAGACCTTCTCCAAACTACCTTCGAGGGTCACTCTGCAGTGTCTCGCCAACACCGGGCTTGTTCGGGATGCCAACTGTCATTATATCCACATCACCCAAACTGAATTACAAAGGATCGTTCTCTTCTAAGTCATTTTGCAGGTCAAAATAATGCATGAAGTGATGTGCCTAATGCAATTTCCTATCAACGGCCTCATGTCTCCATGCATTAACACTGTGAGGCATGTTCTAGTGACCCAGAACAAAAAGCAGCCTGACTGGGAATCTACCCACATTCCATGGTGCTAATCTGCCAGAGCAAGGGCTAACCCCAGAACAAAAGCAAGTCCCCACATGACCACCTGTCTTCCTGAGTGACTGCATCAGAGAGTTTTCTATGATAGCAATAGATTACGTAACGTATGGCTGGTTGTGCCTTGTGAACTGAATTAAGTGCTCCTTCTACAATAAGCTCAGGTACCAAGAGTGGAAGAATTAGCCAGATGTCATGGCCCAGCAGCAGCGGGTTGGGGTATCTCCATGTTTTATTAACATTCTGTTGGCATATGAAGTTGACACAGGGCCAGGTAAAGACTAAGGAGGTATATGCTTCCCCCAAAGAAATGAGGGACCCCCTGCATGGTGTCCATCACCACCTTCACAGCCCTGGGAGATCTCTGCTCACTCGTGCTCTCTCTCACCCTCTCTCTCTTACACACACACACACACACACACACACACACACACACAGGACCATGCTTTTTCAAATTCGCCTGAGCCAATTCAGCCATTCAAAACTGTTGGGCTATCTGGGGACATATTGGAAAACTGATGATCTGAGGCGATCAGATCCCTTCCCAGTGGTATGTTCCAAGGAAGGTGAGCCTCCGATTGAATTCTATCCCATGTACAAAGCTATCAGCAGGCTGGTAGCTTTGAAAATAAACTATATTTGACTATATGAAAACGACTATACAGTCTGTTCTTTTAAGCACAGGTCCTGCTCTCCAAGATTTCAGATGCCCCCACGAGGACCTCACATAGAGTCCACTCTGCCACCCTTTCTGTTAAATCAGCACATGAAGCGTGCCATTCATCAGAGGGTTGGATTCCAGACCTAAGGCATCGTTCCCAAATTTCAGGGCTTCTGGGCTCACCAGATTCTTTCTCCCGAGTCATTCAAGGGGGCTGCTCATCTTTCTGGCCAAACACACTTTGTGCATGCTGCTCCTGCACTAGGGGGATCTACTTCTAACATTCCTTACGGTCACCAGTGAGCCCTGTGTCACAGATGTCGGGAGCTCTGGTTGAAGCACCTGACTTCCTGGCACTAGCTGCCTCTGCTGTATGGACTCTTCACTGAGTCAGGAATCCACCAACTGGCCCTTGCTACTGGACCTGATACATCACGAACGTATCAGGATCCAGCTGTCTACGTGCATGTATTAAAAATTAAATTATAATGAGGGGCGCCCGGGTCGCTCAGTTGTTTGAGCGTCTGACTTCCGCTCAGGTCGTGATCTCACAGTCTGTAAGTTCGAGCCCCGCGCTGGGCTCTGTGCTGACAGCTCAGAGCCTGGAGCCCGTTTCAGATTCTGTGTCTCCCTCTCTTGGCCCCTCCCCCCTCATGCTCTCTCTCTCTCTCAAAAATAAATAGGTATTTTTTAAAATTTAAAAGGCAGAAGCGAAAGAATGGATCTCTAGAGCTGCTGGAAGAAATGAGATGGGGTTTGTGGGGCATAGGACACCAGCAGTGCCTGGGTTCCTTACAGGGACCGTTACATTATTAATGTTAGAAACAGCGCTGACTTCAGCTTCCCTTTAAACCTGTGTGCGGTGTGGCTTTCTAAATTCTACTCTGCTGCTCAGAGTCTGTGCACTGGACCAGATGGAAGAAAGGGGCGGTACCCCTAACGTGACCACAGGAAACCCAGGGTGTGGGCCTTAACCAGGCTCAGCAGGCCCACCGGCGTCTCCCGCACCCACGCTCCCTCGCCACACCCAGCCCTCCAGTTTGCAGGATCTGGATACCCCCTCCCAGCTCGCTTCCCAGCCCCCCCACAAGTCAGAACGGACGGCTGTACCGGAGCAGGTCCTCCCGTCCCCTCGGAAGCCGATGGAACACTCGCAGGCGAACTGAACCCCGGGGCCGGGGCGACAGGCTGCGTTGGTGTCGCACCCATGAGTGCCGATGTAGCAAGGATTCTGAAGGGCATCGGGGGAGCCATCTGTGAAGGAGAGACATTAAAGCCAAGTGAGTATTCAGAAACAGCTGATGACCAGGAGAACAGCAGTGGGTCCTGGAACAAGAAACCAGACTCCTGTGTCACCAGGGGGCAGCATCGGCAAACTACATCCCTCCAGATCCACGCCTGCTTTTGTAAATAAAGTTTTATTGGAAACCAGCCGCATGCATTCACTTGCGAACAGTCAATGGCTGCTTTTGCGCTCGAATGACAGAACTGAGATCCTGTGACAGACGCTGCATAGCTGGCAAAGCCTAAAATATTCACATTTTTAAGAAAAAATGCGCCAACCCCGATGCCTAGAGCTACAGTTGTCAAAGGATGGAGAAAGGCACCAGCCCTCCTTGTCCTCTGTGGGGCTACGGAAGGACAAACGTGGTCAGCTGGAGAAGTGACCCGGGTGTGGGGGGACCCCACCAAAAATAACCGACAAAGAGAAAGACCTTAATACCCAACCCCAAAGATATGGAACCCCTGGGGCTTGGAGATTCGGATAATGTGAAGTCTGACGCCAAGATGTCATGCTCGCTCTCCAAATGCCAGCTCCTTCCACGCAGCCAGAAGCATGCACAGACCCGACCTCAGCCCCAGCAATGTGCTGTCACAGGCGAAGGGCATCGTAGGCGCTGTGCCTGACTTTCATCAGACTTTATTCAGATTTCCTCAGGCTCTGCGCACACATTCCATTCAAGGCTGAGCATGAGAGTGCTCTAAATGCCCTGCTGAAGCCAGCTGTAGCCTTTTGGATGGTCCGCTCTGTGGGGTAACCCAACGGGTTAGCATTCTTCACCCCAAACAGAACAATGAAGAGGCTTTAGGTTAGCAGAACAGAGACGCCTAAGCTAAGAATCACAGGTGATGAGATTATTTCGTCTGTCAGGCCATATTTTAGTATATTTTCATCTTCTCACTGAGAGTAAAACGTGAAAAGTAATACGCCAAAGAGCGGAGATGGATGCGCGGGCAGACACGCGATGCCCAATCTGAGCTGCCATTCCTACCCTTCACGGGACCGATGGAGTTGCTTAGCGCATAGCGCAAGATGCTCTCCTCCTGGTTGTACAGGACGAACACGCTGTCCACTGAGAGCTGCTGGGTGTTGGGCAGGGCCGGCCGGGAGGTGTCGTGGGCGCACTCCTGGAAGGTGATGGTCTGGCGCCACTGGTAAGTGTAGATGGTGGAAGGGGCAGCGCCATCTTGCCCAGGCTCCATCACGGTGTACTCCCGGGTGGAGGAGGATGTGATCACTGGGATGCGGTGCGGCGGGAAGAAGGGAGACAAGGCAGGGAGACAAAGGAGGCAAGAGGCTTAGTCAAGGGCTTTAAAACTATTGGCAAGATTGCCTGCCCAGATGAGAGATCAGATGCAGCAGGTTGCAGAAGGCCATGTATTTCCGTGTTCGGACTCGCTTTGCTACCTAGATTCCCATACTATTATTGGGATTGTTTGCATCAGTAATATGTATTCCTTTTTCTCATCACGTGCTCTTTAGAAGTTCTGAAGTCACCCAGAACCACCCCAGAGAGTAAGGTCTGGTGGAAAGAGCACACGCGGGGAAGCAGATACATCCGAACTTACACCTTGCACTACCACTCACAAGGTGTGTGATCACAGGCCGGTTACAACTGTAGCCTCGGTTTCTTCTACAACATGGGTTGGGGCGCAAATGACATAATGCGTGTAAAATTTCTGGTCTCAAGCGGGCTACCACTATTAAGATAAACTACCATCCATGGAGCATTGACCACGTGACCAGCAGAGCGCTAACTGCTTCATACAAGTTATCTTACTTAGGATTCAATAAATAGGGGCTGCTATGTGTGACCCTAGATTAAGCAGTTCTCCCATATAAAAAATGAGACACTAAATGGGTTTCAATAACCAATTTTTGAAAAATTACTAAAGTGCTGTGAGCCAACCTCAACAGAGAAGAGAGACAGCCCTCCCCACTCAGAAGAGCCTCCTTTTCACCCATATGATGAAACTCTCAACTTCCTATTTAAGAAAAAAAAAGAATAAAAGGCTCTTTATATTTGTGTGCTCTGATGTAGTTCATAACAAAAGCCAGAAGATAAATAAAAGATCAGTGTAAGCTGCCTCCTGTCCAGCTCCCATGTGCTTATGCTGCCAGAAACACCATCTGGTTGCAGGCTGACCGCAGACTGGGGTCCTGTTCCCCAGCTCTTGTCATCCCCAGGAGAGCCCAATCAAGCCACAAAGCCTTGGTCATTAGCACAACCTTTGTGGATGGCAATTTTATAAGAGCCTTCTAAAAGTTCCTGTTGTTTGGCTCAGCAGTTCTATTTCTAGGAATTGAATCTTAGAAAAGAATCAGAAATTTGGTCAAGATTTCTGATGGAGATGGTCATTTCAACTCGTTACAAGATGGCAAAATTGGAAATAGCTTAAACTTCAGAAAACACAATGGTTTAGGGGTGCCTGGGTGGTGTTCAGCTCTTGATTTCAGCTCAGATCATGATCTCACGGTTCATGAGATCAAGCCCAGCATTGAGCTCTGCACTGACAGCGTGGAGCCTGCCTGGGCTTCTCTCTCACTCCCTCTCTCTCTGCTCCTCCCCCATTGTGCTAGTGTGTGTGTGCACACACATGCTCGCTCTCAAAATACATAAACATTAAAAAAAAAAAAAGAAAATAGAATGGTTTAAAGTAATAGCCGTATGATAGTACAGACTCACTAAGCAATGTTTTCAAAGCCCACTGAAAATGAAGATATGATAATGTGATATAATTGCAATTTTACTTAAATAACAACTATATACCCAACTGTAGAATATGTAATAGAAATGCATCGATGTTAAATTTCCTGACTGTGTGATCATTGTACTGCAGCTACGTAAGAGAATGTTCTTGTTCTTAGGAAAAATAGGTGACTTATTTAGGGGACGGAAGATCACAACAACTACAACTTATTCTCAAAAAATATGTATAATTTGTGATATATATACGCATATATATATACACACACATATGCGCAATGGAATGGTAAAGTAAAGGTAGCAAAATGTTAACAATTGGTAAAGGTGCATAAATGGCAAATGTAAACTGTGTTGTTTTCAACTTTTTTTGTAAATTCGAAATTACTTAAAACAGGTTAAAATATAGAGACATACATATGTACATATATACATACAGTACATACATATGTATAAACATACATATCCATGCTGTACGTTATATCCCCAGAGACTTATGAGATCTATGTTGAGATATTACATGTATATGTTGGGGTATTTTATATATAAATATACACATATGTATATATACACACACACACATATATGGGGAAAAGGCTGAAAGGAAATAAATGCATTTAAATCTAATAATAATGGCATGGTTTTACCATTATGCTTATTTTCTTTTTTGCACGAATTTTCTACAAGTGTGTACTATGCCTGTAATTAGGGGGAAAGGTGATTTTAATAAGCTAGCACCCATCTATTTCCTGCTCCGAAGCCCAGGAGACAGTGCTGGGGCTGCAGCGGTGGGCGGGCCGGAGGCCGGGACTGCCCCCCAACTCCCTAGCCCTACTCCCACCCTCCCCCACAGCGCTGGCTGCTCACCCCCGGGGGAGTAGTGGTAGAGCTCTGTGTAGGGCTCGATGTGCACCGAGGAGCCGAAGGGGATCTGTGGCACGCGGCCCTCCAGCTCCGTGGTGATGGTCAGGTGTCCGTGCTCGTCGATGCCGCTGAACCGCTGCTTGATGACCAGCTTGCCTGGGTGCCCCACGAAAGTCACCTCGGCTTGGCGGGTGAACTCGCCTCCTGGAATGCAAGGGCAGTCTGTCACCTTGCCATCTGGGAAGCCCCCTCCTGTCAGCCCTAGGCTCACAGTGCTGCGCGGGAAGGAGGCCAGAACCTCCTCTACAGGTGCTTTAGTCTGATTGCTAGAAACGGAGCTGGCGACACGGAGGACAGAGCGGGGATGTCCATGCGGCCCAACTGAGTGCTGCGCATTGGAGAGACACTCCTTCCCAGCCCCACCCCTGCATCTGAGATGGGCTGGCTCAGGAATGGTGCTGCAGAACAGAGGACCAGCAGTGCTAGGTACCGACTGGGTAAACCAGCACATGTCCCCTAACCCCGCTGAGCCTCCATTTCTTGGTGATAAAGGAGTGATCCATTCTGCCTTGTGGACACCAGAAGAGGTAAAGGATGTTAAAAACTGCTTTGCCAAGGGCGCCTGGGTGGCTCGGGCGATCAAGCGTCCAACTCTGGATTTCGGCTCAGGTCACGATCTCACGACTTGAGGGATCGAGCCGCACCTCCAGCCGCACCTAGGGCTCCACGCTGACAGCACAGAGCCTGTTTGGGATTCTTGTCCTCCCTCTCTCCCTCCCCCATTCTCTCTTTCTCTCTCTCTTTCTCTCTCTCTCTCTCTCTCTCTCTCTCTCACACACACACACACTCTCTCTCTCTCTCTCTCTCTCTCTCTCTAAATAAACAAACATTTAAAAAAATTTTTTTAAAAAGTGCTTTGCCAAACGTCAAGCGTTCCCAGATGCCAGTTACAATGATGATTATCGTAACAGCTAAATGGTGGTCAGGAAGGGGGAGTGGCTTAGGGCAAACCCTGGCCACTACCGGAAACCACCTGAGGAGCACTTATTACAGGTGTTGGCTCAGGAAACCTCCTTGGTCTGTGCAGGGCAGTAGCCCCAGACAGGCAACAAAAATACCTGCCCCCTCTTCCGGCTTCTTCCCTTTTCCACATTTGCACACTCCCATTACAGCAGGGGTGCTGGCAAACAATGACCCCAGGGCTAACTCTGGCAGGCAGCCCTTGGGCCAAGAACACTCCTTACATTTTTAAATGTCTTTTTTTAAAAAAAGTCAAAAGAACGATGGGACGCCTGAGTGGCTCAGTTGGTTAAGCGTCCAATGTAGGCTCAGGTCATGATCTTCCAGTTCGTGAGTTCGAGCCCCTCATCGGGCTCTGTGCCGACAGCTCAGAGCCTGGAGTCTGCCTCAAATTCTATGTCTCCCTCGCTCTCTGCCCCTCCCCCACCCATATCAGTCTCTCTCTCTCAAAAATAAATAAGCATTAAAAAAAAATTCAAAATATCACCATTTTAATTAACCCCCCATATAAAGCAACACCAGCATGAAACGCTGTGCAGGGAAGGAGTAGCGTCTGTGGGTCTGACTGCAAAGCTCAACTCTGTCTGCCAAGGAAAGAGCATGTCTGCATGAGAACATGAACGAGGTTATAACACTCAGGATATATATGCCTGAGGAGCAGAGAGAAGAAATATTAGGCCAAACATTAGATATCTTATGGGTAGGTCCACCCTTTTCCAAATATATATCCTCTCCTTTCTGAAAATGGCCACATTTCAGCATGTATTTACGCTCCATCACTTTTGGAGGGTTACCCTTGTAAAGCCCAGAGACCCTGCTTTTGGGGTGTTTCCACAACAAAGCCACAGCTGAGGCTCCAGCGAGGGGAGGCAGTGGTGGAGAAAACGGAGGCAGCGGCTAGGTACCTGTGACCCAGAACAACAGGCTTCAGGTCCCGGAAGTGGCCGGAGAAGAAGAACAGAGTCTCCTGCACCCAAGCTGTTCCAGAAAAGGGCCTCTAGCACGCACAGGGCTGCTGGCCTCAGCAGAGACCACGACTACTCTACAGAAACCTTCCTCCCAACCATATGCCCCTGTGTCCAATAAAGACTGAACTTTCCCTGGCACAGCCTCTAAGAAGCTTCAAGGAAAGTCAGGTTTTCTAAGACGCAGGAGGATTATGTTTATCGGGCTTAATTTACCAGCTAGAAATGACAGGTTCCTTTTCTCCAAGCAGATACTGAAGAAACGTCAACTATCAGTTCAGATTGGTTGGGAATCTGGAGGCAGGCTTGATAACCAGAATGAGGGAAACTGTGAGCCCCACACTTTGGGGTGTGAGGATGTATAAAATGACATCACTTGCTCTGCTGGAGACTTCGAAATCCCGCCCCACATGAAATCACTCCCTGATCACAATGCAATTCTAGATAGCTTTAGTTAGTACACAGTAATGAAAAAATTGATGCTTTTGCCTCAAAATCTTATTTCTGGAGCCACAAAATGTTCATCAGTAAGTTTCTGCAGACAGGAAGTTCCCTTTGCATTCACCCCCCAGCCCTCCCCCAGGGCCCCAGGCACCATCGTGCAGTCCACTAATTTCAACGTCTGAGATGAATTACCTGTGATGCTGAATCCATTCTTGAACCCATCTTGTTCCACCGCAAACATCCATCCAATGATGCCTCCAACAGGGGCCAGAGGAAGCAGAGAATAGCCGACGGTCTCGGGAATGGTGCTGATGGCTGTGTACGAGCGCCCGTGGTTCATCACCACATAAGAGTGGAGGTCGGTGTTCTCGAAGACAATGGGCACCGGGCTGTTCCCCACCAAAATCCTTCCTTTCACCTTGCCGTTAACTCGCTGCGGGGAACCTGAGCAAGAAACAAAGAAGCCAGCCTTTTAACAAAGAGTAACATGCCTGATAGGACCTGTACCTATAAAGCAAGTTAGATATTCCAACATCTTGGGGCGCCTGGGTGGCTCAGTCAGTTGAGCGTCTGACTCTTGATTTCGGCTCAGGTCATGATCTCACAGTTTGTGAGTTCGAGCCCCGTGTCAGGCTCTGTGCTGACAGCACGGGTCCTGCTTGGGATTCTCTCCCTCCATCTCTCTCTCTCTGTTCCTCGGCTTGCTTTCTCTCTCTCTTCCAATCTCAAAATAAATAAACATTTTAAAAAGAAAGAATTAAATTCTATCAGTTATTGACGGCACATATCTTGTTTCTCTTCCTAGAGTACTAGGGACAGGACTTTCCTACCCAGCTCCTTCATTGGTCTCTGCAGAGTTTTCTGCACATATTTAAGTTCTTAATGAAGTCTGTTGAGTCACACTAGACAGAGGGGCTTGTACCTGACCGTCATCGCCCATGTTCAGAAGACCTTTCGCTATGTTCGGGATGCCCAAAGGTCACTGACAAGCCAAAGCATACACACACAATAACTACGCACACAAATTGTGTCACTGCACTGGGGAATGCTATTAAGTTGGGACGACTAATATGAAAAAAATGCATCCCCTAAACAATTACAGAAACAGGCAGGAAAGCCAAGTTAAGGAAACCAAACAAATTTTTTCCACCAAACCTTGAGCCAGAAAAATGTTTCCAAAGTAGCAAGAATCCAATAAATATTTAAACCACAGAACTATTATGGGGCGTGTATAGAATATCAAAATATGTAGCTGAACAGTTTGTTATATCTGAGCTTGCAAAACAAGCACAAACTGCTCAGCATTTCCAGCTCCGATATTTGGCATAGAAAGAGCTAAGGAGGCTGCTCTTTAAGAAAAAGTTTTCAGTGTCGATTCTAGAAGCTTGTCTCAGGGTGAGGGAAGTATAAAAGCCAAGCCTAAAACAAAGAAGCGAAGGCACACCATACCTGGGGGGTGGGGGTGGGATTTACATTTACAGAAGTTCAAAACATCCCCCTAAATTAACATGAAAAGTACACGTAATTTTCTTTCATTGCTTCAGATAGTATTTAACAAAACTCACTTTATCTCATTGTGACCCAGAAGAAAAAGAAATGTTTTTAGCAAATTAACTGATTTTACCACAGCTATGGCTGGGGATGCGAAAAACAGAAACCATTTCTGCAACTGAGTTTTATTTAGTCAAATTTGCAAAGCAGTTGGGGTTCCCGGTGAAACACAAGGAAAATGGCCGGTGACAAGTGAGGTGACTTGGTGTCTGAAGGGGACAAATGTTCAGTATGGTAGGGTTTTTGCTGGTTTTAATTTTATGGCCCTAACCTCCTGGACGCCTCACTGTCTGACCCTCTAGACCTTCACCGAGAAGATTCTTCTCACCTGAGAACATCAAGACTGGCTGGTCCTGTTGGGTGCAGAGCTCAGAGCTGATGTCCGCCCACAGCTGAATCCATTTTGGAGTCAGCCGCCCCCATGGGTCTGGAGCCCGGAATTAATTGGTGTGCCCCTTATGCTCTGCCATCATCGTGCTGTGATTTTAGAGGCATGGGGGAAGGACAACCCAAGGGGAAGGGTGACTGGACTAGACTTTTCCCCACTACAAACTCTGGTCTACAGCCGCCCACGTTGGCCCAGTTGGGGCTTAACAACCATTAGGCCAGTCAGGTCTTCGAGCAGCACCACACGGGAGGTTGGAAAGAAAGTGAGGGAAACGAGAGGCATTAACGATGCCAGGTCCAGGCCGCATTCTTTCAAAACTTCAGCCTTTGTCCAACACTAGGGGCCGTTGTGAAGATGGGCTCATTTCAAAGATGGAGGAAAAAACAGCGCAGGAAAGAAAGAGACCTCACCGTGCTAGAAAAACGGGCATTCCCCGAGAAATACCCTTTAGGAGAGGATGACAAAGAATGGGAACGAGATCTTAAATATGACTGCCCTACTAAAAAGACTACCCACCTTTAGAGATCTGGGTAAAAGCCAACCTTTCAAAACAAGCACCAAAACAGAAACTCCACTCCCTCCTTCCTCCCGCACAAATCGGAACACACAAAAGCCGAGTACCTTCTGCGACACACTGTCGGCCGTTCCCAGTGTAGCCAGCAACGCAGCTGCAGCAGAAGCCCGTGGCGAAGTCCCTGCATTCCGCGTGCACAGAGCACTGGTGTCTGTTGTTGGCACACGTCTGGCGGGAATCCGTGTTGTAGCTGAATACTGTTTAGGGAAAACACGGCACACCGGTTAGCGTGTGCATGGCGGTGGACCAGGCTGGGTTAATGACACTGTGCGCCCCCAAGCCCTTCCCGTCTGCTGGGGGGATTCCAGGACAGTGCTCACACCTGTAGCTTCTTACGTAGTATGGTGGCTGTAGTATGCAAACCACCAAGGCAAATGGGTCTAAACGGGGCTTGAGACATCGCAAGGGTGAATTGTTATAAAATGCTATAATCCTACGTACTGGGTCATGCAATCAATATTATCACTGTATCGATATTAGGCTACTACCACCAAATACAATCTTAATATGGGATCCAGGTAATGTAGCCACATGGGCTTGACATTTTAGGGCAGATCGTACATTTTTTTTTAAATTTTTATTTATATTTGAGGGAGAGACAAGAGCATGAGTGGGGAGAGGCAGAGAGAAACTGAGACAGAATCCGAAGCAGGCTCCAGGTTCTGAGCTGTCAGCACAGAGCCCAATGCGGGGCTCGAACCCATGAGCTGTGAGATCATGACCTGAGCTGAAGTCCAACGCTTAACCAACTGAGCCACTCAGATGCCCCTGAGACCGTAAATTTTTTTAAGTTTATTTATTCATTTTCGAGAGAGACAGAGGGTGAGTGGGAGAGAGAGAGAGAGACAGAGAGAGAGAGAGAGAATCCCAAGCAAGTCCTGCACTGTCAGTTAGGAGCCTGATGTGGGGCTTGAACTCACAACACTCGAGATGATGACCTGATCTGAAACCAAGAGTCAGATGATGAACCGACTGAGCCACTCAGGTGCCCCTAAATTTTTTTTTTTTTTACTGTTATTTATTGTGGTAAAAGAAAATTACACATATAGACCTATCTCATAAAATGTGTCATTTTAATGACCTAAAATATTTTAAAACTTTGTTGCCTCTTTCTTCTCCCCAGGGGAAAACTCAGAAGCCCTTATACTCAAAAGCTGATTCGAAGTAATTCTTTAGTCATCCTTGGTCTAAAGGCCTTTGACCCAAGAAACAAAAAGAATTTCTATTTCCAATTCCTACTTCCCAGGTTCATTTTATTAGAACTATGAACTAGCTCATTAAATTTAATAATCCAGAGCAAATTAATTTGCGATGAACTTCAAAAGCACAAGAGGGATGGACTTTCAGAGGGGATAATGATCCAATTTATAAGTGACTGTTACGAGGGAAGATTAAAGTTTAACCTCAGGTGGATTTGATTAGTCTACACCCTCCGAAGGGAATTTCCAGTGTGTATAAGGGTGGCGTTTGGAGCTGGGAACCTTCGGGCCCTGAGCTGAACACACAAGACGTGACTAATTACTTCAGCTCTAGCTGTGGGCCCAACTCCCAGTGGGTCCCTTATGGCCTGTGTATCTGTGGGTGACTTTTCAAAGAACACCGGGAATGTACTGCTGGCTACAGGAGACTGACCTTTCTAATAAAAACAGTGGGATTGGAGGGACAGGAAACATCTGTTCTAGACACATTTGGGGTTCAAGTCTAGGCTTTTACCAGTACCAAGCAATAAACCACCATAAGTTGTTGGTGCTAGGTATGATGAAAGCTTCACAAATGTTATGTCAGAGACACCTAGACAGGGAAAAGCAGAATAAGATTCCAGACTAAACGCCTACAAGTAAATACACCCCACATGTCTGGGGGGATCAGTCTGGAACAAGTTCTACGAGTAAACACACCCTACATGTCTCGGGGAAATCAGTCTGGAACCAGCTGTAAGCACAGAGTGCCATATGCTAGCTGTTAGCATCACCCCAAGAAATCCAGGGCGCAGCGTGTATAGGGGAGCCCTGAGACACGAGCCCATGTCCTCATCATGCCAGTAAGGGGTAATTTCCCCATTTCTGTGCCTAAAAGGTAAGTACTCTTCCCCTGCCGACCAGATCTTGTCCATGCTTTGGGATATTCGAAAAGAACAAACACGTAAAAGGACTTGGATGAAACAAACCAGAAGGAGAAATAAAACAGAGTGAATCATGTGCAACGGAGTAGATTTTCCTGGGGACCTTAAAACTTCGTAGTAGAAGCAGGAAAGAGTCGCAGTAAACAACATTTAAAGGCTTGGACCATCTCATTTATATGAATGTTAATGGATTATGCGTCAGCCTGAAGAGCGAAACATAATAAATACAGTTTAATTTGAACATCTTTTATATGACAAATCAAAGCACGCTGGAGCCCAAATGGTTTTCCCTCAGAATGCAGCAAAAATCTGATAGAATGTGGTTGACTAGAAGAGACTGTATTTTAAAACTATCTTTAAAAGAGGGCTCTGTTTGTGTTGCATTTTTAAATCTTCACACACCAACTCTGAAGCTGACAGGACCGGGGAGGAAAAATAATCAACCATTCTCCTTCCAAAACCAAGAGGAAATAAACGTCAAAGATAAACTGCGTAAATAGCCAAAGAAACTTCGAAAATGTTTTTTCAGGTGGGTGAATACATTTCTGATCCCAGAAGTCACCAATAAGAAAATCAGACTTGCAAAATAATTCCAAAGCACTTTTCTCTTTAAAACGACAGAAAGGAGTAAGAGGAAACTTGAAAGAGCACCCGCTCAGCAGTCCCCCGTAACCTCAGCCCTAATCCCAAAAGATGGCTTGGAGTCTTTGAAGCCATCAGGCCCATCCACCGAAGCTCTACGGCTGAGAACGGGGTCTGCCTCTACTTCCCCAGCTCACGTCCTCACAAACCACCATGTGAGACACACGACTGACATCCCCCCAGCAGGACTCCTGTCTGGAAGCCCAAGTGTCCAGGAACATACCAGCTGCAACCTCAAAGGCCTTACCCACTCCTGTTTCCTCAACTTCATCCACATCTATGACCTGTGGGTGCTGCTGGTGAAACCTCTCCCCCGGCAGCTGGAAAGATCTGGTCCTCTCCGTAGGAGGTCCAGGAGGTCCGGGGGGCCTCTCGGTGGGCAGGCGGCGGGGGGAGAGGACCCAGGGCACGCTGTGCATGCTGGGGTCTCCGCTTCTCGGAGCCTCATAGGGGAAGGATGTCGTGCCCACGTCCTCTAGGCCCAGATGTGTCACCGAGTCGTAATCTTCATCATCATATTCTGCTCCGTCGTCCAGTCCAAGGCTCACGTCGGAGGGCACTACCCCGCTGGCCGTGGCCGGGCTCCCGATCTCAAACACCCAGACGCCCTGCTGCCCGGAGTTACTGCTCCTAGAGGGGAAGGATGGGCTTCTTAAAAACAGGCCAGCAACCACAAACCGCCCCCACTAACCAAGCAGAAGGAGCCCTGGGGGTCTGGCATCAGCCTGAAACCTCTGGCTCTGCCACGGTGCTCCTAAAATCCTTGTAATCTCTGGAGTGATGAGATGGGCTTTTCTCTGCCAATGAACGAGTGGTGGCTGCAACCCTGGGGAGCTTCAGGATGGGGGCGGGACAGTAGAAAGACCAGGGCAGGGTTGGAAGGTTGGAACTTTCAGCCCCACGCCCTGACTTCCAGAGAGGGGAGGGGGTTGGAGACTGGGTTAATCATCAAGGCCGATGAGTTTATCCATCATGCTTATGTAAAAAAAAAAAACCCTAAACGATGAGGTTGGGAGAGCTTTTGCGTTGGTGGGTGGTGTGCCCAGGGATAGCATGGAGGGTTCAAGCCTCCTCTCCCTCCCACACCTTGCCCTATTCATTTCTTCTATCCGGGCTGTTCCCGACTTGTATCCTTTAAAATAAACTGGTGGGGCACCTGGGTGCCTCAGTCGGTTATGTGTCCAACTCGGTTTTGGCTCACGTCGTGATCTCAACGGTTTGTGAGTTCAAACCCTGCATTGGGCTCTGCTCTGACAGTGCGGAGCCTGCTTGGGATTCTCTCTCTCTCCCTCTCTCTCTCTCTCTCTCTCTCCCCCACCCCTCTCTCTGCCCCTACCACACTCTCACTCCCTCTCTCTCTTGAAATAAATAAACGTTAAAAAAGAACATAAAATGAACTGGTGATAGTAAGAAAAGTGCTTCTCTGAGTCTGAGCCATTCTAGCAAATTATCCAACCTGATTGGGGTGGGGGTGGGGGTGGGGTCAAAGAAACCCCCAATTTATAGAGCTGGTTGATCAGAAGTACAAGTGGCAACCTGGAAAATGTGGCTGGCATCTGCAGTGGGGCCGGTCTTGCGGGACTGAGCCCTTAACCAGTGGGGTCCGTGCTCACCCTGGGCTGTTAGTGTCAGAACTGAACTGAATTGTAGGACACCAAGTGGATGTCCAGAGAGTTAGAGTATTGCTTGGTATGGGGCTGGGGGGGGGGGCCGGGGGGGGGGCCGGGGGGGGGGAAATCCCACCTATTTGGTGTCAGAAGTGTTGTGAGTGAAAACAGTACAGACTTGGATGATCAGAAATCCCAAGCCTATCAGCCATGGAATCTTGGACAGCCTCAGTTTACCTTTTTATGTTCCAAAGGTACAGTGAGATGCAAATGAGATTCAGAATCTAAAGGCCTTTTATAATTAAAAAACACAGCAGAATAACCCTAATCTCTCCTCTCGGCACCATGTTTACTGTTCTTATGTGTCTGTGATCGGAAGTGCTCCTATCAGAAACTACGCAAAATGACCAGCTTCTGCAGCGGAAGGAGGGGACAGACGTTCCTCGGTGGGGAACACTGAGCAAGATGCTGGGGTGGGACGGGGGGATGAGGATCCAGAAAGCCCTGCAGAAATAAGATGTGTATTCAATCTGTCTGCCAGGGACTTCCAGGAAAGGCAAGGGTGTACAGGACCTTGCTAGCACCAGCTCATGAGAACCAGTTGTTAAATGTTAGCAATTTTGCAAGCCAGTTATTAAACACAGCCATTGTAAGTAATTAAATTACGTAAACTTATAATTAAATAAATTACATTAAAAAAACAAAGGCAACAAATACTTGAAACTCATCACGTTGATTTATTTTACGATCGCCTCCATGTTCTGGAAGTTATTGAAATCTATTGCATCTGCGTGCTGAGAATGGTTCTCTTCTGAGCCCCATGGTTGAGCAACACGAAACGGGTAGCCGGAAAGCGGCCAATAAAGGAGAATTTACACCATGGAAATAGGCAAGAAGTATAAACGAGGGCTTTCCTCACCCATATAAAGCCAGTTGCTAAGCAGGCCATTAAGTCAAGGGCAGGGGAGTTTTAGAGTCAATTTGACAATATGATGTTGAGGGAGGGTGTTCTTTCTTCATTTTTTAAAGCACACTGGGAGAGGAAAGATTTTAGTTTCAGAAAAAGTAGTCTGAGCTTTCCCCGCTTCCGCCAAATTCTACGAAATAGCCCAAGAGAGCACTATTTCTGTTGTGAGAATTTCTCCTCTAGTCCGTGTGGCAGGAGAAGGTTTTTCTCAGCCCTGGGTTCATAGCAGGAGATAGGGTTTGAATAGCTTTTATTTCTACCTTTATACTTGCAGAAGAGATGGTAGAAACAGTTTCAAATGAGCATGAGATCTAAAAAATAGGAAACCTGCTCATCCTAAGAGTGTATTACTTTTAGTTCATCAGGAAAAAAACACTACATAATATAAAAAACTACATACAAAGTTTAAATCTGTGGGAACACTTTTAGGAAATGTTCCATAGTGCCCATTATATCATATATCATCCTTAGTAAAATAATAAAATGATCATCTTAATAGTGAAATGATCACGAAGGGGATAATCGACTGAAGAACAAAGAAAGCGTACTTGGCCAAATTTCCAATTGATTCTCTGTCGTTGGCAAATATGTTATAAGCTCCATCGCTCTTCCATATAAATCCTTGTACACCTTGACTGAATGCAACCACAGCGGGAACTTGGGTCTCATCCTTCTTTGAAAATGTCGTGTCGAACTGCAGACCGTCTTCAGGATAAAGGAAAATGGCGTAGGAGCTGGAATCAGAGGAGGCCAGAACAGCCTGGAATGTGTTTCTCTGTGAAGATGAGTTGAGGTTGAGTTACTCCGATGGATCTTAAATTGTTCTATTTCCCAGACTACACAGAGAACATCCAGAGATGGCAATATCCTCACCTTATTCTAAAAGTATTTTTGTAGCAAAAACCAAGTATTCCAGGATGGCTCCACTTAAATATTTCTGAGCCTTTGTCAACATGAAATTTTCCAATTAATGAACGAATACTTTCTGCATGAAGGTTAGCCAAAAATTATAGAGATGGTACCTCCAGACCTAAATCTTATGTAACTTAGCAAATTCTTATCCATAGAATTTGTTTCCATTGCTATGAAACTTATTCAAACATCATGCTCAACAGCATTTAGCATACATCTGTTGAGCCCAAGCAACGCACAGTAAGAAGAATCGTGAGCTCTGGAAGAAAACAGATGTGGATCCAAATCCTTGCTTGACTCATCATGGGTTGTGTGACTTTGGGCCTGTTACTTCAATTCTCTAAGCCTGGATTTCTGAATCTGCCAGATGGAGAGAAAACCATCTACTTCGCAGAAACGATAGGAGATCTGTGTGAAATATGAAGGGCCAGGCACAGAGAGATATTCCTTAAATATTGGTTATCTTTCCTATAAATACATGGTCCCTGTGCTTGAAAATTTCTGGTCCAGATGGGAAGACTGACATGTGAAGAAAACATTGCAAAACTAGGGGACAGGGGTGCCTGGCTGGCTGAGTCAGTAGAGCATGTGACTCATGATCTTGGGGTTGGGAGTTCGAACCCCATGTTGGGTGTAGAGATTACTTAAAAATAAACTCTTAAAAAACAACGGGGGGCAGATTCTATAAGGGAGTTGTATCCAAGCGCTATTGCAGCCACAGAAAGAAGTGCCCGATGCTGGGAGGGAGGGAGCAGACAAGGCTGGGCAAGTTGGGAGGCTCAAGTACAAGTTCGACACCAGCCGTGGGAGTCGGGGGAGAGGCTGTCACAAGCAGAGAGGAAAGCAAGTGCAAGATATTGGAGGGGGGGGGGGGTGGGGAGCAGGATGATCGGAGAATTGCTAATAATTTGGTGGAAATTGTGCTGCAAAGGGTATGTGGAGAAGTAAGGGGAGATTAGGCCCAAGAGGCAGGCAAGGGCTCTGCACAAGGGGTTGGGCATTTATCACTCAAGTGACAGGGACAGACACTTCAGAAATGGCAGGTTTTAAGCGGTTTCCAAGGACGGCACTCACACAGATACAAAAAGCAAACTGTGTCACGCAGGCCCACGACAGACTTTCCCCAAGCGTGTGTTCTGTGGGATGTAACGGGTCTTATTCGGGAGGGGAAAAAAGAATCTGGCCAAAAGGTTTGGGGACTCCTAAATTTTTTTAAAACATTAAGCCAGTTTCGGGGCTCCCGGGTGGCTCAGTCAGTTAAGCACTTAACTCTTGGTTTCTGCTCAGGTCACAATCTCACGGTTGGTGAGAATGAGCCCCCATACTAGGCTCTGTGCTGACAGTGCAGAGCCTGCTTGGGATTCTCTCTCTGTCTCCCTCTCTCTCTCTCTCTCTCTGCCCCTCCCCTGCTTGCATGCTCGTATGCTCTCTCTCATTCAAAATAAACAAATAAACTTAAAAAGAAAATTACACGGTCTTCTTTATCGTAGGACTTTTCAGAGTGAGTCACCAGGAGAGAGAGAAAGTTTTGCATCTCCAAATTTATTTGCCCGGGGGGGCTTTTTTCTCAAGGACTCTCGTGCAGGACTGGGTGTTCTATGGTACACACTTTGGGAACCACCAACCTGGAACCTCCTGTGTTTAAAGGGAGTGGTTAGGGACCTTTCAAGGTTCTCTCTCCTCTGTAATACTGTAAACATTAAATAATGGCGGAGTGAAATTATTTTTCTAAGGAGAAACAGAGGCGTGTCCTGAACAGTGACTTCAGATCTAGAGACGGCTTCTCGACTCACTCAAGTATTTTCCCTCCTTCGAGGAAGACTGAAGTGTACAAAGCTAACCTGTGGAGTATTTGCACTTGTACCTGGGTGAGCGCTTACCTTGCCTTCCTGGGCGGGGTCCTTGCTGGGCCCTTGGTAAGGGGCCACGGATTCCCAAGTGACAACCACCGCGCTACTGGGCTGGAAAGAGATTTCTGGGAACCCTCTCTGGACACACTCCGCTGCCAGCCGAGTGACAGAGGGGGATAAGTCTTCCCGGTAATAAACCTTCCCAAAGCCATCTGTCGTGTCCAAGTCCGCCAGGAAAGGTGCAACTACTCCGAAGGTCGGTGGGAAGAGCCCAGGGGAGGATTCTTTGGCCGGGGGTTCACTCATGGCAATAATGCCATTTGTGGTGACCTGTACAAAACCAAGCATAGTTACGAGGCATGTGGGAAAAAAAACGTCTTCCTCAGGGACTCTGAACTGCCACTCACGGAACACTGCCACAGCCACCCCCCCATCCGTCAAATACAACGGAACTGGAGAAGGGCAGGGTCCCGAACTGTAAGACTCGGGACTGCCCTCCTCAGCAGGATGACCCAGTGGAAGGTTCCAGGGCCGAGAATCACAGGACCTGACTCTGGCATAGACCAGTCACCCAACCTCGGACACGTGTCTTGAACTTCAAATCTTGGGCTTTCCATGCATGCGTGCTTTGCCTCTCGCAAAGCACCCCTCACACATAAGCCATTGTGAAAGCCTTCATCACGTTCCCCAACAAACTGAGTAGTCGTTACATCCCAGGATTGTGTCAGGTGCTGTGGGTAGTACCCAGGCTCTGCCTTCAAGGATCCCATGATCCAGAAGGATATGGGGAAGGATTGACACAAACAGATGATGATATAATAAGTAACGAGTCAATAACTAAATTTGGGGGCACCTGGCTGGCTCAGTCAGTGGAACATGGGACTCTCGATCTCAGGGTCGTGCATTCAAGCCCCACTTTGGGTGTCGAGCTTACTTAAAAAAAGGTAATAATAAATAAATAAAATAAATTGGAAGCGTATCTCTTAAAAAAAAAAAAAGAAGAAGAAGTACACGTCGGGGCGCCTGGGTGGCACAGTCGGTTGAGCGTCTGACCGTGGTTTCAGCTCAGGTCATGATCTCACAGTTGGTGAGTTCGAGCCCCGCATCGGGCTGTGTGCTGATGGCACAGAGCTTGCTTGGGATTCTGTCTCTCCTTCTCTCTGCTCCTCCCCTGCTTGTGCTGGCTTTCTCTCCAAGTAAATAAATAAACTTAAAAAAAAAAAAAAAAAAGAAGTACATTTAAATGGGACATTATGGTATCATTAATGATTATGTCTGGTTTAATCTGTCAAAATAATAGATAACACTGAGTGTTTATCATGTTCCAGGCATCTTTTTTTTTTTTTTTTAAGTTTATTTATTTATTAAGAGAGAGACAGAGAAGCATGAGCGGGGCAGGGGCCGAAAGCGAGGGAGACAGAGAATCCCAAGCAGTCTCCTCACTGTCAGTGCAGAGCCCGACGCAGGGCTCGATCTCACAAGATGTGAGATCATGACCTGAGCTGAAAACAGCAGTCAGATGCTTAACCAACTGAGCCACCCAGGTGCCCCCATGTTCCAGACATCTTATTAACATTTAATCCTTAGAAGAACCCCATAAGACTAGATACTGTTATTTTCCACGTTTTTCTGGTGGAGAAAATGAGGTAAGTTAAATCAATTTGTCCAAAGGTACCAAGTGTCAGCACTGGGATTCGAACCCAGGGAGCCAGACTCCAAAGTTGGCCCTCTTTAATCACTGTGTACAGCCCCCCTGAAATCAGTTTTAACGCCCTACAAAAAGAGCTCAGTGTTCTCATCCGGCTAACCCCCACACTCCTTGGGGAAAAAAGGGAGGGGGACAAAGAGCCCCTTGATGGAAGGCACTTGGTGGTGAGAGTGCTTGGGTCTCCTGCAAAGCCATGCTAAGAATGAGGCTTTGACCCCCTTGCTCTTTCTTGTTAGTGCACAATCTCTATGATGACACAGAACACCGCTCCGGTTGCTCGTTTTACTCCAAGAATTTGTGAATAAGAATGCCCAAGGGGCGCCTGGGTGGCTCCGTCGGTTAAGGGTCCAACCCTTGATTTTGGTTCAGGTCATGATCTGGCAGTTCGTAGTCTGAGTTCTGCATCGGGCTCTGTGCTGACAGTGGAGAGCCTGCTTGGGATTCTCTGCCTCCCTTTCTCTGCCCCTTTCCCGCTTATGCGTGTGTGTGTGTGTGTGTGTGTGTGTGTGTGTGTGCGCGCGCGCGCTCTCTCTCTCTCTCTCTCTCAAAAATAAGTCAACTTTTAAAAAACTGCCCTAATCAAATGGGAGAGATTTTGCAAATGGCACCTTAGTGTGCTCTTTAAGAGGCTGTGGATCAGAAGAACATGAATGCAAACAAGGCACTCTTTATTGTTAAGGAGTCGATTAGAGAAGGCTTTCGGCGGGAGGGAGGTTGGGTTTTCCAAGTCACTTATTTCCCCCCACCCCTTCCCTCCTTCAGCCTTCTCCTCCACTCGCTACAGACCTCACTACTAGAGAAGGGGGCGGGGTAGACACTTAAGAGAACTAAAGACCAAACCCTGCAACAGGCCGAGAACTGGGTGAAAAGGTTCAAAGGGGTGGAGCAGATCTGGGCTCCAGGAAGAGAAAGCCACAAGAGTTCTGGGAGTTCCGCGTGGACTTTGCAAAGCCCTCCCTTTACACCCGTCTTCACGGGCTGTTAACTGTTTAGAGGACACAATTTCCAGCACCATCTGGCACAGTGATGATTTTCCAGAGCGTGCTGCTGGCAGGCTGCGGAGAAGGGAGTCGGGGAAGGAGCGCTGCCAGCTCATTTCTCACCCTCTCGTCCCGCCAGCCCATCCACACATCTCCCCGCACGGACATCCCAGCGGGACTTGTGTGTGGGGGCGTGGGAAACAGCTCACTCTCCCAAAGCCTCCAGAAGCTGGCAGTTACCAGCCGCTAGTGGGAAGCGATCACACGGAGGCCACATGCACACAACTTAGTTTTAAAAAGCTGTTTTCCGGTGGCATTTAAGTCAGTCCCACAATTTTGAAAACATTCCCGGTGTCTTTTCTTATTTAGAATCTGGGCACGGGGCTGTTTCTATTATCACAAGGACTGCTTTGGGAATCGAGTGTTTCGACAAGTATCAAGAACACTGCAAATGCTTTGGACACAGACCACATAACCCTCATTAGGATCTGTCCTGCACAATTACTTTTCAGCCATTTTTTAATGGTACATGTGGCTCAGTTGCTGGTGATAACGAAGAAAGATGACAACAGAGTATAAACGTCGTATACAGAACATCCAGAAGTATCGTCTGACTCTTAGCTTTACACTTCTTCCAGGGGGCGCCTGGGTGGTCAGTCAGTGAAGCATCCGACTTGTCCTTTCCACTCAGGTCATGATCACACGGTTTGTGAGTTCGAGCCCCGCAGGCAGCTCTGTGCTGACAGTGTGCTGCCTGCTTGGGATTCTCTCTCTCTCCCTCTCTCTCTCTCTCACTATAAATAAATAAACTTAACAGAAATATGCTTTAAAAAGAAAAAACTCCCCAGTGAATGTTTCTTTGTTTGTTTGAGACATACCAATTAATGGCTGACTTGAACAATAATATTCTCTTACATTTGGATGCCAGTCTCACTGTACAAACCTCTCAAGGGTGTGATGCTCCCATTGTCTGGTTCCTTTTCTCCTTCTTAAAGTCAAGCAAGCAACAGAAGCACAGGGGACACAAAGGGAAGGGCCTAGAAGGTTCTTAAGAGGCCAGGAGGACGGACGTGGGCACTAAAACCTCCAAAGGGAACAGAGTGGGAACTACTCAGAGATCCATGCCATTTGCCGCATTGCTTAAGCCAGGAAACTGGAGAGTCGGCCATGATTCTTTTCCCTTTCCCAGGCCATGTCCCATGTGTCCCACCTCCAAGGTCCCTGGCATGCTCTCCAACCCTGCCACCAGCAGCACTGTCTCCCCAGCCCCATACAGTCACATAACTGGCTCACTCCCGTCCTCCAGAGCTCAGGGAGGTACAGCCTCTAAGAGAGGTAGCCAGCATAGTCTCCTCCTCTTCTTTCCTCTCTTCCCTCACTCCCTGGCCCCCCATTTCTGTCCCCACTTCCTGTTTGTGTCCTTCCAAGTGCAGAACACGCTGTGTAATGACCTTATTTACTCATGTGCTAGCTCTGGCTGCTTTCCCCGCGAGGCAGTGTGTCCCCTCGAAAGCCGGGACAGGGTCCACCTTGGTCACTACTGTAGCTGCAAAGCTTCGACAATGCCTGGTATGTGTTAGCCCCGTCCCTTCCTGACTTCCTCTAGAAAATAGGGTGAGGAGATTCATACAGAATAAGGCCTGATTACCAAGGTTGTTCTAGAAATAGTGCCCGAAGGTGCATGAGTTCCGTTTGTGAACGCATGAAGGATCACGGCATGATGTGTTAACGGAGGTCCTTCCCACTGGTCATTGGTCCATCACACCAATGATTAAAACAAGGAGTCTGGGGGCACCTGGGTGGCTTGGTCGGTTAAGTGTCCAACTTCGGCTAAGGTCATGATCTCACAGTCTACGGGTTTGAGCCCCGCCTCGGGCTTTGGGCTGACAGCTCGGAGCCTGGAGCCTGCTTCGGATTCTGTGTCTCCCTCTCTCTCTGCCCCTCCCCCACTCATGCTCTGCCTCTCTCTGTCTCAAAAATAAACATTTTTAAAAATTTTCACTTTTAAAAATAAAAAATAAAAATAAAAAAATAAAACAGAGTCTGTTGGGATGCCTTGGGTGGTTCAGTCGGCTAAGCGTCCAGCTTTTGATTTTGGCTCAGGTCATGCTCTCACGGTTCGTGGGTTCGAGCCCTATGTCAGGCTCTGCACTGACAGTGTGGAGCCTGCTTGGGATTCTCTCTCTCTCCCTCTCTCTCTACCCTTCCCCCCACCTCAAAATAAATAAATAAGCTTAAAAAAAAAAAAAACGAGAAGGAGTGAGGTTTAAAAAAAGAAGAGTCTGCATAAATCTAAACTGGTAACAAGTCTCCAGATCTAACCACCAGTTTATAGGAAATACAGGGCCCAGAAGAACATGTTCAATGATACTGTAGGGACATGATCAGCAAAATCCAGAGTATGGGACACTGTGAAGGGCAAATACCCAGTTTCTTTAATAAATACATTTCAAGAAAAAAGGCTGTGAGGGGAACCTGTAGATTTAAGAAGTCCTAAGAAACGTATCTGCCAGATCTGGGTCCAGTGTCGGACTGATCCAATCTAAGCTGGCCTGGGTCCAGCATGAGGCCTCGGGGGAATAAAATTTTGTTTTAAGGAGGAACAAACAGGTTGACCTTACCAAAGATAATCTTGAAATACAGTGGCCCACAGTGGAGAACTTTTAACCTAGATAAGCTTATCCATTTATGAGGTATCCTACAGAAAAAGGGGTCTCAGCCAAGCACTCACCATAAAAGGTAGAGGGAAAATTATTTTTCCTGCCCTATGGTTTCTGGTGACCAGGATATGACCTGCTGGGACACCCCACTCCCTCCAGAGCCTACAGATGGGATCCTGGGAAAACTAGCAAAAGCCAGCAAACGGTGAGAATTCTCGCCAAAGTCAGCTGTCCCAGATCTCTATCTGTAGCGCCTGGTTGAGAGAGGAAGGTAAAATTTCATGCTGTCCCTTCCTTTCCAAATTCAGATTGGCAGGCAAAAAGACATTTGTAACAATAAGGTCTTTGAATTGTGACTCTCGAGAATTTACTTTTGGGTACCCATTGGTTGTTGATCCTTTCTCTCCCGGGGACAGCTACTGCCTTCTTATTTATCTTGCTTTGTGTCAGGTTGGGGGCCCCCCAAATTTGGCCAGAGATGTGCGTTGCACTCCATTTGCGGCTAGGGTCCTATCAACCATTGCCAGCTCTCAGGAGAACTAAGTCTTTCATTCTTTCCGTTATGTTCGGGGGAGGCTGGTGGTTATCTTGGGCAGGCAGTATCCTCCGCACCCTCTTTGGGGATGCCTCTTGTATTCAAGGGATTGTTCAATACTGCCAGGAATATTTACCGTTTGTGCCTGTTGAAACCTGACAAGATATTTGAAAGGATCTTGTTAAGTAGCTCTATGGTCAGAAGTGGGCCAGCCTGGAAGCCGGTCTTCAGAGATGAGAGGTGAACACTTTTTAGGCCTTCTCACCCGAACTAAAATGAAACCATGTAACCCAGAGGGAAAGAAACACATTCTCAAGTCTTTCCTGGAAGGATTTACTAAAATATTCCAAAGACCAACAGCTCTAAACCTAGAACACAAGAATCTTGTGATTTCCATCTTGGTTGAAGATCTTCTCCCTGATAAAAAGAAGCAAATTGAAGCCAGTGTAGTTAGATGGGCGGTTCAGCCCCTGGATACCTTTAAGACTATAAGCCAGTTTTCAGAATTAAGAGCAACTGTCCCTATCTTACAAATCTTTGCAAAACCAGAAATGCAGCTCTAGAAACAATTCAAAGTCTACCTATCTCCACCATCTCCCAAAACCCCCCTATTCATCTCAGAATGGCTACAGATGTTGTAAAAGATCAGAACTTTGGAATCAGAACCTTTCTGCTTTTCAGAAAATGAAGGAACAATTTAAGTAGTAATTACCCTACCCTTCTGATAATAGACAAATAGACCCTAAAACTCCTAGAAGAAAACTAGCTTTCTCCCAAGGTCCCTTGAAGATGTAAATGTTACCACGTTTCTTTGAAATGTAAATACCCCAAGGAGGTAAGTAAAACAAGGCTCACAGTCACCTGAGACAGAAGGGAAAAAGAGGGGAGGAGGAGGCTTTTAAAAATATAAACAGTTAAAAAAGCTCTCTGGGCCCAAATCTAGTCCACAGCCTCCATAAGGTTACTTGCCAAGGACAAATACAAATCTCAAGTCTCTTCCACAAATATTACTAAAAAGCTTCAGCCACCTGCCATCTGAGCAGATAAACTTTCCATCCGCCAGAAAGAAAATTTGGATCCCACTGTTCGTCTATAAACTAGTTAGTTTTGCCTCACGGCAAAGCTTTTAAAATAAAAGCCAGAAGATCTCTGTTGGCATCTGTCTATGTGTTTATGTATGGATATTATAAATGTGTGATTTTTCTTCTACTTCCACATAGTAATGAAGTTGTAAAGGGCTCTCTTTAATTGGCTTAAAGACAAAAACACATTCTATAAATCAAGTATGCTCTCAGAAATATGAAACTAACCCAACGGTTTTGCAAGAGATCTAGGATAATATTTGGTACACAGAAGCTAGTTTAAGTTTGTTGGTTTAATTAAAACAGGCTTGTCTTTAGAGTTTCATTTAGAGTTATCAACATTAAATATAGAATACTTTTATTCCACATAGATTTACTACAAGTCAAATAACTACTGATCTCTCTATTACAGAAATTTGTCAATAAGAAAAAATAACTTCAGATAATGGTTAACCTGTTTCATGTCTTGTGAAATTTTCATGGTTTACCTAAACATAACTGTTCAGAACAAGTGAGTTAAATGCATGCAAGTAAGATAAAAGTTTATAAATGAACTTTTCAACAATAATGATGCTTTACGATATGTCTACATAAAACTAGTTTCCAAAATCTTTTTCGTAACTTGAAACCTTAAAGTTATACTGAGATAAGTTAAATGATGGATATTCACTGAATATCTAGATCGTTTCCAAATAAGATAAAACACTGAAACAGTAATTACTGAACACAGACTTATTTATCATCCTTTGGCTTTCTTTTCTAGAGGAAGTCAAGATTTTTAGGGTGTATTAGTAAACATGTTCTGTGCCACATTGGAAAATTTACGATTAGGAAGAATATACTTCTAGAAATTATAAAATGTATTTATAAATTTGTCAGTCTACAATTGCTTACTTCTTAGTGTTCACCAGGAATTAAGGATTTTAATACTTAAGAATTCTAATTAACATATGTAATTAAAACTACTAGAAATAATAAGAGGTTTTTTTATTTTTAAAAAATTTTTTAAATGTTTATTTTTGAGAGAGAGAGAGAGAGAGAGAGAGAGAGCGAGCGCACAAGCAGGGGAGGGGCAGAGAGAGAGGGAGACACAGAATCCAAAACAGGCTCCAGGCTCTAAGCTGTCAGCACAGCAGGGCTCAAAACTCAGGAACCATGAGATTATGACCTGAGCCGAACACTCAGCTCAATCAACTGAGCCACCCAGGGGCCAAGATGCTAAACTTTATTAGGTTATATTGTACAAATGCATATTACTAATATACGTGCTCTAGAAATCGTGTGAAATTGCTAAAAATCTGGTATGTCCTGGTGTAATGTTATCAGTCCCATTTCCAGTTAATGTCTTAAAATGTTGTAGGTCACAGAAACAACCAAATTTTCTATTATAATTACAATTCTGTTATAATAACTCTCATCAGATGTTGAAACATGGTCATTTTATGTTTTTTGTCACTTACAGATGTTTATTTTACTCTGACGCTTTCGCAAAAGTGCCTCATCATCAGAAAGACAGGGGGAAAGGACTCAACAAATACTCAAGAGTACACGTCTCTGGGAACTTGAAGATTATAAAACTGCACTGGGTACGAATTTCCAGAACTCATGGACAAACTGGATTAAAGCAGGACAAGAATTAATACCATGGGACTGAATGAACTAATGAGGATTATTATTATTTTTTTTTAACAAATTAGTCTTTGAGACATTGCTGGTTCCTTAATGTTTTGGTTTTTTTCAGCTTCAAGGAAAGCATTTTTACTTTTTAATTTTGTAAAGTTTGCCTTTGTAAGTATAATTTTTTTTTAATTTTTTTTTTCAACTTTTTTTTTTTTATTTATTTTTGGGACAGAGAGAGAGACAGAGCATGAACGGATGAGGGGCAGAGAGAGAGGGAGACACAGAATCGGAAACAGGCTCCAGGCTCTGAGCCATCAGCCCAGAGCCTGACGCAGGGCTCGAACTCACGGACCGCGAGATCGTGACCTGAGTCGGACGCGACCCGAAGTCAGACACTGAACCGACTGAGCCACCCAGGCGCCCCGTAAGTATAATTTTTTAATGTTAATTTATTTTTGAGAGATGGGGGGGGTGGGGGAGAGAGAGAGAGAGCACGCGCACATGCGCACGCATGCAAGCGAGGGAGGGGCAGAGGGAGGGAGACAGAGGATCCAAAGCAGCCTCCACTGACAGTAGGGAGCCCGACATGGGGCTCAGAACTCAGAACTCACAAGCTGTGAGATCATGATCTGAGAGGAAGTTGGATGCTCAACCAACTGGACCACCCAGGTGCCCGTACCTTTGTAAGTATACATTAAATATTTACTTTTTATCCCTACTTGGTTCCTCCAGAATGTGGAAACTTAGTATTGTTATTTTCATATCTATATTGATATTTGCATAAGTTCAGTAAGCATCTGTTCTCCCTTGGACACAACGGGAAACATTGGTTATATGACCAAGGCTTCGACTGGTATGTCAGATTTGAAAATGTACGCAGAATCAGATAGGACCAAACAGCTTTGAGAAACTAAAACTGACTTTGCAGAGCCAAAAACAGCACCTTGGAAAAACCAGCCTGGTGTCTTGCTTATAGGGGTCCTGGCAGCCTAACCAGGTAAGGACAGTCACTTCCCAGCAGCCATAGGAATCTCAGGATATCTTGGGGACCTCTTGAAGAGAGAAATTCACCCAAATCTATAGGGATTTCAGGTGAAGTTTGATGGTGAGTCTTTGGCTTGCTTGGCTTCTTAGTCTGGAGAGGCTTTTAAAAGTCCAATCTAAGATTCCTTATGAAAAGTTCCAGCAAAGTGGATTTTTGGAACCTATACAGTCAATCACTATTCTTGCTGCACTTAACACAAATAGTCTGGTTAAATGTAATTTTTCTTTTTTTTTTTTTAAACATTTATTTATTTTTGAGACAGAGAGAGACAAAGCATGAGCAGGGGAGGGTCAGAGAGAGAGGGAGACACAGAATCCGAAACAGGCTCCAGGCTCTGAGCTGTCAGCCCAGAGCCCGATGCAGGGCTCAAACTCACAGACCACGAGATCATGACCTGAGCCGAAGTCGGACGCCCAACCGACTGAGCCACCCAGGCGCCCCCAAATGTAATTTTTCAATTTATTTTACAAACAGATTAGTCTGACTATGATTATCTTTGATAGAAATAAGGGTGATTATTTCAGTAGAAACTGATAACACAACCTTGTGGATATCATAATTTTTTTTTAATTTTTATTTATTTTTGAGAGAAAGAGGGAGAGAACAGGGGAGGGGCAGAGAGAGAGGAAGACCTAGGATCCGAAGCAGGCTCTGTACTGACAGCAGTGAGCTCGATGCAGGGCTCGAACTCACGAACCGTTGAGATCACGACCTGAACCAAAGTTGGACGCTTAACCGACTGAGCCACCCTGGCACCCTGTAACCTTGTGGATATCAGATTCTACTCCCGTTCATTTGTGTTCGAGGTTTTGTGATATACCTCTAATTTGGACCAGATTCTTCAAGGTTCCTCAAATCAATTCTTCGAGTTTCCTCAAATGTCTGGCTACAACTCTCCAGACTGACATTTCCAATTTTCTCCTACCCTTCTCATTTGGAATCACTAAGAACAAAGACTGTCCTTGAACCTCCATGTAAGGGACTATACCAGGTCCTCCTCACTACCCAGAGAGCAGTCAACCTTCAGGGACTTGAACCTCAGGTCCACATCTCCCAAATAAAAAGAGTCCCTCGAGATGCTTGGAACGGCACACCAGCTGGAGTTATAAAATTAACATCGACAAGGGAGGCTCCTCCCCAGAAGCAGACAGCATCTCGAGGTGGACGGCCCCTCCCACGGTCACAGATCAAGATCTTCACCTCCACTATGAAGATTTGATTCCTTTTTCCTTTTCACTACTTGCTTTTTCTCTTTATGAATGCATGCAAGGACGATGCTCCCTAACTGTGGCACCTACCTCTGAATCTACTGCTAAAGCAGTAACTGCCCAACACAAATCCTTCCTCCCCAAAATTGTTCTCGATAATAGGACAGCCCTTGATTATCTTTTAGCTGAGCAAGGAGGTGTGTGTGCTATGGCCAGCATCACTTGCTGCACTTAGCTTAAGAAAGTGACTCCTTCAGGGTGCCATTGAAGCACCCTGGGTGGCTCAGTCAGTCAAGCGTCCGACTTCGGCTCAGGTCATGATCTCACAATCTGTGGGTTCAAGCCCCGTGTCGGGCTCTGTGCTGACAGCTCAGAGCCTGGAGCTTGCTTCGGATTCTGGGTCTCCCTCTCTCTCTGCCCTTCCTCTGCTCACGCTTTGTCTCTCTCTCTCTCTCTCTCTCTCTCTCTCTCTCTCTCTCTCAAAAATAAATAAATATTAAAGAAAAAAAGTGACTCCTTCAATGGGGTCTTTCTTTGACTTTATTTGATTCTGACTGGTTTGGTTCTTGGATGCCATGGCTCCAAAGAGCACTCTAGACATTGGGAATTATCTTCCTTATAATAATCATAGTAGTCTCCCCGAAACACTGTGTTTTCTCAGAAGCTTTAAATGCATGTTTACGGCCGCTAGCCACCAAGCAGATGATCTTCCTAAGACTAAATCATCAGAAAAGAAACAAAGAGAATAACTGACTTAAGGAATGTGAGCCCAAAGTCATGACCTGCAAATGCCCCAGATAGATGCAGCAGAAAGGCATACTGACCTATGAATACCACGTGGAGGCCACGGCAAACGGAGGATGAGGCAATAAAACCTGCACGACCTCAAGAGCTGGGAGAAGCATAATGCCTTAAAATCTGATCACATCTCTCAGGCTGAGAGCCTGATCAAAAGGGGAGAATTGCCAGTGGGGTGCTTGGGTGGCTCAGTCAGTTAAACGTCTGGCTCTTGATTATCAGCCCAGGTCATAATCTCATGGTTCATGGGTTCGAGCCTCACATCGGGCTCTGTGCTGACAGCACAGAGTCTGCTTGGACTTCTCTCTCTCTTTCTCTCTCTCTGCCCCTCCCCCAACTTGCATGCTCTCTGAAAATAGACGAACAAACTTTTTAAAAAGGGGGAGAATTGTTAAGAACAAAACAAAACAAAAAAACCCACAAGACAACAAGCCCCAGTGGAGTCGCTTATGCTAAGCTCCACATCACCAAACCAAGACTTGACTTAATTACAGTTTCAGCTCTCCCCAAAATGGAATCAGAAACCAGTCAATCAGGAATTGCCTGATCAGCACTAGCTAGGTCATCTGCCCTCCAGACAGACCCCTACCATCCCGTAAAAGGAAACGGACTGGGCCATAACCAATCCATTTTCCACCTAGTATAAAAGTTCCTTGTTCCTGCTCCCTTCTGGCTAGGAAAGTCTTCCATTTTGTACAGCTCCTCAGAGCTCATTTCTACCTGCTAGGTATGGATGCGGTCCAATGCCAATTGATTTTTGTTCAAGTAAACTCTCGGTTTACCTTCAAACACAGTTCTTACCTCGGGGCCCCAACTCAGGTGCCCTGACTCCCAATGGCACCAGCACATTCCTTGCTGTAGATTATGTGGTGTCTAAAGGGGGTGTCTCTTGATCAGCTGGGGCCCCACGTGTGGGGTGACGATCAGGTAGAAGCCCACCTGAAAACATCCCCCTGAGGGAGAACGAAGGAGACAGGAGTTTACTGAATCCAACACAAGGGCGTGGTGGGCAGGACAGCAGAGGAGAGGTGGTCTGTAAGGAGGCAGTGGGAGGGGGCTGCTCTTAAGGAGGGAAGGCGAGGCGGTATGGTGATGGATGGAATTCTCCCTCTTTTGGTAACTGTGCCTAATTGTTAGTAGCCCCTTGATCAGAGCCGAGGGCCTGTCTGTAGTCAGCCATGTGGTCAGTGTGTCCCTCTCTGCATTCCATTGCTCAAGCCTGTTTGCCTAAAAGTAGCCTCCACAGATTACACCACAAAACTCTTATGGACTGAATGTATTCCTGAGAAAGGCTGACTGAATTATTGACAGAGTAATAATAATAATAATAATAATAACTGTAATAAATAATGTAATAGTATGGTCTATACCACTTCTTTATTGAAACCAGCTACTTTCAGTACATTGACCGATGTAAATATTGCCCTGAAATCTTATTTACAGTTCACACTGGGAAAAAGAAGTTCCTTTAGCAAAGTTAAACTTCAGCTCAGTGTGTTACTAGCACAACTTAATGCCCCCTTTAAAGAACGTATCTAATGCTTAGGTGGCTCAGTTGGTTAAGCGTCTGACTCTTGATTTTGATCTCAGCTCAGGTCTTGATTTCAGGATCCTGAGTTCAAGCCCCAAACGGGGCTCCATGCTGGGCGTGTGGAGGGAGGGAGGGAGGCAGGTAGGGAGGAAGGAAGGAAGGAAATATCTAGGGGCGCCAGGCTGGCTCTGTCAGTGGAGTGTGTGACTCTTGATCTCAGGATCACGAGTTCAATCCCCATGTTGGGTGTAGAGCTTATTTTAAAAAACAAACAAATAAATAAAAATCTAAAAAATAAAGAATGTACCTATTCACCCACTCCAAGGAACACACCAAACAATAGGCTCTTCATCCATTTGCACAGCGCAGAACAAGTCGCTTACATCACAAAACACCCCAGGGTGAAATGCCCAGCACCACATGGCTAACAGCTGGAGCCACTTAACGTACAATTGTTTCAACTCAGCTGACATTATGAAGAGGTAGACAGAGCAACTATTCCCCATTTAAAAAAGCACTTCCTGTTTCATGTTTGTTCCTCTGTGAAGACAGACAGCATGAATCAGTGGAGAAAGTCTAAATGCAGACACCCAATAAATAACATGTTAAATTCCTTACATTCAAATGCACAGGGAAGAAGCTGAAACAACCATCTCTTGAGGCTTAAATGAGCCTAGTAGTGATCCCCAGGGCAGAAGGCAGCCTATGATTGTTGGGGAAAGCCCTCTCCAAAACAGATGTGGTTAAGAATACTGGAGGGTAGGCACAAATAAGAAACAAATGCGGTCGTTTTCCAAATGCAAATTGTTGTAATCAGTTGTACTGAAAAGACAATGAAATTGCATGCAGTTGCAAAAGCAAACTCCATGGGTGGGAGAAAGTGGGAATTTAAGGTAAAATTATTTGGGGTAAAGAAGGGAAAGGCAACAAACACAGACTGTCTGCCAACTCAGGAGTCCTTTACTACAGCTGTCCGCAGTTTTAAAAATTTAATACGACCATACTTCTTTTCACATACATAAAAAAGACAAGCAAATGGGACATAATTTAGTTTAATGTCATAGCCAGTAAGTGATGGAACCAAGATTTGAACTCACATTTGCTGGCATCCATAACCTCTGCTCTTTCTCTTGTATTTGCTGGCTACTTGGGAAGACTTGTAAGCCACAGTGGAAGTTGCAAAGCTTCATGGGATAGCTTCATGGATAAAGACTGGATAGCTAGAAAAAACTAAGAAACTAAAAGGGCCTAAGGAAAGGAAAACTTGATAAAGAAGTCCAGGAAAAAGCCAAGCCCGTAATACAATCGAGGAGGAGGTTGACTGATTTTAAGTCGAGGGCAAAAAAGGGATCTATGGCCTTACCCCCTTCTGTGGTACTTTACAAAGCATTTTTATTCCAGTTACCTGATTAAATCTAGTAAAGCAGGCATTAATATCATCTTCATTCTTCACGTGAGAAAAAATGAGTTTCAGTTTATAGGTCTTGCCTAAGATCACACACTAGGAGTGCCAGAACAAAACTCTTGAGTCCAAATTGCAGATCTTTTCCATTAACCCCACTGAGCCAGAGAAATGGCTCTGGCTTGAATTAGAAATAAAAATAAAAGTCTTCACACATAAAAATAAGGGACAACCTAGGGGTAATAGTTAAGAGATTTGCCAGTGGTTTCAATTTAATCCAGTTAATGTCTAATGGGAGACTTTGGATCAGTTACCCATCTCTTCTGCAGGGAATTTCTACCTGAGATTACCTTCCAATATTTAAAAATGGTCAGGGTCTTTAAATGTTCACTTCTAGTGTGTCTATCAAAAAAGAGGTAGAAATGTGCCTCAGCAGTCCAGAATAGGAGCCAGTCAGGGAAGGGAGAAGGGCTGGTCTAAACTCTCAGTCACTGGGGAGAAGCATGCTCTTCTTTGACACCCTAGAGATCAATATCAGAAGTTTCCCTGTGGCAACTGGAGCCCCAGAAACTCCCCTAATTTGGATTACACCAGACCCTTAATTTGAACACCAATCCTTTCATTTGAACATTAGAAATGATAAAGAAAGAATTAAGTATCCATCTGCCTTTCCAGAATGGACCATATGTCAATATCACCCCAAAGCCCCAGTTGATGAGGGAAAGCTACTCTTTACAAAGAAGTATGCCGGCTAGTAAGTATACAAAGAATTATAGAGGGGTGCCTGGGTGGCTCAGCCAGCTGAGCATCCGACTCTTGATTTTGGCTCAGGTCATGATCTCAGGGTTGTGAGATCTAGCCCTGTGCCTGCACTGAATGCAGAACCTGCTTAAGGACACTCTCTAAATAAATAAATAAATAAATAAATAAATAAATAAATAAAGGGGAGCCTGGGTGGCTCAGTCGGTTAAGTGTCTGACTTCGGCTCAGGTCATGATCTCACAGTTCATGAGTTCAAGCCCCGCGTCGGGCTCTGTGCTGACAGCTCAGAGCCTGGAGCCTGCTTCAGATTCTGTGTCTCCCTCTCTCTCTCTCTGCCCCTCCCCCAATCATGCTCTGTCTCTCTGTCTCTCTCTCAAAAATGAATAAACATTAAAAATTTTTTTTTTCATAAATAAATCAATAATATAGAAAGAATGATAGAAAGAAACAAGCAAACCAGAAAACAAACTAAAATACGACTTGGCAACCCTTCATTTAATAGCTGAGTCAGGCAATGATCATCAATGGATGCTAAGCATTAGTTGAAAGGTTGGTGGGAAAGGGGTCCCCTCCATAAGACCAAAGTATCACCCCATAGCTTGCTTGCTGTTCACAAGGGAAAAAAACATGACTTGACAGACATGATTTCACTGTCATCTCCTTATCAGTAGCAGATAGTACAGCAATAACCACGTTATCACTTGCCTCCTGATGTTATACAGTATGTCACAACTTCATTCATGAAGGACTCTTGTTAAATAATCTTTAGCCTACTCTATAATAAAAATACAGGGGCGCCTGGGTGGCGCAGTCGGTTAGGCGTCCGACTTCAGCCAGGTCACGATCTCACGGTCCGTGAGTTCGAGCCCCGCGTCAGGCTCTGGGCTGATGGCTCGGAGCCTGGAGCCTGTTTCCGATTCTGTGTCTCCCTCTCTCTCTGTCCCTCCCCCGTTCATGCTCTGTCTCTCTCTGTCCCAAAAATAAATAAACGTTGAAAAAAAAAAAATTAAAAAAAAAAAAATAAATAAAAATACAAATATCCTAAATAAAAAAATGAGTAAAGGATTTGGATAAATGTTTCTCCAGAGAATATATATAAATGGCCAATAAGCACATGAAAAGGTGCTCCACATCATTAGCCACTAGGGAAATGCGTATCAAAACCGTAGTGAGATACCACTTGACACCCACTAAGTTGGGTAGAATCACAAAGTCAGATAATAAGAAGTGTTGACAAAAGATGAGAAACTGGAACCCTCCATACATTGCTAGTGGGCACGTAAAATGGTGCAGCCACGTTGGAAAACAGTTTGATAGTTCCCCCAAAATGTTCAACAGTTACCACGTGACCTAGTGCTGGGAGGAGAAGTTTTCCTCCACCCTTAAAGGTTCTTCTGGCTGGTCTAAGAATTAAATTGACACGAAACAGATTAACAGGAGAAAACCACATTTAGTTTCAAATGTACAGGAACACCACATGCATGGGGCATTCCAAGACAGGAAGGTAAAATGAGGCATATATGTTTATCCTGAGCTAGGGAATGAGATGGAAGAGTAGGGCAATTCACGGGGTGATAAGAGCAGATTTTTCATAATCAGAGGTTTGCCCTGCCACATTGATGGGTCACTCGGGTAAAACTTATCTCTGATAAAAACTCTCATCCTGGGAAAAACCCCCAACTGACATTCATTAGGTAGTTAAGGGAGGTGCAAATGTTTTCAGCCCACTAGGTCTTGATCACTTTCAGCGCAAAATAACCCACATGCTCAAGTGGCATACTTTATGGAGACTTCTTTTGAACCCCTTCACTTGCAATTCCAGATCTCACGACAGATTCAGGAGAACTGAAAGCAGATGTCCACACACAAACTTGTACACAAACATTTACAGCAGTATTATTCATAAACAGTCAAAAAAAAAAAAAAACAAAAACAAAAAAAGAGAGAAACAATCTGGATGTCCATTAACTTATGAGTGGACAAATAAACAACAATATTAGTCGTGGAAGAATAAAGTACCAATCTATGTTGAGACATGGAGGAACCCTGAAAATGTTATGCCAAGTGAAAAAAGCCGGTAACAAAAGATCACATATAGTATGATTCCACTTGTGTGAAATGTCCACAACAGGTAAATCCATAGAGACAGACAGTAGATTAGTGGTTGCTAAGGATCAGGGATGTAGGGGAGCAGGGAGGAGATGGGATGTGACTGCTAAAAGATATGAGGTTTGTTTTGAGGGGAATCAAAATATTCCATAGTTAGAGGTGATGGTCGCACAATTTCCTGAATATACTAAAAATCACTGAATCGTATACTTTAAAGGGGTGAATTTTATGGTATGTGAATTATATCTCAATAAAGCTGGTATTTAAAAAAATCAAGGAGGTATATAAAATCAGGGGGTAGTTGTATATACACGTATGTTTGTAATTTGTGAATCTCTCTGCAAGGAGATAAAAAAAACAACTCATGAATAGTGATTGTCTCTAGGGAGGGCAGTATGGGGCTGGAGGCCAGGGTGGGAAGATTTCCCTGTTCTCTGTTTTTACAATTTTCTTTTAACCATTCGCATTGTCTTCCTATTTCCAAAATTAATTTTAAAATAAAATTCTACATGCTTTCTAAAGAAAAAAAATTTTAACCTGAATTATTTTTAAGATTGCCAGTTTTCAGAAAATACAGGGATGGAATAACATACATAGAAATGGTCATTACATTACATTACATTACACAGAAATGGTCAAATGCAGAAGGTGGGGCATTCTACGGGACAACAGGCAGTGATTCTTGAATAGGCTGATGACTCAAAAGGGGGAGGTCAAGATTAAAACAGACTACAGAGATGCAGTCAAATGTAATGCTTGTCTTTCTTTAAACCCATCTGAGTAAGTCTAGCTATAAAGGAAAGCTTTGGGAACATTGGACAGCTGTGATATGGACTGGATACAAACGGATAATAGGGAATTATTATTGATTTTGTTATGTATGATAATAGTAGGCTGGCTATATAGGGAAATGCTCTTTTCATTTTAGGAATGGACACTAAAATAGTGATGTAAGTCACAAGGACTGTAATTTACTTTGGATACATCAGCAAAGGGAAATTAACGAAATAAATAGGGAAAACGGCTCACAACTGTTACATTTAGGTAATGTGCCTATGGGTGCTCATGATATTTTCTCCCTTTTATGTGTGTGTTTGAAACATTTATAATTAAAAATTAAATAAAAGAAAAAAATTTACCTGAGGACAAAAGCAGTTTAGAGACTTGCTCTCTAGGGGCTAAGAACCAACTTTTCTCACAAGTAATGCAGTGGTGAGTGGGGTCACACAGGGGCGAGTAGTGCAGGCAGTGGCGGGTAATCTGATCAGTGGTGAGTGGGTCACGCAGGGGTGGGTAGTGCAGCGGCGGGTAATCTAATCAGTGGTGAGTGGGGTCACGCAGGGGTGGGTAGTGCAGTACAATGGCAGGTAATCTGATCAGTGGTGAGTGGGGTCACGCAGGGGTGGGTAGTGCAGTGCAGTGGTGGGTAATCTGATCAGTGGTGAGTGGGGTCACACAGGGGTGGGTAGTGCAGTGCAGTGGTGGGTAATCTGATCAGTGGTGAGTGGGGTCACGCAGGGGTGAGTAGTGCAGTGCAGTGGTGGGTAATCTGATTAGTGGTGAGTGGGGTCACACAGGGGTGGGTAGTGCAGTGCAGTGGTGGGTAATCTGATTAGTGGTGAGTGGGGTCACGCAGGGGTGGGTAGTGCAGTACAATGGCAGGTAATCTGATCAGTGGTGAGTGGGGTCACGCAGGGGTGGGTAGTGCAGTGCAGTGGTGGGTAATCTGATTAGTGGTGAGTGGGGTCACGCAGGCGTGGGTAGTGCAGTGCAGTGGTGGGTAATCTGATTAGTGGTGAGTGGGGTCACGCAGGGGTGGGTAGTGCAGTACAATGGCGGGTAATCTGATCAGTGGTGAGTGGGGTCACGCAGGGGTGGGTAGTGCAGTGGCGGGTAATCTGATCAGTGGTGAGTGGGGTCACGTAGGGGTGGGTAGTGTCATGCCCTAGTGAGCTTCATGAGAGCAGAAACCATGTGTGATGCCACTCATCACAGCTGCCCCATAAACCCAGCCCAGAAGTCTATACAGAACAGGGACTGATAAGATACTGTCAAATTGAAGGGGTTTGGGATGAAGGTAGGGTTCGCAGCTGACACCCAAGAAAGAATTCTTGAAGACGTCTTTGGTGCGAAAAGGCGATTGTATTAAAGCATGGGGACAGGACCCATGGGCAGAAAAAGCTGACAGGTAACTGATTATATACCTTCAGGTTGGGAGGGGGTTAGGTAAGTCTCTGAGGTATTTTGGAAGCGACGTTTCCAGGAACTTGAGGCGCTAGGTGCTGTTAGGAAAACGCCATTTATCACCACTTAGTAAAACCTCAGTCATGAGACCCTTCAGATGGATACCAGGGGCCATAAGCTTGGAGTATGATTGCCAGCATACATCTTGGGGGATTTGAGATAAAGGAAGTTTCCAAAGGAATTATTATATGTTAAAGCAGACTCACAGGATCCCGAGGGGTCAGGATAATGTTAAGCCAAGATCCCCTTTTGCCCCAGCAAAGTGTCATCATCAGGGCAGCTGAGCTCCTAGAGGGAGGTCACCCTGCCTGTTTCAAGCACTTGTCTATGGGCTGTAGGCTGTAAGAGAATTTAATTTTTCATTTGCTTTAGTTTCCCACATCACCATGCAAGCCCTTAAACCCCTTTCCTTTGTTCTTGGGTAGCCAGGAGTCTCCGGGGAATATCACACATATTCCACGTGGGGAGGGAGGGGGCCAGCCTGTATTTTTCCCTCGGCTCGCATAATACTTCCTCATCAAAATGAATAAATGCAGAAAGGAAAAGAAGAACGTGCTGTCTTACATGGCATAGTATAAAGACCGCAGAACTCAAGAGTCGGAAGATCCAAGTTCAAGTTCCAGCTCATACTTATGAACTGAGTGAACCATGACAAGTCCCTTAGCTGCACGTGGCAGTTTCCTCCCCTACGATACAAAGCTCATCCCATGATGCACCTGAGCCACCCTGCAAAGCGGCATGTCTCAAGTGAGCTAGCACAGGAGCAGGCCTCCTTGTTCCCACCTTCCAAATGGGTCTGGAACCCACCGCCCTCATCCACACACCGACTCTCCTCTGGCCCCTGGCAGCAGGCCTCTCTGGCTCTGAAATTCACTCTCTCTCCTCCACCTTGCCCCCCCAAATCCTCTGGCTGGAAGGCAGCGTAATTTTTTAAAAACTTTTAAAAACCAGACTACTTACAAGGGAAAATGTCAACACACACAGAACAGCGTAACGAACATCCATATACTCATCAATCAGCTCCCACAATTACCAACAGGCTCCACTTTCCGTTTTACCAATTCCTCCCACGCATGAGCATATTTTTTTTTTGAAATCTTTTAAATGAAATCTCAGACATCAAATTATTTCACCTGTCAATATTTCCATATGTATCTCTTCTAGAAGAGCAGTATGTGTCAAAGATGTCCTTTTATGGCCACTTTGTTTCAATCGGGACACGACAAGGTGCTCCCCCTGGCATTTGGTTCACATGTCTCTTAAACCTAATCTTTTAATCTATAGGCTTCTCCCCCTCACGCTTCTTCTCCCGTGCTGTCTTTTCCTTAAAGAAAGTGGGAATCTTTTAGAAATAAATCATGTGACTCATCTTCTTAGAAATGTCTAACGGCATCCCGCTGATGATAAATGCCTAGGGTTCATTCATTCATTCATTCATTCAGTAAATCATAACAGAGCACCCACTATGTGCCACAGGCCACTAGTAGATGGGGGAAATGCGGGTGAATATGGCAGACCCTGCCTTCACAGGGCTCAGATTCTAGTGGAAAAGAGAGCCAACAAACAGGTAAACTAATAAACGAACAACCTGGTTTTAGGTGGTGATGCATGCCATGATGTAAATAAGACAGCACGCCGAAAAAAAAAAATCACAAATGGGGGTCTGCGTGTGAGCAGAGGCTGCACAACAGGAAGGCGTAGCCACAGAACAGTGGGACCTTGTGTCCCAGGCAGAGGGAAACCAAGCACCAAGCATGACAAGCTGGCTGTGGTGGGGAGAGAAAGCAAGCTGGTGTGGCTGGAGCCTGGCTGGTGAGAACAGGGTGAGGGATGGGGGCAGAGACACCTGCTGGACAGGGCCACAGGAGGCTTTGGGAGCGTGATGGGAAGTCTGGATGTCGTGGAGAGCGAGGGAAACCTTTCGAGGGTTTCTGACCTGGGGGTGACAAGGTCTGATATAGCTCTCCAGGGTCTGGGGCCACTGCCCTAGCTCACAGTGCCTTTCATTCCTGTGACATTACACACTCCTTTTCTCTACACTCATGGTCTCATGCACAGTAACGTGCACGGTCCTGCCCACCTGCCATTTTCACAGGCCTCGCCTCTACTCATCCTGTAGTTCCAGCAGGGTTGGGAAGGTTCTCCTGACCCCTCCATCTAGCTCAGGTGCCATCACGGTATCCGGACTTCTCTTTCATAGCACTTGTCACAGGGGCAACTGGCCAATTATGGGTATAATCATTGGTTCAATGTCTGCCTTCCCCAGCAGACTATAAGCTGAGAACAGAAACTGATCTTGTTTCAATCTGTATCTCCGAAGCCTAGCACCATGCCTCGCATATTAGGCAATAAACTGTTTGCTGAGTGAATGGATAGCATTATCTTCACATTGCACTGAATTTTATGAGAAAAAATATCCACTGTCTTGAAATAGAAATGCACATATTCAACCCCTGGTCACTCAAAGAATATTAAAAATCTAAGATAAAACGGAGCTCAGAGATAATCTTGTCGAATCTTTTCATTTTAGAAAAAACAAGACCAGAAACAACATGAGGGTGAGAAATGAAGTGATTTGACCTCAGCTGTAAGTTGATCAACAGGGGTACCTGGCTGGCTCAATCGGTAGAGCATGTGACACTTGATCTCAGGGTCATGGGTTCAAGCCCCAAATTGGGTGTAGAGATTACTTAAAAATAAAATCTTAAAAAAAAAAAAGTTGATCACCATAATGACTCAGTTTCATTTTAGTCCCAACTGGAAATTAATAATCTTTTAAGTATTCTATTATTCAACCAGGGCCTCTGCTAGACCATGGGGCACCTTTGGGCAAATCAAATGCAGGTGTCCTTTCCTGAGTGGCCCCAGTCCCAGGCTGAGGTTGAGGGCTTGGTCAGTGGCCTGTGGGATGGGCTCCAGCTCTCACTGCCCCCTTGGTCATGGCCCTTGTGCAGCAAACAACCTGTAGACCCTAGGCGCTGGCCCTGGGCTCAACCAACAGATTCATAAACTTCCCATGTGCCAGTAAGCGTGTCCCTTCAATGGATAACAGCAATGGGAATAGGACCTGATCTCTGGGAGCGGGGCGGGCCACCTCTCAACTAAGGATGGGACCCTGAATGCCCTCCTAGCAAACTGGGGCCACTGCTCTGGGCTGCCACCTCCAAGGAAAGTCATGGGACTATGTTGGACATGGAGAAACACCTATTTAACTTGAAGTTTTCTGTGAAAGAGCTTAAAAGAAATGTCAAACACGATTAAGAAGGAGAGGCTGAGGGGCGCCTGGGTGGCTCAGTCGGTTAAGCGTCCGACTTCAGCTCAGGTCACGATCTCACGGTCTGTGAGTTCGAGCCCGGCATCGGGCTCTGGGCTGATGGCTCAGAGCCTGGAGCCTGCTTCCGATTCTGTGTCTCCCTCTCTCTCTGCCCCTCCCCCATTCATGCTCTGTCTCTCTCTGTCTCAAAAATAAATAAAAATGTTAAAAAAAAAAAAAAAAAAAGAAGGAGAGGCTGAGGGATGCCTGGGTGGCTCAGTCAGTTAAGCATCTGACTCTTGGTTTTGGCTCAGGTCATGATCTCCGGTTTCATGAGGCCGAGCCCTACGTTGGGCTCTGCACTGACAGTGTGGAGCCTCCTTGGGATTCTCTCTCTCTGCCCCTCCCCCTTCTCCTCTCCCTGCGTGTGCCTGCACGCGCGATCTCTCGCTCTCTCTCTCTCTCTCTCTAAATAAACTAAAAAAAAAAAAGAAAGGCTGAAAAAGCTGAGAGTAAAAAAAAAAAAAAAAAAAAAAACCCATTCAGAAGAGCAGCACAAATGTTTTGAGAACACACACTGAAAATGAAATCCACCAAAAGAACCAAGCAATTAATTTCTCGAGCAGGAGTGCTAAGGTTAATGCGGTGGGTGCAAGCGTTCAAACTGTAGGAACAACAGGCAAGAGAACGGAGGCCATGGCCATCTGGTTAAGTGGATGCTAACTGAAGGGTATGAACCTTGACAAGATTTCCGCCCTGATGGACCAACGCCAACACCAATGTGCAATGCTGGATGTTTCATTGCAGCAAATGGTAGGCACAGGAGTAGCACCACTACCCTAACAATACTGCAAAACCAAGTCCATATGCGGCTGCAAGAAATGACCCATGAAGCTGGCCTTAATGTCCACATGCAACCACCACAAGGTCAGATAGGTTCTGCAGATAGGTTGCTTCCCAGGGAACAGGATGAGCTATCACAGCCTGGCTCCTGATCAAGAGTAATTTAAAGAACAGGTGCTTCTGTTAATTTCACTTGCTTCTGAAATGTGTTGTGTGTTTATATAGATAAGTTGCACTTCAATTACTCTAAGAAAGCTGTGTATGGCCAGAAAGCTTAAATACTATTTGGATGGAATGCTTTCTCCTGCCTTGCTATACTTCCCAACGCATTAAGAAATACCAGGGAGTTTTCACCTTGACAGATTTGATGATCGGTTATGTGTAAAAGCACAGGGGCATATTTTTGTAGGTGCCTTTGACAAAGCTAGCATCAGCTTGTTACATATGAGACCTCTTTTCTCAAAAGTTACATCAACTGTATAGCACCAAAGTACTACAGAATAAAGTGTAGAATAAAGGTTTGGGGCTTTTTCAAAAAAGACACAATCTCTGCTCTCAATGAAGAAGAAAGCCCGCAGTTTTAGAGCACCTTACTACATGATAAGCTGTCTGAATACATTAATTCAGTGAATGTTCACAACTCCATGAGAAAGGCAATGACGTTTCAGTTTTGCAGATGAACAAAATAAGGCTTTCAGAGGTTGGATAACTTACCCAGGGTCCACAATAAGTAAGTGGTAGAACAGAGATTCAAGCCCACACGTATTGGGCTCCAGAGACCCCACTCTTCCCACATTACCTACTGATACTCCCGTTGAACAGATTAAGTTATGTAAACATTTATCAATATACTAAGCTCCAAACCAGACAATATTGGAGTTACAGAAGAGTTCTAAGGACTGAGGGGTGAATGCAGTCTACAAGTACCGGTCAGTTAGGAAGGAGGAAGGGCCTAGAGAATGGGAGAGAATCTGAGAGGTTAAGAGATGGATAAAGTGAAAGAATGAAAGAATGAGTAAAGGGCCAAAGTGAGACATATTCTACTGTCTTAGAAGTGTTAAGACAAAGCTGGAAATGAAGCTAGAGTGCTAGGATGAGGCCCTGAATCCAGGTCAAGGAGTCCAGGGTCCTCTGAAGTCAGAATGGAGGGAGGGCACTAAAGAAATTGAACATCAGGGCACCTGGGTGACTCAGTCGGTTGAGTTTCTGACTCTCGACTTTAGCTCAGGTCCTGATCTCACAACTGGTGAGGTTGAGCTCCTCGTAGGGCTCTGGCTGACAGCATGAAGCCTGCTTGGGATTCTCTCCCTCTCTCTCTCTGCCCCTCCCTCGCTTGAGTGCACAAGGGCTCCCAAGCCCCTTCCCTCTCTCAAAAAAAAAAAAAAAGAAAGAAAGAAAGAAAAGAAACAACACAGTTGGAAAGTGTCACTGCAACAGGACAAGAAAGATACAGATGCAAGGGCCTTCTGTGAAGGTGAAATGGGGAACTGAGCACCGTGTTACTCAAGCCAATGGGCAACTCTTCAGTCCTGACCTTTTGTGCCCATTTAACCTTGGTGGTTCACTCCCTCCTCCTTGAGACACTTTCCTCATTTGGCTTCCAGGACTCCACTTCCTTTTCATTTCCTCTCAACTCACTGGCCACATCCTGTCAGTCTCCACTGCTGACTCCTCCTCTTTTCCCTGACCAGTGGAGGCTCCCTTGGACCTCTTCTCTATTTGCATATACTCCCCTGCAGGGGTCACTTTAGTTCTGTTTTAAATACCATCTATGGGCCAATGATTCCCAATTTATACCTAAAGCCTAGGCTTCTCTTCTAAATTCCTGATTCACATACCTACTCCATCCCAGACCCTTTACATTAGGTAGTATATCACCTCCTGATATATAATTTACTTACTATGTTTGCTGTTTGTGTTCTTGGTCCCACTCCCCTGCTAGAATGTAAACTCCCTGAAGATAGGATTGTTTTGTTCACTTGCATTTTGAGTGCCCTAAATAGTGCCTGGTACATAGTAGGCACTTGGAAGGTATCTGTGGAATAAATGAATACAAAGAAGGGGTAAGGCAGCCTCAAAACAGTGTAAGAACCCGCATAAGGTACTATGAACAAGGAAAACCAAGTAGTAAAAGTATCCGAGGGGAGGAGGGAGGTGAGTGATTTTCACTTTGCCGCGTGGAATCTGAAGTGACAGACGGGCATTTGGGTGGAAACATCTGGTAGGATTTTGGAATTCTGGGACCAGTGTTTATTATTATTTCTTCATCTGAAAAGGAGGAGGAGCCGTTTTGAGGATTAAATAACGTGAAACTAGCAGGTCCTCTGACACATGTGGTTATACTCACCCGATACTTTTCCTTCTCAGTGAATGTTCATATTCCTAGCCAAGTGCCCAGGACCGTGCAGACCATCTAGCTCAGACACACATCCCTGTCCATCCACCTTTTACACAGTAGATGCCCCTCGAGTCCTGGGAACGCAGCCCTCCAATGTCGGCCCTCTTTGAGGATTGCCTCCATTGAAAAACTGCTTGGCCCAGGATCACACTTCCTTCCAAGGCAGCCCTTACCCGTGACTGATCGCTGCAAGGACACAGAGGCTGAGCCCTCTCAGGCACACTGGAGACAGCTCGAGACACCCCACCTCCAGAGCTCCCAGGGAGCTGGCTGAGACCTTTGCTGGCGAATCAGCCTCTGCTCAGTTCTTCACCTCCCTGCCTCCATAAGTGTGGAAGTGAGGAGCCCTCCCCCAAGAAATAACCTGCTGGCTAATCTCCATTTCACAGTCAGCTTCCTGGGAACCCTTGGGGGAGGGGCGGGGGGGGGGTGCAGATACAACCAAGAGACCTCCGGGATTCTTTCTCACTGAAATGCAGAGTAAACCCAAATAGACCTGGAAGGTATGGCTTGACAGGAATCGTTTTTTTCAGCAATAGATTTTCTAGGTCTTTAGAATGTAATGTGGTTAGTCTGATGCCACAAGTAAAGGAGGGCAGGAGGTCTCAAATTTAACACAGGGGTTCTGAACTTGGGGCTCATGAATAGAATTCGGTGTGTCTGTTAAGAAGGGAAAAAGAGAAATTTTATTTTTATTTTCAATAAGTCCTAAGCGATATTTTAGCATTTCCTTCCATTATGAATGCAGGCAACAAATCACGGTAGTAGGAACTCTTAATGACCTTGCCACCAATAGGAGTCACTGATATTCCCATTTCACGTTTTAGTCATTGTAGGTGTCCTCAAACACTGTTCACAGTCCTCATGATCTTGAAAGTTCAGTAATTACCTGACCCTCCCCCCCCTTATACCTTATATTTAAAATGGCTAAAAATACACACGTTACTTCACACAATTTCTAATATTTGTATCTGTATTTGAACACAACTGATTTCCTTGGCAATCCTGTGGATGTTATTCTATGTAATTAAAAAATCTTATTCTAAAAAGGGGTCCGACAGGCCTCACCAGACGGCCCACGGAAGTCAGCCAACAAGGGCAGCACTCTCTGTGGGTGGAGACTTGAAAGGCTCCTTCTTTTTAGGCAAAGCCGACAAGCTCCACGTGGGTGTTGTCCAAGGCACGGTCGGCCCGGGCCAGGCGACGAGCACAGCCATTTCAAGGGCAGGACAGGCTCCCGCCGCTGTTTGCGCTGTTCCCCCCACTTGTGGAATGCGCACAGCTTTATATGAAATCCACATGGTGCGCGGCTGGGGAAGGCGGCGGCACGGAAGGACTTTACCAAGTTGACAGCGTCCCCGGGCCCGGCCAGTTCTGAGAAGGCTCCAGAGAACTAAAGGCCACCTGGGCCCGCTCCCCCTTTGGGGCCCCCCATGGTGACAGTGCTCTGCTACAGGAAACTGGATCATCGGGTCGCCCTGCTTTCCCAGCGCTAAACTCTGGACTGAAACGAGCTCAACTGGAGAGCAGAAACATTGCCAAGACATATCCGGAGTCCACACTCACACATGCAGGCTGTCGGCTAAATTCCCGGGGCAGAGGCCGGGTTTGGCGGTCTTTTCCTGACCCGGCACCTACGGAAGTCCCAGGGCCCGCGCGCCGCCTGCGACCCAGCTCTCGCCTTTGCCCGAGTCCCACCGGACCGGGTCCCGTCCCCAAGGGAACAGGACAATAGCGAGACGCGGACCGACTTCCCGGCGGCGATGCCGCCCACAGCCGCCGGAGAGGAAACTCCGCCCGGGGTCCCGGGGTCCCGGGGTCGGGAGGGCGCGCGCGGGGCCGCGCAGACGGGACGAGCCCCCCAGACCCGCGTGCTCCTCTGGCGACAGTGGCCAGGCGGCGCGGAGACGTCGGCGGGCCCGGCGGGGGCGGGAGGCCAGGAGACCCAGCGCCGCGCCCCGCGCCCCCGCGCCCCCGCTCCCAGCGGGTCCCGGTCCCCGCCCACGACGCCCACGTCCGTCCGGCCCCGCGGGCGACCCTGCCAGCCTCGGCCTTCCTTCCGACCCCGGCTCGGCCCCCACGCCCTCCTCCCCGACGGCCCCCTCCGCCTGCCCCGGGTCGCACTCACGTAGACCGAGTTGATGTCGGATTTGTCGAAGAAGCGGAGCGCCCGCCTCAGCTCCAGGGCTGGGGAGACTTGGTCATCCCCAGCCTCCAGCTCCAGGTCCCCGTGTCCCGGGCCGAACGGAAAGAGCTCCTGGCGGCTCAGGCAGCCCCCGGGCCCCGCCAGGAGCAGCTGCAGCAGCAGCGCCCGCGTCCACGCAGCCCCGCTCCGGCGGATCGCGGCCAGCATGTTCCCGAACTGCGGTCCCGCAAACCTAGCGGCTCGGCGGACACGGCCGAGGAAGGCGGAGACGTAACCGGACGCCCCTCCGCAGCCCCTCCACGCCTCCCGCCTGCCTCCCGGCGATCCCACCCCTGGAAATAGGGGAGGGGAACAGGGGAGAGGGAGAGGGCCCCGCCCCGTCCACAGGGCGCGCCGCCGAGGCTGCCCAATGGCCGCGAGGGGGAGGGCGTGGGCGAGGGGCGACACCGAAACCCCCCGGCGGTTCCGGCAGCGTCACCCTCGACCCCTGCGGGGTCTTGGGCGCTGGTGACCCTAGGTTCCCGAAACCAGCCCGGTTGCCTCCGAAGAGCAGAGCTTGGGACTTTGCACCACTGTCCCCGGGTCAGGGCTAAGTGGGAGGGCGGGCTACGTGGAAACGCTCTGGGTTCAGGAACACAGCCCAACCCAGGGCTGCTCGGGGGCGTCCGGAGGTCGGACTCACCGGGTCACGCCCCAGTTAGAGGAGGGGGTAGGTGCTGGGAATTAGCAAGCAGGGACTGGACCAGGAGCATGTTCCTGAATACATCCATCCAGATTTTCAGCGTTATTGAGTGCGGGCGGGATCCTTTGCCTGGTGATGTGGACGTTCGGCCAAACATGGGGTCCTACCAGCGAGACAAACTCACGAGTGTATAAAATAATTCAGTGTCAGGTGGGTGGGGTCCCCAAGTGATAAAGGGCAGTAGGGCCGGAATAATTGCCCAAGGAGAGCTTCCTGGGGGGATTGGGGGGTGGGAACAAACCAGGTCTTCTGGAAGGGATGGAATTTCATGAGGAGGCTGGGGAAGGGACGTTCTGGAACGTGGAGCCGCGAGTGGATTCAAGGCGCCATCCCCCAGTTGATAATTTGGAAAAGGAAAGTTGAGAATTTGGGAGGAAGGCTTAATACCAAACCTAGAAATGTGAACTCACTCTAACACTCCCAGGACAACCATTGAGAGTTCTTGACAAAGGGAGATTAAGTGGTATCCTGACGAATGGGTTGATCATTAATTTGGCACTGGGTTGAAATAGAGATGGGACATTCAAGGCTGTTGAAAAGGAAAAGGGAGTGGGGGGAGGATGAGAAAGGAAAAGGTGGATATTGAGAAGAATTGAATCTAAGAGGCATTACAATGAAAGAAGGAATGAGACCTGATTTTGAATTTGATATGGGGGTTGGGGAGAGGACTTAAAATTGGGTGTAAGGTTTTGAGCCCGGAGGCTGCCTTTTGAAGTCAGGGGGGAGGACCCAGGACAGTGGGTGTTGGGTATGCATTTGCTGGCAGACCTGTTAAAACCTGGAGGTGTCAACAGGGCATTTTTCTTGCCTGTTGCCAACTAAAATTAAGGACCTAGGACCCAACTTGAAATAATTTTCCCAATAAACAGCAAATTCAGCATAATATAAGGAGCGTGAGTCCCGAACCAGTAGAAAACATAAAAAGCAAATGAAGTCCACTCTCTGAACATAACATCTTTGCTCTACTCTCGACATCTTTTTCCTTTAAATTCATTAGCCATCAGAGAAAATACTAAGTTTCTACAGGTACTAATTGGCTTTGCAACCGCAGTAACCCTCAGGAACAGAGACCCATCCCCATTTTATTCAAGAGGGGCACAGAGATCAGAGAGGTTTAAATCATTCTGCTAAGGTCACATGGCTGGAAGGCTTCAGGTGATCCAAGCTGGTCCAGGATCAGCTCCAGGACAACCTTAACCACTATATTAACCTTAACCAATCAATACATAGCTTCTGTATGGTATTACTGTGTGTGTGTGTGTCTTGTTGTTTTTTTTAACGTTTATTTATTTTTGAGACAGAGAGAGACAGAGCATGAACAGGGGAGGGTCAAAGAGAGAGGGAGACACAGAATCTGAAACAGGCTCCAGGCTCTGAGCAGTCAGCACAGAGCCTGACGCGGGGCTCGAACTCACGGACCGCGAGATCATGACCTGAGCTGAAGTCGGACGCTTAACCCACCGAGCCACCCAGGCGCCCCATGTGTGTCTTGTTGTTAAAGTGACTAAGGCTGCTTGCAATCCGTGGCAACCCAGTGGATTTTCCTTCAACTCCCTCCGGGAATTGCAGTGCTCTCTGCCTCTGTTCCCCTGCCCCAAAAGTACTTCCTGACTACTCCATGCCACCCCTAGCTTCAGCTGCTACACCTCTGGGCTTCCAGGCCCCAGCACTGCCCATTCGAATTGCCAAGAACTCCGTCTGGAGGCTCCTCTTCTTCCTCTGTGCTTACCTGCACACAGCATGAAGCCTGAAAACACCCAGCTGGCTTTTTCCTGCCTGTGCCTCAGACTCTCTCCTCCTTCAAACCCCCACCCCACCTCCTGTTTCGCTTCAGAGCTACGCTGAAGTTATTGCCTGTGCCTGGAATGCTCTCACCCCTCTCACGAATTCTCTCCGTTTTTGGTGCTCAGGCAGCTTCTGAACCTCCTATTGGTTCACGGAATTTTCCTCGGCTAATAGAGGAGCAAGAGCACTTCTCCAGTTTACTGGTTCCAAGTACCAAGACCATTAAGACACAATCCCTTTGTGCACAGCTCACAGTCTATGGAAGACAGACATACCAGCAACACGGTGGGATGTTAATTAGTTTTAGCAGAATTAATACTAGCAACAGTTGCCTAAGTTAGTAGCTTCAAGTAGATGTGGAGAAATGAGATTTACAGAAGTTAGATAATGCACCCGGTTCCAGAGTGGGAAAGCCAGGATTTGAATGTTTTCAAATTTCAGTGTCTCTGAAACCAAAGCTCAGATTCTGCCACACCCTCCCGCCTTTCTATAAATGGAGAGGTTTCTCCCTCGATTTCCATCCACAAGGTGTATCTGCTCTGTTTATACATAATGTTCATGCTGTATTTACATATGCTTCTGTTCACTTATTTCATCAGTATGTTCTTGCTCAAGTAAGTCTCATATGTACTGTAAACTGTCTGTCGTTTCCTATTTATAGCCCTGCACTCAGTGAACACTGCCTGGTGCTGGGGAATGTGACATCTATGCTGTGCTGCTGACTAGGACAATGTGGGCTGGCTGCCAGCCAGCCACTCCTTTAGGATTTCTAGTTTTAAATACATGTAGATGCATAATCTTCATCATAGAATACTTAATTTTATGTAGTGCCCTGGTCATTTCCTAAGTGTATATAATAATTAGGTATTTTTCTCTAGTTGTCTTGAGTATCTTTTCCCCCGATATAAGCTCTTTGGGGAAAGGCTGATGTGTTCTATTCTTTTCCAGAGTCCACAGAGCCTCACTAATACTGTGTGCACATTAATAAAAGCTAACAGTTTGAAAACTCAGTAGTACTTTTAAGAACTATTTGATATCTGCAGTAGCATATGAACCCACAATGACATAATACACCAGTTTTTTTTTATTATCTTTTTTTAAACCTGCCACTTTAGAGACTCATACTTTTTCACTGACTGCTGTCATCTGGATGAGACAAAAGGAAGACAAAATTCAGGAAGCAGGCTGTATCTATAAGAAACCAAGTTAAACTTTCTATATGGTTTATTCAGACAAAAGTCCAGGCAAATGAGCAGAGAAATAGCTCAACTGGCTATTTCACTGAAAAAGACATCTGTTCTAATCTCACTCTCCTGTGAGGTTTGGCCACTGACCACATATGGTTATGGAAGATTCCTTTATTTACTAGATGTTATGTAGAAATAAATGTGTTATTGTCTCAATTCCAGGGGAATTCACCTGATTTGTGAATAAGATGATCACTATTTTAAACAACTTAACCTCAATTATTATCTCAGATAAAGATAACATAAATTAAATAACCATCCTCTAACAAAGGATGATAACTATTTGTGAGAGTATTTTTCTAACTATGTCACGTTCCAAAACAATGTTCATCCCAAGATAATATTATAGGAAACTATTAGGAGATCAATCCAAAAACTTTATGGCTTCTCAGATCCTCCTTTTAATTATCTTATTCTAACAATGAGTTTTCACATGTTAATCACTTTTTTCCAATCTTTATTGAGGCATAAATGACAAATAAAAATTATAAACATTTAAGGTGTACAATGTAATAATTTGATATGCATATAATATGTGAAATGATTACCATAATAAAGGTAATTAACATATCTATCATTTCACATGTAGTCACCATGCCGTACATTATATCCCCAGAATTTATGGCATAACTGAAAGTTTATACCCTTTGACCAACACTTCCCTATTTTCTCCACTCTCCAGCCCCTGGCAACTGCCATTCTACTCTCTGCTTCTGCGAAAGAATATTGTGACCCGTATTCATTTTAGATGGCCCACATGAATGTTTCATTGAAAATAATACTGATTTAGGGGCGCCTGGGTGGCTCAGTGGGTTAAGCGGCCAACTTCGGCTCAGGTCATGATCTTGCGGTCCGTGAGATAGAGCACCGCGTCGGGCTCTGTGCTGACAGCTTGGAGCCTGAAGCCTGTTTCAGATTCTGTGTCTCCTTCTCTCTGACCCTCCTCTGTTCATGCTGTCTCTCCCTGTCTCAAAAATAAATAAAACGTTTAAAAAATTTAAAAAAAAAGAAAATAATACTGATTTAGCCGCAGGAGTCCCACAAGAAAACAAATAGGAGGCATCCGTACTGGTAAAGAAGTTAAACTGTCACTACTTGCGCATGACATGATATTTTATATAGAAAATCCTAAAGATTCCACCAAAAAAACTATTAGATTTGATAAATAAATTCAGTAAAGTCACAGAATATAACATAAATATACAGAAATCTGTTGCATTTTTATACATGAATAAAGGAGTAGCAGAAAGGGAATTTAAAAACAATACCATTTACAACTGCACCAAAAAGAATTAAAAAACCTAGGAATAAGTGTACCCAGAGGTAAAAGACCTATACTCTGAAAACTATAAAATGCTGATGAAAGAAGCTGAAGATGACACAAACAAATGGAAAAATATCCCCATGCTCATGGATTGGAAGAATTAATAATGTTAAAATATCCATATGACTCAAAGCAATCTACAGATTCAATGCCAATTCCTATCAAAATACTAACAGCATTTTTCAGAGAACTAGAACAAAAACTCCTAAACTTGTATGGAACCACAGAAGACCCTGAGTAGCCAGAGAAATCCTGGGAAAGAAGACCAAAGCTGGAGGTATGACAATACTGGGTTTCAAGATATGCTACAAAGCTGTAGTAATCAAAACAGTTTGGTGCTGGCACAAAAACAGACACGTAGATCAATGGGACACTATAGGAAGCCCAGAAATAAACCCCATGATTATATGGTCAATTAAACTATGACAAGGGAGGCAAGAACATACAACAGGGCAAAGGTAATCTCTTCAATAAATAGGGCTGGGAAAACTGGACAATTATATGTAAAAGAATGAAACAGGACCACTTTCTAAACACCACACACACACACACACACACACACACACACACACTCAAAATTAATTACCTAAATGTGAGAACTGAAACTATAAAAATCCTGGAAGAGAACACAGGCAGTAATTTCTGACATCAGCCATGGCAACATTTTTCTAGATCTGTCTCCTAAGGCAAGGGAAACAAAAGCAAAATTAAGCTATCAGGACTACACCAAAATAAAAAGCTTTTGTACAGCAAAAGAAACCACCATCAAAACAAAAAGGCAACCTATTGAATGAGAAAAGATATTTGCAAATGACATATCCAATAAGGGGTTAATATCCACAATACACACAGAACTTATACAACTTAACACCAAAAAGACAAATAATCTGATTAAACATGGGCAGAGAACCTGAATGGACATTTTTCCAAAGACGTACAGATGGCCAACAGACACGTGAAAAGATGCTCAACATCACTAATCATAAGGGAAATGCAAATAAAACCACAATGAGACATCACCTTACACCAGTTAGAAAGGCTAATATCAAAATGACAAGAAATAGCAAGTGTTGCTAAGGACATGGAGAAAAAGGAACTCTCATGCATTGTTGGAAATGTAAATTGGTGCAGCCACTGTGGAAAAAGTGTGGATATTCCTCAAAAAATTAAAAATAGAATTACCATATGATCCAGTAAATCCACTATTAGGTATTTGCCTGAAGAAAATAAAATCACTAATTTAAAAAGATGTATGTACCCCTATGTTTATTGCAGCATTATTGATAATAGCCAAGATATGGAAGCAACCTAAGCATCCATCAATAGACAAATGGATAAGGAAAATGTAATATGCATGTATGCAGTGGAATACTATGTAGTCATGAAAAGGGATGAGATCTTGGATGAGATCTTGTCATTTGAGACAACATGGGTGGGCATACAAGGTATTATGCTAACTCAAATAGGTCTGACTGAGAAAGACAAGTACCATGTGATTTCAGATATAAGTGGAATATAAAAAAAAATGGATAAACAAAGAAAAAGAAGATTCAGACCTATAAATACAGAGAACAAACTGATGGTTGCCAGAGACAAGAGGGGTGGCAGTTGGGCAAAATGGGTGAAGGGAAGAGGGACACGCTGGCTTCTAGTTACGCAATGAACAATCATCAGAATAAAAGGCACGACATAAGGAATGTAGTCAATGCTATTATAATAATGATTTAATGGGACATATGGTAGCTATACTCGTGGTGAACAGAGCATAATGTATAAACTTGTCAAATCACTAAGTTGAAATAAATGTAACATTGTGTGCCAACTATACTCAATAAATAAATAACTAAAAAGTAATAGTGATTTGTGATAGATCATATTATCTTTGCCTGAGATTGTCAAATAACATTCAATCTGAGTCAAGTGCAAAAAAAGGTATTATTTCTTCTTGATTTTGTTAATAAATCTTCATAAAGTCCTATTCCTAGAGTGCCTGAGTGGCTCAGTCAGTTAAGTGCCTGACTTGACTTCGACTCAGGCCACGATCTCATGGTTTCTGAGATGAAGCCCTGCATGGGACTCCATTTTGACAGCACAGAGCCTACTTGGGATTTTCTCTCTCCGTCTCTCTCTGGCCTTCTCTGGCTCCTGTTCTCTCTCTCTAAACAAACAAACAAACAAACAAACAAACTTAAAAAACAGTTCTGTTCCCATGTGGTAAACAATGTAACCAAACTTGAAATTTTGCATAAACTTTGCAAGAATTCAAATTTGCATAAATAAATAAATTCAGCATAAATTGTGATGACTGACTGATTGTAATGTACTTCACTATATGACTGCACTCAGTCATACAGCAAGAAGGTTGTTAGACCATGATGGCTTATTACTTTGTCTTAGCTAATTAGAAGACAAGTACTTACAAAACTATATTTGTAAAAATCTCCTTGTTGGAATGGGATTGATCAATAGTCACCATTTAGCTTCTGGCTCTATATTTAATGCTGAGAGTCAATAACGACTTAGCAAGGTGGGTAGGCATCAGATCTGCCAAAATTTTAAAAAACTGTAACACATTTCCTTATAAGATCCTTATGAGATCAAGTGTGCTTAGCAGGCTAAAGTAAGTGACTATGTTTAACTAGAACTTCTGTAGACAATCCACGCCAATGGTATAGGCTACTTAGATGCTGCGATTAGAATCCAGACCTTCTGGGGCAAGGTTGCATTATAAAGCGTTCTCTGGATATTTTATCTTTCTATAAAATAGATTAGACAACTGGCTTCAGGGGATTATTTTAGAGGATACAAAAGACTTCTTCAAGTCCTGATTTACCCACCAGCTTTAATTTTAATTAATTTAATTTTGTTTGCCTAACTTAAGGTTTTCCTTCCAATTAAAATCAGAGGCCACCTAAGTTTGGAAGTTATGTAAAAGCACCTTTTCATAAAGCAGAGAGAATTTCAGGAGACTAGATGTAAGGACACAATTGAGGATGGGAAAATAACAGACTGGGAAAACTGGGTGCTTAAGGCACAATTGTCCTGTTCCACATTCCCCCAGGGTCAGCCAGGTATAGCCATTCAAGTATTGAAGACAAGGCACACATTTGGTGCTAGACTTTTTTGATGAGTTAATTGACCCCGAATAATTTTACCTAGCATTTATATTTATACCTTCAATAAACCTATGCTGATCATGCATTCATCAATTACTATTTATTGAACACTTACTATGTACCTGACACTGATAAACACCTGAGAACAAAATATTCCAGTTGGGGGAGATGAACAACAAAGGAATGAACAAGTAATTAGATACTGTGTGAAGTGCTGATGGGTAAAAGTGCTAATGAATGAAAACAAATTAGGAAAAGACTTGAGAGTAGAGTGATGTGGGTGGGTGTGAGAATAATTTATTTGGGAAGATCAGGGAAGTCCCCTTCAAGTGCTTATTCCCCTTGGAACAGAGGCCTGAAGAAGTGAGGGAGCCATGTGGACAGGATAAAAGAGCAGTGTAGGCAGATGTCTGGATGGGGCCCCATTTGGAGCAGATGTGGGGACCGCAGATGTAAAGTTCCTCAGCAAGAATGGGCCCCTCTGCTCAAAGACCAGCAAGGTCAGATGGGTGAGCAGGAGTAGACCCTTTGGCCTTATTAGCCACAGTAAGGGCTTTTGACAGTTAGTAAGCACCTGAAAGTAGTTCAACAGGCAATATCAAAACTGGAAGTAATCAACCAAATTACCAGAATACTTCCAAGACTGAATTCAACGGCTGCCTCTGAAAATGGTACAAATCTAGTACCAGAGAACCAAGAAGGAAAATGATTCCAGCGTGAGACAAAATGAGACATTATCATTGGAAAGGTTTTAGTACAAAGAGCAAAATTCTATTGTCTTCTCACTGAACTTTAGGTACACTCAGTTCTGCTATAATGCTTGTTTCAAAACTGCAGATCTGTTCCAACACGAATGATATATTAGGGTACACTTTTAGCATAATGCGATTTTGCATTTGCTTATGCAAAATTTTGTCTTGGAGAAACACCAGATGACCACAGAAAACTGCACCCACTTGAACTGAGCCATGTAGGAATGTGCAAAATGCATGCCAGCACAGCTCCGGCCAGGACAATGAGCCACGCCCAGTCCCATCTGGGGTTACAACTTTCTGTCTGATTTCAGATATTCCTCCTTCCACTCCTTATGCTAACTGGCAAGCAGCTCCTTTTGCAAAGGTTGTCCTGTCCCCCTGGGCCCAGTGATCTTCTCTTTAATTCCTACTCAGCCTACTTCGTATTTTTCCTCTCTGTTCTTTTTCTCCCTTGACTTCATTTCTCTCATTTTTCTCTCTTTTTTGTTCCCTTCCTCCAGCACCCTGACCATGGGCTTGGGAGCCGTGCAAATAATTCTACAGAAAGTTTCAGGTGTTTCTCAAGGGAAAGGTGCCATAGGTGCTTCAGTATGTATGCATTTCTCAACCATTGAGCATGTATCAAACTGAGATAATATGCGAATTTCATGTAGTATTGCTGCTAAGGCATATATACATTATTTCGTATTCACTTTTTTCCAATCAACACTATAGTATACTGATTTTCCATGTTGGGACATATCTTTCATAGTTATTTCATACACACTGCATTTATTAGAGCATAAGTGATCTGACCATTGCCCTACTGTTAGCATTTAAGTTGTTTCTATTTTTTTTTGGCTATTATTGAATCACATCTGCAGTAAATATTGCTCTTTCTCTCTGGGGATTATTTCCTAAAATCCTCTTCCCCAAAGCAGAATTACTGGGTCAAAAGATGTGAACATTTTTTTCAAAAACCAACTTTATTAAAATATGATTGATAGACACTAACCTGTAATAAGCATGTGAACATTTTCATGGTCCTTGGTATGTCACTGTCGGGAGTGAGGGCAAAGGGAGTTGAGAGGTAGGACACGGACAAAAGTCACAACCATCACTGGGGAAATAAGATGCGTGCCTTTAAACCTTTCTGCAGATCCAGTTCAAATGGATCTTCTGCAAAAATCCTTCCCATATCCCCCCAGAAGAATTAATCTCTCTCTTTCCTACATCCTATTTATCAATGATTTTAATGCCACCTCATCTTGGCTGAGAACTCTTTAGTTTACATAGTATGTCTACAATCTCATTTCTTCTGCAGTGTTTAGCCTCATTTTACAGATAAGGAAACTGGGACTCAGATTAAATGCCTTCCCAAGGACACCTAATGATCCAGAGGCAATGCCAGGTCTTTAAACACAGGGTCCTTTCCATTACAGAGATATGAAAGGACAACTCATATTAATGGTGAACTTTTCATTTTGGCTTTTGAAATAATGCTGATTTCTCCATGCAGCCTCTCCAAGAGGTTGGGCAGCCTCTCAGTTTTTCGAAACTCCACCAGGGACAAGAAAGCACATCCAGCTGTCTTCAGAACAGTGATTCCTGGCAGGGTGGACTGAGAGTGGGAAGCAGAAAGGAGGGTAAGAGTCAGAATCACCTTCCACAGATTCTGATAACCTGGGGGTGTGCCAGGACCTGGGAAGGGGGTGGGGAGACAAGTGCAGCTTACAAAGAGAATCTGGTAAGCAGCCTAGATGGACCATAGTCAATCAAAACTTAAGATCTGCCAACTGTCCACGGGATCATCGTTTCTCACCTGGTTCCATTGAGGACATTCCCATCACAATGGGATTTCCTGCTTATGGACCATTTAATTCTGATTACAAACTATTCCTACACACACACACACACACACACAAAGGTGTAAGAATAAAGAACATTTGAACCAATACAATGGGAGCACATCAAGGAAGGGCATTTCAACCCCTCTTCATTATAATCCTGGGAAGAAATGTGTCCTACTAATGGCTGAGTGGCCCAGGGGGCAAAGGGCTGGCCTAGAAATCATGAGTGCCAACGAACATGAAAACCAATGGGTTGTTAAAAGTATTCTCTATATCTACCTAGTGAAAGCCTGCTGGGAAGTTCCTCTTCCTTCCTTCATCTGCTGCCTGGGATGCAGATGTGCTAGCTGGAGCTCAGCAGTTGATTGAAACCATGAGGTGTGAAACCATGAGGGAGAGTGCTGCAAGCTGCAAGGACCCCAAGGACTGCATGGACCCCCACTGCCTGCACTGGTGACCTCTGGACTTCTCTCATGTGAGAAAAGAATCAGAGTGAAGGGCCGAGTCCAACAAAGGGGATCAATCACAGAGAGTCTCTTGCAGAGTGTACCCCAACCCCTCATAGCTGATGGCACAAGCTTCCTCTGCAGGGTACATCCTGATTCTCATCTTTTCCAATGCTTGCAGGTTGGAGCTGGACTTTGGTCTGATAGGAGGCCTTGTACAGGATCCGGTCTGGAATGAGGGTATGGTAGAGGGTATGGTAGAGAGGAAACAACACCTACACGGTCACTAACGTATTAGTGCAGGTGCCTGCCTGGAGGAGAGCTTTTCAATCTGCGCATGGGGAAGGATTAGCTTTTATTTTATTTTCCTTTTATTTTTTAAAAATATTTATTTATTTTTAGAGAGAGAGAGACACAGAATGCCAGCAGAGGGGAGAGAGAGAGAGAGAGAGAGAGACAGACAGACAGACTCAGAAGGAGGCTCTAGGCTCTTAGCTGTCAGCACAGACCCCAACGCGGCGTTCAAACCCACGAACCATGAGATCATGACCTGAGCTTAAGCCAGATGCTCAACCAACTAAGACACCTAGGTGCCCCAAGGATTAGTTTTTAAATGCCCGATCTGTAGTGGACTGATACTTCTATTTTTTTTCAATTTTTTTTTTTTAATTTATTTTTTTTGGGACAGAGAGAGACAGAGCATGAACGGGGGAGGGGCAGAGAGAGAGAGGGAGACACAGAATCGGAAACAGGCTCCAGGCTCCGAGCCATCAGCCCAGAGCCTGACGCGGGGCTCGAACTCACGGACCGCGAGATCGTGACCTGGCTGAAGTCGGACGCTTAACCGACTGCGCCACCCAGGCGCCCCACTGATACTTTTATAAAAAACAACGAAAATGAAAAAATTTTTAAGTGCTAAAACTCATACTTTTAATTACTAGATTGAACAGATACAAAATTACTCCATCAAATTGCTATAAAACTTTCTAATCACAGATGCTCTCAGGTTGTGTACTTGTATCGCTGAGTACTGGTCACAATCCACAGACTAATTCTGGTCTGTAGACCACACTTTGGATAGCATGGACCTTTTAACCTATACCCAAAAGGAATACCGTGTGTGTGTGTGTGTGTGTGTGTGTGTGTGTGTGTGTGTGATGTATATTAATTGAAATGTCTCATCAAGATAGAGTGAATAATCCTATGTTAGATCATTTTTATACTGAACAATGCTATAATAAATGTAAGTAATCTGACAAGGTCACCACTGGTTAGTTTTCACCAGCTTGTTGGAGGCAGTGAAGTGAGTGAAAGACAATTCACTAAAGGTCTTAGACTCCCATAGCTAAACACATTGTTGGGCCAATGAATCCACCCGCCCTGCCTCCAGCTTTCTGGTTATGTGAGATAATATAAATTACCTTTTGGCTCAAGCCATTTTGAGTAGGGGTTTCATTTACTCGTAGGCAAAAACTTCTTAAAAGTTCTGGATGCTGACCTTCAGTCCATATGCTGATCCTTAAATAATGTGGCCATGCCCTCAGTCGGTAGCACTAAAGGTCTGCTTATAGTCTCTCTCAAAGAGAGAGGTTTGCTGGTTAATAGTCAGGAGCCTGGTTGAAAGTTGTGGTTTTAAGGCTGGGTTTTCCTACTCATTCTTCTGATAACCTTGGAACATTCTGGAACATCAGAAAGCTGTACACTTTGATCAGGTTGTTTGGACCCATACATGGTTGTTCCCACTGTGTTGTGACTTGGCTTAGATATAGTTGTCTCTGGCTCACAAAAGGGGATTCTGGAAGAGACACCTGTAGGAATCACTCACATTTATCACCTGTACCTTGTTGAGGATATGGCTTACAATATTACCCAGAGCCTTAGATTGCCATTAAATCCAAATGCCAGGAAAATCTTCATCTTCCCTAAGGTACTAATATGGGTTTTCTTCCAGAAATTTAACTATTTTCTTTTTTGTTCCATCTGCTCAAGGAACTATGAGGGCAAAATATAAGGTGCAGACCTTATATTTATAACTGCAGACCCTACGTATTAGCTCCTTTAGCATTTCTCCCATCTTGATCTTCCACTCCCATCTATATTATTCTCATTCTCAATTTTCAAATTTGTTGTAATTTTAATTGTAAAGCTCCTCAGATCAAACCTGCTAACCCTCTTTTCAATTTCTGACTACAGATTAAATCAGATTACTATGAAATTCAAGGGCAGGTTTGAAGAAAAAATAATTCATAAACATAAGCCATCCTTAAGGGTGTGGGGAGGGCAAAGGGATGATTTTTGGTGATGGAAGGGGGATGGAAAATAGATGTCAGGTGACAACTTAAGCAGGTCCTCTACCAAAGAATTGGAAACCATCTGATGGGCAAATGGATTTGTTACCTACAGTTAAAGCTGTAGGCCCCCTTGGGATGCCTGGGTAGCTCAGTCAGTTAGGTGTCCAACTTCGGCTCAGGTCATGATCTTGTGGTTCGTGAGTTCGAGCCCCACGTTGGGCTCTGTACTGATAGCTCAGAGCCTGAGGCCTGTTTCAGATTCTGTGCCTCCCTCTCTCTCTGCCCCTCCCCTGCTCATGCTTTGCATACCCTCCCCCACCCCCACCTCAAAAATAAATAAACATTAAAAAAATTGTTTTTAAGCTGCAGGCGTTCTTAATACCATACTAGTATTTTAAGTATTTACTTGAAGCCCAGAAGGTGTTCACACTCCCAAGTCGATACACCAAAGCAGGCTTTGGCAAAGGTGAAGAGAATGCCTTCCTTTTGTAAAGTGAGAGGATAGTAGTTTTGAAAAGATTGCTAGAAAAGGAAAACTAGTGTGTATGGGCTGAACTGTATCTCCCCCAAACTTCATACGTTGAAGGCCTAAGCCCCAGTATATCAGATATGACTATATTTGGAGATAGGGCCTTTAAAGAAATAATTAAGTTAACATGTGGCCATTAGGATGGACCCTAATAATGACTAATGTCCTTATAAGAGGAAATTCGGACACCCAAGGAAATACCAGGAGTGCACAGAGGAAAAACCATGTGGAAAGGCATCACGATGGCAGCCATCTTTAAGCCAAAGAGAGAGCCCTCGTGGGAAACTAACCGTGCTGACGCCTTGAACATTTCCTCCAACATTTCCAGAAATAAATGTCCGCTGTTTAAGCTCCCAAGTGTGCTAGCGAACTAAGACACAGTGTGACACCTCAACTTTCTGAGTTTTCTCAGTCACATCTTTCTTTTTAAGTCTGTGCATTATGACTATGTAAGAACATATACCAAGACAAAAAAGACTGGAAAGAAATCAGCCACATGCTAACGACGTATGCATTAGGATGTATATACGTACACAAATTATTTTTATATCTTCTATTTTTAAAAATGTGACATAGTTGTATTCTTTTTCCTGCTTTAAAAATAACTTATTTCAAAACTGCTTAAAACTCACAAATAGGTGGATCATTTTTTTTTTAAATTTTTTTTTTTAACGTTTATTTATTTTTGAGACAGAGAGAGACAGAGCATGAACGGGGGAGGGTCACAGAGAGAGGGAGACACAGAATCTGAAACAGGCTCCAGGCTCTGAGCTGTCAGCACAGAGCCCGACACGGGGCTCGAACCCACAGACCGTGAGATCATGACCTGAGCCGAAGTCGGACGCTCAACCGACCGAGCCACCCAGGAGCCCCATAGGTGGATCATTTTTAAAAAGGAATGCAATGGAACTGGAGGATCTAGCATGGATTCCTTTGAAACCACCCAAGTTTGTGTAGGCCTTGGAGGGTATACCCGACACAAACCCCAGTTGGAGGCCCTGCCGATTACATAACTTATTTGACCCATTTTGACCCATTTACTCTTTACATCCCATTCTGCATCCATCTGATAATAACCACTTGGACTGCTTGTCCAGCCACTTTCACCTGTTGTCAGCATCTTGCTCATTCTAGGTCTAGATCTTATGCTCTGAATCCCATGAGTCTTGATCTCCCCCAACCCGGCAATGAATAGTCCTACCTTGTCCTACCTGTCTTTTATAGTGTGATTACTCTGATTTGTATCATACTTAGTTCTCTATGTTTTTGTGCTCTCTTCATTGCACAAATGTTTGCTGAGTAGCTACTATGTATAAGCATGGATCTGAGGAAATAGGGAACAAAACAAAGTCCCTCCTCTGATGATGCTTCTTACAGGTGGGAAGACAGATAATAAACAAACGAAAACCTACAGTGTCCAGTAGTGACCCAGGCTGTGAAGAATAATGGAGCAGGGTGAGAAGCCAGAGAGAGGGAGGTGTGGGTAAGAAGGCATGCTAGTTGGATAGGGGCATGAGGAAGACCATGCTAGTTGGATAGGGGCATTGAGGAAGGAACCCCTAATGAGGGGACACTAGCCCAGTGGTTTTCGAAATGTGGGACCAGCAGCATCAGCAGCATTTGGGAACTTATTAAAATGCACATTCTCAGGGCCCTAACCTAGACCTAACGAATCAGACACCCTAGGAGTGAGCCCCATATCTGTGTTTTAAGAAACCTTCCAGGGCATTCCGATGCTGGCTAAAGCCTGAGACCCACTATGTAAGTCCATAAGACTCATCAGCTGGCATTTACACAGCCATCTCCGAATTATCCTCTAGAATTCTCCTCTGGTGCAGGGCCCTGCACACATATCAGGTGGTCCATGAATGTCTTTAGGCTGGATGGAGTAAGGCACTTTTCTTTGCTCAAGCTGTTCACCCCAGCCTCCATGAGGAATAGTGATGCTTTTGTCGCACATCCATGATGCCTTGGTTTCATAATCTCTTCTCACTTTTCCTTGCCCTCTTTCAATTCTCCTTCTAATTTCCCTTTACACTATTACCTTTTTACTTTTACTCTGTTTGACATGTACCTTCTCTTTCCTCTCATATTCTCTAATAAACAAGAGACATACCCACGTACTTCCCCTTTGATCCAGGTAATTCTGAAAATCAAATTCCTCCTAAACACAGCCACACAGTTCCTGTTTGAGTTCAACTGAAAGTAAAATCGTAGTCATTCAGTCATTCACTCATTCATTCATTTGTTCTTTCAGCATCTACTATGTGCTGGACATGGTTTCAGGCAGGGGTAGATAAAATCTATCTGTAAAGGGCCAGAGAGTAAATATTTTAGGCTTTGCAGGCCAAGAAGCAATGTCCTCAACTCTTTTTTTTTTCAAGATTTTTATTTTTAAGTAATCTCTCCACCCAACATGATGTGGGGGGGGGGGATGGTTCTGATCTACAACCCCAAGATCAAGAGCTGCATGCTCTACTGAGCCAGCCAGGCGCCCCAGTAATGTCCTCAATTCCTGAAGCAGCTTCTCTCACCAAAAAGCCAGTAGTGGTTTTGTTTTTGTGTGTATGTGTGGTTTTTTTGTGTTTTTTGTTTTGTTTTGTTTTTTTCAGATTTTAAAATGTAAAAACCATTCTTAGCTTGCTGGCTACATAAATACTAGGTTTGGGCTGGATTTGACCCTGGGCTATTGTTTGCTGACCCCTGGTTTTAGACACTGGCGATACAACATTGAATGGGATAGATGAACACGACTTCTGTCATGGAACTTACATTATGGTTGAGGGAGACAGGAAATAAATATAATAAATTAAATAATATGTAAGAAATGCTTAGTGCTATGGGGAAAATAGAGAAAAGTGGAAACACTGGGAATGTGACGGGAGGGAACTATGAATTTTAAATAAGGTGGTGAGGAAAAGCTTCAATGAAAAAGTGTCAATTGAGCAAAGACTAAAAGAAAGTCAAGGAATGATCCATGAGGCTGTGCAGAGGAAGCGTATACCAGGCGGAGAAACAGTCAGTACAAAGGTCCTGAGGTTAGAGTATGCCTGGTATGGGAAGTGGCCAGAGGAGCCAGAGAAAGAATGAGAGAGGAGAGTGGTAGGTGAGGTCAGTGTGTATAGTCATGTGTTGTATGTGTGCATGTGCTTGTGTGGTGTTTGGGATGTGAGCAGAGGAGCAGTTGTTGAAAAAGGGATGTTCAGGAGCACCTCCTGGTCCCTGAACTCTGTCTTACATCCTGAGCCTGATCCCAGTTTGCTCCTCCCAATTAAATCAGAAAGGATCTGATATCAGCCCCTGTCCAGAGTCATTCCAGCTGATTCTCTGTCATGGCTGAACCCGGGCCAGCGGTGGGAGTACAAGCTGCTGAACAGGGCCTCGGTTCTAAGGGAGAACTGAAAACTCCACTAGAACATTCAGGTAACCTCTCAGATTTGAAATGAAGGGAAAAAATAAAGGATTTCCTGTTAGAGTTGAAAGGTTCTGGCTTTGAAAGGACCACATCGGAAAGGACTGGGTGTTTTGGGTGGTTGTTTACAGGATCTTTACTGGAGGAGAGAAAATAAACCACTTCCTAGGAAAGGAAAGACCTCCCCTCCACCCCCCAATCAATGTGCATCATGAGGAAGGGAACGCAGGTGGCTCTGGTTTAGGGCATCCTTAGGCATATCCAGGCCAGCTGTGACTTGGCTTGCCAGAATTCAGGCTTAAGAGGGCGCGCTCTTACGCTGAAATACAAACAGAAATGGACTTTGGGAATTGGGACCCTCGTTAACTCTGGTCTTGATCCTAAGTTATCCCCAGTGGGCCCACTACCACCCATCCTCCATACCACTGCCAGCGTGAGCTTTCAGACAAGACAATCCAGTTCCCACGATTCTTCAATTGTCCCCTCCTATCTCTTTTAGTGACTCCCAGAATTATAGAATTCCTAAGCCTGTGAAAGTTTAAGCAAAAATTGAGGGGGCCAATGTTGAATTGCCAATTTTTTATTGTTACTATTGCTTACTGATGGGCCATTTTACCACCAAAATAGAGGAATGATGTAATCTCAAAATAAAAAAAGAGTCTTTTTTAATTGAATATGGTTAACCACGAAACATTGGCTTTATATAAACTTGCTTTACTTACATAAAATTCACCTATTTATATGGATAACTATGTGATTATACACATATAATATGCAATGATAATGCATGTAATTTTAGACAATCTTACAGATAGAGTAGGCAGTTAGACATGCGCTAGAGGCTACAATCGTGATAAGTTACACATTAGAAACCTGGGGACACAACATCCTGATTTTGAGGCTTCCAAGACCTCAGTGCTAAAAGACCAGGAGCCACAGATGCAGAACATGTACCCTCCTCCTCAACCTTTGTCCCAGGGTAACCTATAGCTTCATTATATTTACTTGGGGTTTCGACCTCCCCCCCCCCCCCCAGAAGGGGAAGTTGGCCATGACACTTTGGACAAGGACCTTGTAGGGCCTAAAGCTCCCCCACCCAACTGGTGGGGAGGCGTCCCTGAGATGATTGGAAACAACCTAGCTATGACCCATAACCTGTGCAAACATATAACCCGGTGCGGACGCCACCTCTGGGCCTGCCCGCTCTCCCACCTTGAGAATGTACTGTCCTTAATAAACTGCTTTGTGCTTGCCACCTTCTTTCTGGTTGTCTTTACTTGAGCGTGGATGTCACATAAACCTTTCCTGGGAAATCCAACAACCAAGACCCGAACAAGGCCGGCCCCAGAACAGTGCCTGTGAGCACTAAGCCCAGCGTGAGCTCGGTGACAGCCCACGAGGCCCTCCCCCAGCCCTCACGACCCACCCGTCACGCTAGACGCACCAGCTATTCTGCACCCCTGTCTGCCAGATTCCTGAGCTTCACCCTTTCTCCTCCCAGCCTTTGGGTAAGCTCCTGCTCGTCTCTCAAACCCTGCTCAGTTACCTTATTGGGTTTTCTTTGTTTCTGCCTCTTAGAAAACAGACTTGATTGGGCAGGTGCTCGGCGTGCTCCCGGCGGGCCCCGCGCGGCGGCCGCGTGCTCCCGGCGGGCCCCGCGCGGCGGCCGCGTGCTCCCGGCGGGCCCCGCGCGGCGGCCGCGTGCTCCCGGCGGGCCCCGCGCGGCGGCCGCGTGCTCCCGGCGGGCCCCGCGCGGCGGCCGCGTGCTCCCGGCGGGCCCCGCGCGGCGGCCGCGTGCTCCCGGCGGGCCCCGCGCGGCGGCGGGGGGACTTGTCCTGCTTATACTTGCGCGTGAGGAGCCCTGGCCAGCTGTGCGCGCCAGAGGCCGCGTCGCAAGGTAAGATATAGTCCTAATCACCAGCTAAGGAGGCAGAGAGAGGGTTGGGTGCCTGCCAGACCTTGGAAAGCGAGGGCCCTTTGGACCAGCTTCCCTTCAGAGACCCAGGGTCTCTTAGCCAACGTGCTGTTGCTGTCAGGCAAGGTTCTGTGAGGGGCGGCCCCGCGCGGTCTAGAATGGTTAGCAGCAAACATGGTCACCACCCGCTAGATGCCGGGCAACCACAAATGCCCCCAATTTTGCCACCTGTCACCAATTGCTCCTTCCCTGGAGAACGACTGTGGTGGGGTGATGCAAGCCAAACACTTCTAGTAGGATCTACTGGTGTTTAACTTTCTGGCACCGGCTTGCTTGACCAGACCATAGGAGTCCAAATCCACTGGCAATCTTGAGTAGCACTCGTTGACCTCGTGTTGTGTAGCAGTGAACCCTGTGAAGTGGGCACTGGCATCTTTTATACACAGGAAGAAGGAAAATAGCCTGACGCCCTTAAATCAACTGAGGAAGTCGTTGAAGACAAGGCAAGGCTATCCTCTCCTACCTTGGGTCCTACTTTTGAGTCCCCGGAGGTTCAACCAGGGGTGGGAGCCTATTTAAAGGGTAGAGCCTGGACCCAACTCAGGTGTGATCCCAAAGGCCTTCTGTTTTCTGGTTCTAAAAGTGTGAATATTTCTTCTGTATAACAGCATAAGGATATATCTTTTATAGCACTGATTAAAAGGTGTTTGGAAAATAGCTATGTACTCCTGCTTGTGTACTGAACAGAGAGCATTAATTAGAAAGCCTGGCAACTCCACGGAAAGACCGTTATAGGAGTATTACACTATTCCAATATGTTAGGAAAAAAGTGCTTTTCTGCAACATAACTACTTTTTGAAGTATCATTTCTTTGCCTAAAAAATGCATATTTGGAACCTATTGTATATCACAACCTAGAAGTAATGGTATGCATGCATATTTAAAAAAAATTTTTTTTAATGTTTATTTACTTTTGAGAGAGAGCACAAGCTGGGGAGGGGCAGAGGGAGAAGGAAACACAGAATCTGAAGCAGGATCCAGGCTCGATGAGCTGTCAGTACAGACACAGGCACGTGAACTCACAGACCGCAAGATGGTGACCTGAGCTGGTGGGACGCTTAACTGACTGAGCCACCCAGGCACCCCCATGTTTCTTTTTTTTTTAATGTTTATTTATTTTAAGAGAGAGAGAGAGCATGCACAAGTGCATGTGCAAGTGGGAGAGAAGCAGAGAGAGAGAGAGAGAGAGAGAGAGAGAATCCCAAGCAGGCTCCACAATCACCATGGAGCCTGATGTGGGGCTCAATCCCATGATGGGGCTCTGTCCCACAACCATGAGATCAAGACCAGAGCCGAAATGAAGAGTTGGACGCTCAACTGACTGAGCCACCCAGGAACCCCTGCATGTATTTTTCTATAAATAATTACACAAGACTGCATGCCTCATTGCACATTGTTTTGTATATTTAGCTTAAGAAACCGGGTTAGTGGACCCGGGTTAGTGGAAACCACAGTTAGCAGACCTGACTCTTCTTGTGAGGCAGGACATGGTAACCAAGGCGGGAGACCCCTGTAGCCACACCACTTCTGCAATCTTCATCCACTATCACAACTGCTGAGGGGTCTTGCCTGAAGTCCTACCCAGAGTCTCCTGAGAACACACCTCATCCTACATCAACAGCTCCATCATCTGGATCACAGCACTCAAGGAAAACTGCATCAGGATCCCAAGGGAATGGGAGTGCTGGGTAAGACTCCACTAAAGCCAAGCAAAGGAAAAGAAAAAAGAGTGCTTCAAGCCTGTGTGGTGTTGAGGCTTACGGCGATGCGAGCCAGCGCTGCCACATCAGAGCGGCCGTTGGATGCTACAACCACAGTGTGGGTTCCCTTTCCCCATTCACAAGTGCTTACTACAGGAATGGGATGGCTTTCCTGGCCTGTTGATGGGACTGTGACTGCAACAAAGGAAAGGCAATGTTATATTAAGGTGATTTCTATCCCCCTCTTTGCACAGAATACATACAAGTTTACCTTTTCTGTAATAAAAAAAAAAAAACAACCCACAAAAAACAAAACAAACCCAAAACATAAAACTTTGGTAATATGTCTAAACAGTGGGGTGCCTGGGTGGCTCAGTCAGTTAACTTGATTTCGGCTCAGGCCACAACCTCGTGGTTTCTGAGATGGAGCTTTGCATGGGGCTCCGTGCTGACCGTGCCAGAGACTGCTTGGGATTCTCTCTCTCCCTCCCTCTCCCTGCCCCTGCCTTGCTCGTGAGTGTCCCCCCACTCAAGATAAATAAATAAACGTTAAAAAAATCTAAACATTAGCAAAGTATGTAACATTCAGAGTATCATAAATGTTGGCGTTTTAAAATGTTATATCACTCTTTGAAAAATATTGAGATAAACCTAAATTTAATGGTAGTTTGAAAACTGTCAACATCTATGTTAAATTATATGAGTAAATTAATTAAAAGACAGGAAAAAAAGATTTTTAATTCATGCCCTAGAATAGTATCATTTTTATATCTTTGTTATCATGTTGATAGAAAAAGAGAGTCCTTTTCCCTGACTAGACTCAACATTCCAGGTTTATTTCTAGGTCCTGTCACAGAAGGAGCATAGTAGGTGCTCATGAAATTCATACCAAACTGAACTGATTTTGAGCGAAAATTATCCTGTTCAAAGCAAAGTTTCCTTAATGAGAATGACTCAGACACGAGTCCATTAGGTAACAAAACCACCTCCCTGGGGTATTAACATCAAATCCTACATGAGAGACCAAGTAACTATTCTCCATCCAGAAGGGTCCTGAGAAAAAAATGATAGGTGTCCATACAGGTTACAAGCAAATACAGTTTTAGGGTGCCTTGGTAGCTCAGTTGGTCAACTCCAACTCTTGATTTTGGCTCAGGTCATCATCTCACGGTTTGTGGGGTTTGAGCCCCACATCCGCTTGGGATTCTCCCTCTCTCTCTGCCCCTCTCTGGCTCTGTATCTTTCTCTCTCTCAAAATAAATAAACTTTTTAAAAAAATTTAAAAATACATAATTTTAAATTGTTGCCCACAAAATAGAATCATTTGGTAAGATGATATTCCATAGATAATGCTAAGAAATAAAACACAGCTGATTGTCATATTGTTGGGGGAGGGGAAAGCAAATGAGTAAAACAGCAATCATGAAACTGTTGCTAACATCATCTTTAAAAGACATAATGTGTTATGGGTAGAGTTTTTTAACCTAACGTGAAAACCTAAAAAGAAAATATCATTTTCTATAAGTAGTCTAACCTAGGTGCAAACTGTAGTTTTCACTTAAAACCTGCTGGCTTAGGGCTTACATGGGCTTCTGTGTAGTGCGTATGCATTTCCTGTCAGCCAGGAAGCCCTGCAGATAAATAAATGCACAGAAACTCCTAAGTGCTGTTAGTCTTGCAAATCCAGTAACTGTGTGGACTTAATATCCTTCATTCCAGTTAGAAGATCTGAAACTAAAACAATCAGCAAGCCACTCTTTTCAGTTCATATATGGTGTGACATTTTGTCTCGGCACACCCCCCGCAGAGTTGTTATGCAGCACAGGAGGGTTTACAAAAGGCAAGACTCATCTTCTTCCAGGAACTAGAGGGCTAAATATTTACAAACGCAAAGAGAGACTGTATGTCTGAGACCCTCTCAAGGGAGGAGTGGTTGACTGAGAGGGTCTTTTTTTTCCCCTTTCTAGGTTTACGTTGAAGATATATCATAGCAAAACAAATGATGAAAAATGAGAAATGTGTCCAACTGCTTGTTTGGACAACAGCAGCATCAGCTGGCTGGTTTGGCCCATCTGTGGAGCATTTTCAGACTTATTCTGCTGTCTTTGCATCAGATCCGTTCTTTACCAGTGTCTTGTGATATTAGGGCTCAGCACAGATCAGCTTTCCTGCTGTCTTTGAGCCTGAGCAATTAGGCCTGAAAAGTGAATTTTTTCTTCTTTTTATGAGTTTTATTTTAAGTTAATGACACCACTACATTGTGGTTATTTTTTACCAAAATATCTAGATTTAGAAAAAAAAACTTTTATAAATTACAAAAATAATGCAAGGCTGTTATAAAAAAATTCAAACATTCAGAAAAGCGTAAAAAGGAGACTTTTTCCTTTTCCCTCCATATATTCCACATCCAGAGGTAATTTGGGATTTGTATTAGGAACATAGCCTCTGGAGTGCGTGTCCCAACTCTGCCACTCTTATTGGGAGACCTTTGGCAAGTTCCTTGGCCTCCTTGTGTCTTAGTTTTCTCATCTGTAGAATAGGGACAGTTACGGAACTCAACTCATAGGGTTGTTGTGAGGGTTAAATTCGTTATTACATGTGAAGTACCTGGAACAGTGCTTGGCACACAATAAGCACTGGATGTGTGAGTTACAGTTCTCAGTAGTGGTAATACTGTCAACGTGTTCTGTGTTACTTAGGATACAGGATTAGCTGCTGTAACAGAGACTCCAAACTACAGTGGCTCAAACACTATAGAGGTTTCCTCCTCTTTCTAGAAGCATTTGGAGGAGTGAGCAGGTAGTTGCCTCTGTTCCACGAAGGGGTTCTGGTCTGCATCAAAGGGTTATCTGTGGGTCCAGCTGCAGGAAGAAACAAAGGAAGTGAAAGACAACCAGCTTCCTTTTGAAGGATGTGACCTTTACTTGCATGCATCATTTCTGCTCACGTCCCTTTGGCCCGAATTTAGACCCTCTGCCAAACCTGGCTAAAGAAGGAGGCTTTGGTCATCCATGTACATGTAGGATTGGGCTACATTGCCCCCTGGGATCTCTATACCCACCCAAGCTAATGTAGTCTTTAGATGCCCATTTAAAACGTACAGGATTGGCAGGAGACCAGAATTCTATTACTAAATGAAATAAAGCAGGGATGCTGAAAAACAATTAGCAAGCTCTGCCCCACAAGCTTTGTTTTTTTAATGGTATCATTTCACGCATATTGCTCTACACATAGATTTTTCTCTTAGCAATATGTTGGGCAGGTCTCCCTATGTCAGTATGTAAATATTTATGTTGCCTGTCAGTTCATTGTATTCCGGGAGCAGAGGTCTCTTAACTCACTGAACCAAGCCTTATTGATGGGCATTAAGACTGTTTTCAATTCTTACTCTTATGGAGTTTCCATGTGCATCCTTCTACTTAGATATTTTTTGCAGGTTTTTTGCTGGCACTTCTTTAACATAGGTTTGTAGAAGTGTATATGGGCTTAAAATTTTGTTACATACTATAAAATTCTACTCTGAAATTATTGTGTCAATTTGAGCTTTTCCAATAACGTATGATAGTCTTCTTATCTATAGAGGAGAGAACTCCCCTTTAGAGAGACAACCATTTCTATCTGACAGCCTTGTCTGGAGGGACTGTGGTAAGAACCCCCACCCCACCCGTAAATGATAGTCCTGATTTATAGCTGGCTCAGTCTTATGGTACAGAAAAGGGACAAAAGACAAGAGGAAGAAACCTGACATTTATTGAGGACTAGGTATTATTATTATATATATGGAAATAGAGACACAGAACTGTTATGTAACTTGCCTACTTCACCTACCTAGTAAGGCCTTGCTCCCCTCTCTTTGCTACCTCTTTTTGGGAAGCTTTCTTTATGTTTTCTCCTCTTAAATTAGCTTTATTGATGTATTACTTACATGCAGTACAGTTCAGTAACCTTAAATATGCAGTTTGGCAAATTTTAACAAATAGATACAGTCATGTAACCACCATCACAATTATGCTATGGAACATTTCCATCACGCCAAAAAGATCCTTTGTGGTTTTTGTTTTTGTTTTTGTTTTACAGTCAGTCCCTGTCTTCCACCCAGCCACTTCTCCATCTCAGTTTCCTCTTTTGTTAAATTGGCTAATAATAGCGCCTACCTTCTATGGTGTTTGCAAGGATTAAGTTATTCCATATAAAGTACTTAAAACAATGCCTGGTCCTTTAAGCATTAAGGATGTGTTTGGTATTCTTCTTTCATGATCATCCTTATCACTTGTTACTGTGTACCTGTAAGTTAACTAAACTTGGTTTCATTGGCACTCTGAGATTTCCTTGCCCAGTACCAAATATAACTGTCTGGATTATACAGAGGAGGCAGCCTCAGGAAAATGGGGGACAAGGGCTATCGTAAGGCAGCTACCCCAGCCTTTGATTCTGGGACAAAGTTGTCTAATCCATAGAGGGAGCTATTGGGAGCATTTTTTGCAGATTTGCACTAATATGCCCTTTCATCACAGTGGGGGGGGGGGGGGGGGGGCGGGGTGGGATTTGACAAAGGTTCAGGAGAGTTATAGCTCTACACTAACCTGCTGAGTTAGTGAGCAAGTATTAAGTGTCCCCATCCACTAGTTCCCACTCAATCTCAGAACATGTGGCTCTCTTTGATTAGATTACATGAATCCAGCTTTTTGCATACCCTAGACATGTATAGCACATTGTTGCAAAACTAGACATGCTTTAAAGTTAATTTGAAATCCATGTATCTTTTTCAATGCACAAGATTGTTGTTAAAGTAGCTACATTACATTCCCACAGACCTGCAACACTTACTTCCTTCCTGGCCAGAGTATTTGACTCACTTCTCAAAGCACTGGCTGTGTGGGGCAGTGTGCCACAGTAGACTGGGAGGAAGCTCTACAGAACCGGAAGGCAACACAGGACATCTGGTCTGGCCTGGCCCCACCACATAATGCTTTCCGGAGACCTGCTGTCTACACGAGGGCTGAGCCCGTGTGTAGCTACCCTATAAGCAAAGACAGAGATGGGCAGAGAAATTGCAAGTGAAAATTATTTATTCATAAAGAAGAGAGAAGATGGAAAAGAGGCAACTAAAACAGAATTGCAGTCCATTACAATGTGGTTTTTGAAGCTCCTGGAGCTTTCCTGTAAGTTCTGTGAGGGCCAGGCTGGTGTCTTACTTCTCTTTATGAGCTGCTCAGCAGAAAGCAGGCACACAGTGGGTTCTGGGTGAACTGTCTTCTCCCTTGGAAGCACTGCGAGTGGACAGTCTCCCTCTTCCATCTGCGACAATCCCCAGGATCCTTGTCCAGCGCTCTTCTTTGTACCCCCTCTACATGTTGGTGTTCTCTGAGTTTCCTCCTCTTACTACTCTAATACCCCTTTTCAATTGATTATACATCTTCTACTGATTTAAATGTCCTTGTTTGTGCTGTGAATCCTCTAAATCTTCCTCTCCAGCCCCGATCTCTCTACTGAATGCCCAGTGGACATTTCCATTCCTGTCCCATAGACATCTTAAATTCAACATTTCCAAAACTGGAAATTAAAATTCTTTCCCTCAAGTGTGTTCTTCCACCTGATTCTTCATCTGGGTCCGTGACACCATCTTTCCCTACTTAAAGGGAGTAGGTAAAGATGCTTTGTCTAGAAACCTAAGTCTTCGATTTCTCCTTTTCCATCTCCACTCCCCACGCCTAATCAGTAGTCATAATTGTAGCTAATATTGATTGAGCACATCCTATGTGTCAGACATTATACTAATCCCTAATATTTTAATTTAGTACACTAACTATATGAGGTAGGTACTCTTAGCATCATTTGATAGGTGAGGAAACTGAGGCACAGATTGCTTGCTCAAGGTCACAGAGTGAATGGATAGCTGAACTGAAACTTGGATCTGTTTAATTCTAAAACTTGAGTTCATCATTGCCACTGTGCACCACCTTTGATCACATGTCCTAAACCCTCCTCACATCTGCATCTCTCTCTCCAACCCCTGCCCTGGGCTGGCCTTTTTGATACTTGCATCATTTCTCATGTGGACTAATGCCACCTTCTATTAATGTCTGCAGCTTCCAGCCTGCACTTCCATATGGCTAATGCAGAGTTCTAAAACTTTTCAGTGGTTTGGCATTGCCTGTAGGAGACAGCCTGACCTCCTAAGAGTGGCAAAAGGAAAACAGAGCTCTTCACCCAGATTTTTGCCATCATCTCTCTGCTTGCCCACACATGTCCTGTATTTCCATCTACTCCATGATGGGTCATGATCTTTCATTTCTTAGGGACTTTGCCCCCTTTGTTCTTTTTTGTGGACTGACCTTTTTACCTACACATCTGTGAATTCTACTTGTCCCTTAAAATTCAGCTCAAATGGTAACTTCCCTATAAAGACATCTGTGATATTGTGCTTTATAATAAGAAATATATTACTTAGTCTTTGTCCTTTTTCTGGCACAGAGCTCCTTAAACCCTTGGAATTTCCTAAGTGATAAGAGTCATAAAGATCTCTTTGTTATTCATAACAAGCTCTTTTCAACCACACTGGGTTTATGTTAATAAGGTGACTTTTTGAAAGACCCTGAGGATGGGGGCTGGATGCCAAATATAACTAGATTTGGAACTTTCAGTCCCACCTCCAGACCTTTGGGGACTCCAGTGGGACTGGAGGTTGGATCAATCACCAATGGCCAGTGATATAATCAATCATGTCAACATGATGAAGCCTCCATAAAAATTCCTAATTTAGAGTTCATTCATTCATCTGATAAACATTTAACACTTGCTCTGAACATGTCTTACACTAGGCATTTGGAGAGCTTCTGGGTTGGTGGACATAGGGAGGTGTTGGAAGGGTGTGGGAGCATCATGTCCCTTCCTCCATACCTGGTGCTGTGTGTCCCTTCCTGCATACCTGGTGCACATATATATTAAGCAGCCTGTTTTCCTGTTCTTCAAGCTATTCTAGAAAACTATCAAACTTGAGACGGGGGAGGTGGGAGGAACCTCTGATTTTATAGCTGGTCAGAAGCACAGGTGACAACCGGGGCTTGCAATTGGTATCTGAAGTGAGGACAGTCCTGTGGGACTGAACCCTTAACCTGTGGGATCTGACATTATCTTCAGGTAGATAGTGTCAGGACTGAGTGAATTGTAGGACACCTAGCTGGTGTTGGAGAATTGCTTGGTGTGAGAACCGCCCCCCCCCCCCCACACACATGTTTGATGCCAGAATTATTGACAGTAGAATGGTAAATAGAGGAGAAACAATGAGTTCCTCCCTTTCGACATCACAGCCCTCCTAGGCACAATGAAATGTTCTTTCCTCTGTGCTATGTTCCTCTTATTTCTTTAATAAGCTGCAGCAATAACTCCTTTATTTGCATGTTACCACAGAGTCCTTGCTGAGAACATACCGTTGCCATGTCCCGTCTAAAGAGGACGCATTGCCATCGTTACAAGTGGATTCTTAATCATTGGCCATTTATTCATTCAATAAAGTCTTACTGAGCTCCTTCACTTAAATCTCAGTGCTAAGTACAGGGGGTAGAAAATTAGTAAGACCGGGAACCATGCATTAAAGAGCTCTTAGCTCGTTAGTACACTTTCATTATTATGTACCTTATCTCTTAGGGCAGGGACCAGGTTCTAATCATACATGTGTTTCCAATTCCTAATATAAGGTGTGCTCAGGGCAAGTAAATGTTTGTCAAATGAATGAATGAACCTGAACTCTACTTCTGTTCCAACTTATGGATTAAAAACAGAAGTGAGGAGTAAGGATAAAATCTCTCTCCAGAGCCTGACATCTTGCTTTCCAGTGAACATCCTCAGAGGATTCCAAAAACCCAAAGCACACTTCCAGAACCAGCACTTGCAGCATGGACCCCACCCACATGATCCATGTAGGGGCCCCTGGCTTGAGGCCCAGATAAAATTATTGTGATCATGATGCTAATGGATAGGACTTTCATAAACCATGGAAGGGTAGGATTTTGTTTTCTCCTGTGTCTAGAACATATCAACCTTAGTGAAGCCTTTAACATAAAAATGGGACCTGCATGGGGTCCCTGGATGGCTTAGTGGTTAAGTGTCTGACTCCTGATTTCAGCGCAGGTCATGATCTCATGGTTCGTGAATTTCAGCCCTGCATTGGGCTCCATGCTCAGCATGGAGTCTGCTTGGGATTCTCTCTCTCCCTCCCTCTCTGCTCCTCCCCGACTTGTTCTCTGTCTCTCACAATAAACAAGTAAACTTTGAAAAAAATGGACCTGCAGTTTACTTCCAACCCCTGAAATTACTGCCTTGGTTCTCATGTTCTAAAAACCCAAAAGGAATTACTCATTGGTATTTGTGGGTCATTATCGGAGTCATTATGTGGTCATTATCAGGATAAACAGTCATTGTCAGAGGAAGAAAGAGAAGGGTACATGAGGATGACAGTGTGGGTCACAAGCAGAGTGTCCTCTAGATTAAGCCAGTTGAGGGGCACCTGGGTGGCTCAGTCGGTTAAGCTCCCGACTTTGGCTCAGGTCATGATCTCGTAGTTCATGAGTTTGAGCCCCACGTCAGGCTCTGTGCTGACAGCTCAGGGCTTGGAGCCTGCTTCTGATTCTGTGTTTCCCTCTCTCTCTCTGCCCCTCCCCTACTCGTACTCTCTCTCTCTTAAAAAAATAAATAAATAGATTAAGCCAGGAGTTTCTGCCATCACCATGGAGCAATTTCAGTGTCCACTGTCCCATCTCCAAGAAGGTTGGGAAACCCCAGGAAACATAGAAGTAACTCCCAGGACTATAATTCATCAGGCCCCTTGGTTCCAGAAACTAGGCAGAGCTGCCACACTGGTCCAAGCCAGTGACACCAGATAGCCCCAGGCTTGGTCCTAGCAAAGCTCAAACAAGGCTAGAGTATGGAAAAATAGGAAGAGACAGTCCTTTGTCATCCCTCAGTTTTGGAGAAAACCTTCATGAATCTCAGCATCGTCAGTAGCAATGTGACTTGCTCCTCAGGTCTCAGGTGGAGGCAGGCCTCTGGAGCAGCCCCAGGAAAACTGAGGATGGAGAGGGTCTGAGGGTCTTCCTCTGTGAGTGTGTATGTTTGTGTGTGACTGAGGGTAGGTGTGTGTGTGGGTATAACTTTCTGATCCCAAATCATCCCTCACATCTGCTCTTCCACTTAGAGGCCCTATTAAAGGCCACCTGAGCACTCCTCTGTCCCTCCCCTGCCAACCAAAGGGACGTCTCTCCTCTGTGTCTCCTAGCACACTTTGTCCTGTGATAGCGACCATTTCCTGCTATGCGTTGTGGCCATTTAACTTCTCTGCCTTACCTGACTGAAAGCCCCCTGAAGACGGTATGAGATCCAGTCTGGCTTAGGGCTCCCAGCACATAGTAGGTATTTGACGAGTATGTCATGACACTTGAATCAATCCCATGCTCAGCTGCCAGTGTTCTTCAGTACAGACTTGGAGAGTTTTCTCTCCCTACATCCGTCCCTTCAGCTCCAGAGAGCACCTGCTCAGGCAGCCTGGCACGGGGATGGGAACAGCAGCTGGCCCAGGCTTTGTCCTTACCACTGCACACAACGGAAGCCCCACCTGGCCCGGGGTCTTACAGGGCACCGGGTGACTGAAGGCCCAGCCTGGGAGCCAGAGGTGCTGGTCTGTGGGGTCTGGACAACATATCAGCCCTCCTGGAGCCTTAGTTTCTCTTTGGTGGCTAGAAGATCAGCCCCTTTCTACCTTCCTCACAGGGTATTGGGAGGTGACAGCAATGGCAGCTTTTAAAAAGCATTAAGCGAGGGGCATCTGGGTGGGTCAGTCAGTTAAGCGTCTAACTTCGGCTCAGGTCATGATCTCATGGTTCATGGGTTTGAGCCCCATGCTGGGTTCTGTGCTGACAGCTGGGAGCCTGGAGCCTGCTTCGGATTCTGTGTCTCCTTCTCTCTCTGCCCCTCTCCTGTGTGCACTCTCTCTCTCTCTCAAAAATAAATAAACGTTATAAAAAATGTAAAAATAAAAAGCATCAAGTGATGCACTAATACCAAGTAATATTACGATGAAAATAATTTTGGTCTGACCTTTTTGGGGAGAGAAAAGTGTAGTTATCAGTGTCCTACAAATAAGCCATTGAAAATGAATGTGAATGAAGTAAAACTCAAAAGAGGAAGAAGAGAAAAGAATCCTGAGCCTTTCTGAAGCTGCTCCTTGGTGTGGAAATGAAGCCAAGACACTTAGCATTAACAGATCAGGCTCCCCAGGTGTGACTTGCCCAGACCAATGGTGAAGGTCTGTCCCTGACCCAGGAGGCCCGGACTATCGTGGGGAGAAACTTTCCAGCAAAGCTGCTGCTGGGTGTCTGGCTTGTTGGTACACGCAGCTGGCATATCTTTTCTTGTTGTCATTTTTTTTTTTTTTTTTTTTTTTTTTTTTGCTGTGGTTATCTCATGTTAGAAGTTGCTGGAAGTACATTTTTCTCTCTCTCCTGAGAGAGAAGGTTATGCTGGCTTTGCATGTAGAATCACTTCTCAGTTTCTCCAGACCAGTGGCCTTTCCTTTTCCCATTTTTCTTTCTCTAGTCTTTGGCTATTCTACTAGATGTTAGTATTTGAAGGGAGGGTAGATTGGAGGGGAACGTAAGTAGAGTTAAAATTACATCTGACAGTGGATTTGATAAATGTTCTAGTAGGGGAGAAGTTAGTATTTAACTAATGTTTTATTAAATTTGTTTCCCATATTTTTTCTTTTTTTAAAAAAAAATTTTAATGTTTAATTTTTTTCTATTTTTTTAAATGAAATTTATTGTCAAACTGGTTTCCATACAACACCCAGTGCTCATCCCAACAGGTGCCCTCCTCAGTGCCCATCACCCACCCCTCCCCTCCCTCTCACCCCCCATCAACCCTCCGTTCTCAATTTTTAAGAGTCTCTTATTTTTAATGTTTAATTTTGAGAGAGAGAGACAGACCATGAGCAGGGGAGGGGGAGAGAGGGAGACACAAATCTGAAGCAGCTCCACAGGCTCTGAGTTGTCAGCACATGCAGGGCTGGAACCCACGAACCTCGAGATCATGACCTGAGCTAAAGTCTGATGCTTAACTGACTGAGCCGCCCAGGCACCCCTCCCATATTTTTTCTTATAGGAGATTTTCAAAATTGGCCATTTATCAGAGAACAGAATACAAAATATCCATCGTATCAACTTTAGTAAATTCATACATGGCATGTAAAAACAGGAGCTTCCAGAAGGTGGTGCCAAAGTCTGCCTTTTCTCCACCTCCTTCCTCACTCTTTAGAGTTTCAGTCTGCACATTTCACTCTCAAGAAAATGAAGTTTCTGTATCAGCACAGCCCAGCTCTAGTGAGAGATCCACAGCAGAAGATGTTGAGGGGGGAAAAATAGCCTCAAGAGGCGTAGCCGTAGTTGACACAGCTAAGAACTTCCAGGTTTCCCGATTGTTGATGGATTTTGTGCCAATTTAGGTTTGAAGAAATGTACCAGCAGGTGAAGGTCAGCCTCGCTTCCCATCTGCCACCTCTGCCTCCCACCGACCTCAGGGAGGTCAGATGTTTTGCTTAACAGTGAGGTACTGGGACCCCAGGGTAGAAGAAGGCTCTAAATTTGAGAGTAAGAGACTGTAAATGTAAGACAGGAGATCCTGAGCCCCAGTGGCTGCCACTGTTGTCTTCAGGCTCATGACTCTGCCCCAGGCCACGGCAAGGACACAAATGGAGATGAAAGAAAGGGAAACCATCCAAGTGACAGGATTGTCTCTATGCATTCCCTCAAGTCTGGGGAAAAGGGCTGTGCAGGTGAGGAAACCAAAGAGAGTGAGAAATTGCAAAGCCAGGCTAACTAAACATTGACACCAAGCCTAAGCATCTGTTAATTGCTATCTAGGCACGTGGCATTATGAAAACGGAAAAGAGATGCAGTCCCTGGCCTCCAGGAATTAATAATTAGGGGGAAGGAAAGATTATTCCATCCAGGAGTATGTTAAAGCTAGCTGGCACCTGTGTGCTAAGTGTGGCCATCTGTGTTCAGTAATACCGCGTCAGTAGCTTCATATCAGCGGTGGTGGGAGTATTTACACCAGGGAAATCAGTCAACACCGCAAATCATGGCTCCCCCTCACCCAGAGCTGAATGTTAACCATTTACCAGCACACAGATTATTTGTCCCACAGCACAAACTGCTTAAATAAAGGGGGAGCGGGACATGCCAAGGCCGGGAAGCAATGGAGAGTGTTGTGGGTTTGCATTCAAGGTCAAGCTCTCCCACTTGTTGACCGGCTGACCCTAGCCTCAGTTTCTATCTGTCTTTGGGACTAAAATCCTATGCTCATTACCAAGGTGACAGGGGTGACCTTGTAAAATTTGTGAAATGATGCATGTCTCATCCCAGTTTTATGAGAAATACAGAAGATAATGAACATTTATTTTTTCAATTATTCAATAATGTTCATTGATTTTTCCTATATGCCAGACATTGTGCTACCTGGGCAGTCATAAAACATAAAAATACTTTGTAGATTATAAGGCTTTTGTACAAAATCCTTTATAAACTAGAAGGTGTCATCCATGGTTTTTTTTCCTCCGCTTTCTTCATGTCTCCCAGTCTGGATACACTCAAGTTTGCCCTATGACACATTCTGCAACTCATTGTACTCTGATGCCTTCATTTAAACTACAACACATGGCAGCCATCAAGAACAATGGTATGGAGACAAAACTGAGCCAAGAAAATATCCTTGAAGTATTTCATTGACTGGAAATACGTAATAACAAAATTTGTACCAAATTATCTCTACATGTATATATGAACCCAAGAGAATATACATTAAAATATTCACAGTAGCTTTCTCTAGGTGGTGAGATTGAGGATTTTGATTTTTCTTCCTTGCTTAGATGTAATTTTACTTTTTCTACAAAAATTACCCATGTAATTTTTGAGTTAAAGATGAAGAAAAACATAAAAAATTTTCATTTAGCTATTTGTTTTATAAAATATTAAATTTAGATTTGAAAGGAGCCTTAGAGATCTTTACAGACGAGGAAACTGAGGTCCAGGGAGATGAGAACTGAACTAGTTGAACTTCCTTCTCTAAATTGGACATTTTCTCTCCCCTCTTTCCAAATGTGTTTGCAGAGCTCTTGATTATTAGTCTGAATCTATGCACTTTGTAATTAGATTCTCATCTTTAATTATCTTTCTGACTTTTTGATGTCTCTCCTTACCCTAGTATGGTAGTTTTTCTTTGACTTGTTTCTTTCTTTTCTTTCTTTCTTTCTTTTTTTCTTTCTTTCTTTCTTCCTTTCTTTTTCTTTTCTTTTTTTTTTTTTTTTTTTTAATAATGTTCAAGTGGCTGCTTGGTTTCTTTGACTTTTGTCTTTGAAAGACTCCTGAGGTAAATAAGCATTTTATCCTAATCAGTAGCCTCTTTAATTATATCTTCTCACATTTGCCCTTTCGTCTCTACCAACTAATTTTCTCAGAAATTTCCAAGGATGAATCATAATTCCTCAAAGCCATCATTCCTGGAATCAGAATATTTTTTTTCTTTATCTGATGTAGGCTCAAGTAAGAGTTCTTGTATTATTAATACAAAGGTTTTTGCCTTCTGGGCCTCAGTTTCCATCTGCTAAGTGGATATTTTCTCTACTCACTTGATGACTATTTCTTACTGAAAACATCTTGGAAAATCTGAAGCCCCTCCAGCTTCAACTGACAGACACTTGACTCCTTAGATTGCATCTGAGTGAATGGATCTGGGCCAGGGGTTGTGATGGAAGCTAAAGAATCAGAGCTGCCTCTCAAGATGGGGAAGCTTGGACTGTACGTGGGGGAAGCCCAAAGGGCCACAGACAGGGTCAGAGCAAGTGAATTTGAATTCGACTTTTTTTTTTTTTTAACTAAAGCCTCTTCTCTGACTGATGTCCCACACCCACTTACCCTGCTCAGGCCACCTGTGACTACAGTTTGCTCCCTTTTCTGTGGCCATTCATGAGACTTAAAACACACACACACACACACACACACACACACAGAGAAAATGAATTGATGTAAGCTTTCAGGTTTTCTCTGAGAGTCAAGGGTGACAGTGTCAAGTACAAATATATTTCTGTATATTCTATATATATGTTATATGGAGAATATGTAGGTGTTTATATTATAGATATTATATATATTTAATATATATAATGTGTAATGAATCTATATAATTAACACATATTAAATTAACATTTATATTTATATACTATGTACGCAAACCACAAAGGTAAGCTGCATATGTAATTTCAAGTTTTTTTTAGCAGCCTTGTTAAAAAAAAAGGAAAATGAGATGTGACAGTAATTTTAGTAATACACTTTATTTAACCCGGTATATCCTAAATATTATCATTGTCACATGTAATGAATAGTAAAAAAATATATAATCAAGATAGTTTACATTCTCTTGTTCCTACCAAGTCTTTGAAATCCAGTGTTCATTCCACATTGAGAGTACCTCTCAATTCGGACATTTTAAGTGTTCATTAGTCACATGTGGTTAGTGGCTACACATTGGAGAACACAGTTTGGAGGTGTATCTATATGAATTGCCAAGGTTTGTAAGATGGAGAAGAATATAAAATGGGACTTCCAAGTGCATTTAATCTTATTAAAGGTGCCCCTCTGTGGAATTGGATACAGGGAATGAAGTTTTATGCAGTTATTTTTGTGTATAAATCAAAACTCCCAACAACCGTATAAGACGAGTAGAGAATGCTTATTTTACAAGTGAGGAAAATGAAACTCAGGTAGTCTAGATGGCTACCTAAAGGTGCCCCAGCAAGCAACTGGAGGAGGCAGGATACAAACCCAGGTCTTTGTAGTGCCAGAGCACAGAGGTTTTCCCTCCCCCACACCCTCAGTGTTCCAAGCACACAGATGTCCTGGGTATCTGGTGGGAGACAAGCAAGTAACCAAGTGTGGTAAGGTTGCTCAAGGCCAGTGTGAGAACACTAAGAAAGGGCATCCAGCTCAGACTGGGTCAGGAACAGCTTCTTGAAACCTACTGAGTCTGCTGAGGGTGACGGGGCTGAAGGAAAGGCCACCTCAGAGAGCTGCTGCAGGAAGGTGTCAAGGGTGGCTCTTTGGGGACCGCAGATGTCTCCAGGTGGCTAGAACAGGGCCTCCATGTGCTGTGGCAGATACATGGGCTGAAAGCAGAGAAGTCAGTGAAGGGTATAGAACCAAGGGATTTTACCCCCCAACGGCTATGGGGTTTTAAGCATGTGATTGATACTGAAGGGATTTGACTTACATGGCCCAACACCCTGGACACAGAATGGAGGGTGAACGAGGGACCCTGCCTGGGTATGATCCCACTTGTACGTTTCTTTTGTAAATTTAAATTTCAAGTCTAACCAAAGGGGGTAACCCCCAGAGGTTAGGACCTGCCCGATCAACAGAATGAAGCAAGAACTCTGGGAGGTGCTTGATGTTCATGCCAGGATTTGGGGCCAGACAAATCTAAACTCAAGTCCTGGCTTTGCTATTCTCTAGCTGTGCCACCTCCGCCAAGACTCAATTTCTACATCTGTAAAGTGGGAACCACACAGGGACTAACCCGGTAGAGCTCTTGTGAGGATTAAGTGAAACAGTAGTGGCCAAATGTTTAGCAGAGTAGCTGGTACCTGGCCAAGGCTGAATCAAGCGTGCCCGATGGTGTCACTGTTACCAAAGCAGTGACACAGCCAAGCATCTAGGACCATGGGTGGATGGCAGCACACGGTCTTCCCAAGTCACTTCCTGTGTCACATGCACCTTGGCATGTAGCCAGGTACAGGATACCTGTCCCATGACTGAGGTTAGTTAAATGATACAAACAATATGTAAAGTACAACTGTGGCCAGTGTTTCAGGGGAGAACTGTGCTCTAGTTAGAAGTGAAGAAACGTGCTCAGTGTAGTTTGCCAGGGCTGTGGTAACAAAGTACCACAAACTGGGTGGCTTGATACAACGGAAAGGTTTTCTCCCAGCTCTGGAGGCTGGAAGTCTGAAATCAAGGCATCCACAGCCATGCTCCCTCTGAAGGCTCTAGGGGACAATCCTTCCCTGCCTCTTCCAGCTTCTGGTGGTGGCTGGCGACCCAGCATTCTTGGCTTGCAGCGCCGGCTGCAAAGGGTGCACCTGCATCCCATTAGCAGGTGTGGGCGCAGAGGCTCGAACAGGTGGAGGAACATGGCGGCTCCTGTTCTTCCTCTCCTGTGTCCTGTTTACACTTAGTTCTGCCTTCTCTCCCTCTTTTTTTTTTTTAATTTTTTTTTGAAAGACAGAGAACGTGACCAGGGGAGGGGCAGAGGGAGAGGGAGACACAGGATCTGAAGCAGATTCCAGGCTCCGAGCTGTCAGCACAGAGCCCGACGTGGGGCTCGAACTCACAAATCGCGAGATCATGACCTGAGCCGAAGTCGGACACTCAACCGACTGAGCTACCCAGGCGCCCCTGTCACTCTTTTTAATATCACCCAACATGGAGTCGAATATATTTTAAAATATTTTTGTACTTGCTGAAAAAAATCATCATGCCCTCTTCTCTAGCTATCTGGTGCATGAAAAAAGTGAGTTAGCTTTCAGAATATACGTTGCTAATCCTTCCCTGCAATTTGTCAGGAGATATCAAGAAACTTGGAGGCAGGAATTTCAGTCTGGGGACCTACTCTGAGGATAAAGATATGTTCATTAAGATGTTTTCCATGTCAATATAAAACTTTTTTAGGAAGTGTACTTTATCTTTCTTTTAAATAAAACAGCTTTATTAGGCTATAATTGACATGAAGTAAACTGCACATATTTAAAGCATACGGTTTGATAAATCCTGGCACATGAATAAACTCATCATTATGATAACATTTTGTAACTTATTTTTGTCCACTAGTTTATAACGTAGAATGTGCATTTTGTCAAGTTATGAAATATTATTTTAGAAAATTATTTAGATGGATAGGAAGATGGCGGCATAGGAGGACGCTGGGCTCACGTCGCATCCTGCTGATCACTTAGATTCCACCTACACCTGCCTAAAGAACCCAGAAAACCGCCAGAGGATTAGCAGAACGGAGTCTCCGGAGCCAAGCGCAGACGAGAGGCCCACGGAAGAGGGTAGGAAGGGCGGCGAGGCGGTGCGCGCTCCACGGACTGGCGGGAGGGAGCCGGGGCGGAGGGGCGGCCCGCCGGCCAAGCAGAGCCCCCGAGTCGGGCTGGCAAAAGCGGAGGGGCCGGACGGACTGTGTTCCGACAGCAAGCGCGACTTAGCGTCTGGGAGGTCAGAAGTTAACAGCTCTGCTCAGAAAGCGGGAAGGCTGGAGGACAAAGGGAGGGAGAGCTGCTGAGCCCCCGGACGACAGAGCTCACTTTGGTGGGGAACAAAGGCGCTCGCCAGCGCCATCTCCCCCGCCCATCCCCCAGCCAAAATCCCAAAGGGAACCAGTTCCTGCCGGGGAACTTGCTCGCTCTGCGCAAACAACCAACTCTGTGCTTCTGCGGAGCCAAACCTCCGGCAGTGGATCTGACTCCCTTACTGCCACAGGGCCCCTCCTGAAGTGGATCACCTAAGGAGAAGTGAGCTAAGCCTGCCCCCCCTGCCCCCGTGCACCTCGCCTACCCACCCCAGCTAATACGCCAGATCCCCAGCACCACAAGCCTGGCAGTGTGCAAGTAGCCCAGACGGGCCACGCCAACCCACAGGGAATCCCGCCCCTAGGAGAGGGGAAGAGAAGGCACACACCAGTCTGACTGTGGCCCCAGCGGTGGGCTGGGGGCAAACATCAGGTCGGACTGCAGCCCCGCCCACCAACTCCAGTTATACACCACAGCACAGGGGAAGTGCCCTGCAGGTCCTCACCACTCCAGGGACTATCCAAAATGACCAAAGGGAAGAATTCCCCTCAAAAGAATCTCCAGGAAATAACAACAGCTAATGAACTGATCAAAAAGTATTTAAATAATATAACAGAAAGTGAATTTAGAATAATAGTCATAAAATTAATCGCTGGGCTTGAAAACAGTATAGAGGACAGCAGAGAATCTCTTGCTACAGAGATCAAGGGACTAAGGAACAGTCGCGAGGAGCTGAAAAGCGCTTTAAACGAAATGCAAAACAAAATGGAAACAACGACAGCTCGGCTTGAAGAGGCAGAGGAGAGAATAGGTGAACTAGAAGATAAAGTTATGGAAAAAGAGGAAGCTGAGAAAAAGATAAAAAAATCCAGGAGTATGAGGGGAAAATTAGAGAACTAAGTGATACACTAAAAAGAAATAATATACACATAATTGGTATCCCAGAGGAGGAAGAGAGAGGGAAAGGTGCTGAAGGGGTACTTGAAGAAATTATAGCTGAGAACTTCCCTGAACTGGGGAAGGAAAAAGGCATTGAAATCCAAGAGGCACAGAGAACTCCCTTCAGACGTAACTTGAATCGATCTTCTGCACGACATATCATAGTGAAACTGGCAAAATACAAGGATAAAGAGAAAATTCTGAAAGCAGCAAGGGATAAACGTGCCCTCACATATAAAGGGAGACCTATAAGACTCGTGACTGATCTCTCTTTTGAAACTTGGCAGGCCAGAAAGGACTGGCATGATATCTTCAGTATGCTAAACAGAAAAAATATGCAGCCGAGAATCCTTTATCCAGCAAGTCTGTCATTTAGAATAGAAGGAGAGATAAAGGTCTTCCCAAACAAACAAAAACTGAAGGAATTTGTCACCACTAAACCAGCCCTACAAGAGATCCTAAGGGGGATCCTGTGAGACAAAGTACCAGAGACATCACTACAAGCATAAAACATACAGACATCACAATGACTCTAAACCCGTATCTTTCTATTATAACACTGAATGTAAATGGATTAAATGCACCAACCAAAAGACATAGGGTATCAGAATGGATAAAAAAACAAGACCCATCTATTTGCTGTCTACAAGAGACTCATTTTAGACCTGAGGACACCTTTAGATTGAGAGTGAGGGGATGGAGAACTATTTATCATGCTACTGGAAGCCAAAAGAAAGCTGGAGAAGCCATACTTATATCAGACAAACTAGACTTTAAATTAAAGGCTGTAACAAGAGATGAACAAGGGCATTATATAATAATTACAGGGTCTATCCATCAGGAAGAGCTAACAATTATAAATGTCTATGCGCCGAATACCAGAGCCCCCAAATATATAAAACAATTACTCATAAACATAAGCAACCTTATTGATAAGAATGTGGTAATTGCAGGGGACTTTAACACCCCACTTACAGAAATGGATAGATCATCTAGACACACGGTCAATAAAGAAACAAGGGCCCTGAATGCTACATTGGATCAGATGGACTTGACAGATATATTTAGAACTCTGCATCCCAAAGCAACAGAATATACTTTCTTCTCGAGTGCACATGGAACATTCTCCAAGATAGATCATATACTGGGTCACAAAACAGCCCTTCATAAGTTTACAAGAATTGAAATTATACCATGCATACTTTCAGACGATAATGCTATGAAGCTTGAAATCAACCACAGGAAAAAGTCTGGAAAACCTCCAAAAGCGTGGAGGTTAAAGAACACCCTACTAAAGAATGAGTGGGTCAACCAGGCAATTAGAGAAGACATTAAAAAATATATGGAAACAAATGAAAATGAAAATACAACAATCCAAACGCTTTGGGACGCAGCGAAGGCAGTCCTGAGAGGAAAATACATTGCAATCCAGGCCTATCTCAAGAAACAAGAAAAATCCCAAATACAAAATCTAACAGCACACCTAAAGGAAATAGAAGCAGAACAGCAAAGGCAGCCTAAACCCAGCAGAAGAAGAGAAATAATAAAGATCAGAGCAGAAATAAACAATATAGAATCTAAAAACACTGTAGAGCAGATCAACGAAACCAAGAGTTGGTTTTTTGAAAAAATAAACAAAACTGACAAACCTCTAGCCAGGCTTCTCAAAAAGAAAAGGGAGATGACCCAAATAGATAAAATCATGAATGAAAATGGAATTATTACAACCAATCCCTCAGAGATGCAAACAATTATCAGGGAATACTATGAAAAATTATATGTCAACAAACTGGACAACCTGGAAGAAATGGACAAATTCCTAAACACCCACACTCTTCCAAAACTCAATCAGGAGGAAATAGAAAGCTTGAACAGACCCATAACCAGCGAAGAAATTGAATCGGTTATCAAAAATCTCCCAACAAATAAGAGTCCAGGACCAGATGGCTTCCCAGGGGAGTTCTACCAGACGTTTAAAGCAAAGATAATACCTATCCTTCTCAAGCTATTCCAAGAAATAGAAAGGGAAGGAAAACTTCCAGACTCATTCTATGAAGCCAGTATTACTTTGGTTCCTAAACCAGACAGAGACCCAGTAAAAAAAGAGAACTACAGGCCAATATCCCTGATGAATATGGATGCAAAAATTCTCAATAAGATACTAGCAAATCGAATTCAACAACATATAAAAAGAATTATTCACCATGATCAAGTGGGATTCATTCCTGGGATGCAGGGCTGGTTCAACATTCGCAAATCAATCAACGTGATACATCATATTAATAAAAAAAAAGAGAAGAACCATATGATCCTGTCAATCGATGCAGAAAAGGCCTTTGACAAAATCCAGCACCCTTTCTTAATAAAAACCCTTGAGAAAGTCGGGATAGAAGGAACATACTTAAAGATCATAAAAGCCATTTATGAAAAGCCCACAGCTAACATCATCCTCAGTGGGGAAAAACTGAGAGCTTTTTCCCTGAGATCAGGAACACGACAGGGATGCCCACTCTCACCGCTGTTGTTTAATATAGTGTTGGAAGCTCTAGCATCAGCAATCAGACAACAAAAGGAACTCAAAGGCATCAAAATTGGCAAAGATGAAGTCAGGCTTTCGCTTTTTGCAGATGACATGATATTATACATGGAAAATCCGATAGACTCCACCAAAAGTCTGCTAGAACTGATACATGAATTCAGCAAAGTTGCAGGATACAAAATCAATGTACAGAAATCAGTTGCATTCTTATACACTAACAATGAAGCAACAGAAAGACAAATAAAGAAACTGATCCCATTCACAATTGCACCAAGAAGCATAAAATACCTAGGAATAAATCTAACCAAAGATGTAAAAGATCTGTATGCTGAAAACTATAGAAAGCTTATGAAGGTAATTGAAGAAGATATAAAGAAATGGAAAGACATTCCCTGCTCATGGTTTGGAAGAATAAATATTGTCAAAATGTCAATACTACCCAAAGCTATCTACACATTCAATGCAATCCCAGTCAAAATTGCACCAGCATTCTTCTCGAAACTAGAACAAGCAATTCTAAAATTCATATGGAACCACAAAAGGCCCCGAATAGCCAAAGTAATTTTGGAGACGAAGACCAAAGCAGGAGGCATCACAATCCCAGACTTTAGCCTCTACTACAAAGCTATAATCATCAACACAGCATGGTATTGGCCCCAAAACAGACACATAGACCAATGGAATAGAATAGAAACCCCAGAACTAGACCCACAAACGTATGGCCAACTCATCTTTGACAAAGCAGGAAAGAACATCCAATGGAAAAAAGACAGTCTCTTTAACAAATGGTGCTGGGAGAACTGGACAGCAACATGCAGAAGGTTGAAACTAGACCACTTTCTCACACCATTCACAAAAATAAACTCAAAATGGATAAAGGACCTGAATGTGAGACAGGAAACCATCAAAACCCTAGAGGAGAAAGCAGGAAAAGACCTCTCTGACCTCAGCCGTAGCAATCTCTTACTCGACACATCCCCAAAGGCAAGGGAATTAAAAGCAAAAATGAATTACTGGGACCTTATGAAGATAAAAAGCTTCTGCACAGCAAAGGAAACAACCAACAAAACTAAAAGGCAACCAACGGAATGGGAAAAGATATCTGCAAATGACACATCGGACAAAGGGCTAGTATCCAAAATCTATAAAGAGCTCACCAAACTCCACACCCGAAAAACAAATAACCCAGTGAAGAAATGGGCAGAAAACATGAATAGACACTTCTCTAAAGAAGACATCCAGATGGCCAACAGGCACATGAAAAGATGCTCAACGTCGCTCCTTATCAGGGAAATACAAATCAAAACCACATTCAGATATCACCTCACGCCAGTCAGAGTGGCCAAAATGAAGAAATCAGGAGACTATAGATGCTGGAGAGAATGTGGAGAAACGGGAACCCTCTTGCACTGTTGGTGGGAATGCAAACTGGTGCAGCCGCTCTGGAAAGCAGTGTGGAGGTTCCTCAGAAAATTAAAAATAGACCTACCCTATGACCCAGCAATAGCACTGCTAGGAATTTACCCAAGGGATACAGGAGTACTGATGCACAGGGGCACTTGTACCCCAATGTTTATAGCAGCACTCTCAACAATAGCCAAATGATGGAAAGAGCCTAAATGTCCATCAACTGATGAATGGATAAAGAAAGTGTGGTGTATATACACAATGGAATACTACGTGGCAATGAGAAAGAATGAAATATGGCCTTTTGTAGCAACGTGGATGGAACTGGAGAGTGTGATGCTAAGTGAAATAAGTCATACAGAGAAAGACAGATACCATATGGTTTCACTCTTATGTGGATCCTGAGAAACTTAACAGAAACCCATGGGGGAGGGGAAGGAAAAAAAAAAAGAGGTTAGAGTGGGAGAGAGCCAAAGCATAAGAGACTGTTAAAAACTGAGAACAAACTGAGGGTTGATGGGGGGTGGGAGGGAGGGTAGGGTGGGTGATGGGTATTGAGGAGGGCACCTTTTGGGATGAGCACTGGGTGTTGTATGGAAACCAATTTGACAATAAATTTCATATATTGGAAAAAAAATTATTTTAATGATTACATAGTATCCTATGGGATATAACTTATAATATTGAAAAATGATAGATGATTGAAGTATCCAACAAGAGAGAATTGTTATTGGCGAGTGAATATACACACACAAGCATGCACACACATACAGAGGAAAAGACTGAAAAAAATTTTAACTGCTAACAGTGACTATCTAGGTGGTAGGATTCCAGGAGGCTTTTTCTCTGTTTCTGTTTTTCTATGTTTTATGCACAGAACCATCATAATTAATTTTAAAAAACAAAAATAATTCATTTTTTTCTGAAAATTAAAAACTTAAATGTCTAAAAGTAGAATTTTACACACATCAGTGGGATATATTGTCATTTAAAATGTTTAGGTGACTCAGTTAAGCAGCTCACTTTGGCTCAGGTCATGATCTCATGGCTCAGTGAGTTCAAGCCCCTCGTCAGGCTCTATGATGACAGCTCAGAGCTGGAGCCTGCTTTGGATTCTGTGTCTCCCTCTCTCTCTGCCCTTCCCCCATTCACACTCTGTCTCTCTCAAAATATGAACATTAAAAATAATAATAATAATAAATTTTTAAAAGAATATTTCATAATATGAGAAAACATGTTATATTTAGTAAAATAAACAGCTTACAAAATAATACAGCTTAATTAAAATTTTTCAATGTTTATTTTTGAGAGAGAGAGAGAGGCAAAGCGCGAGAACTGCGAGATCATGACCTGAGCCCAAGTTGGATGCTTAACTGACTGAACCACCAGGCGCCCCAATAGTTTAAAGAGCATTGAAAAGACAAACTATCATTAATATGCCAAATGATCTCTAGACAGTGGGATTATGGGAGATCTGAATTTCCTGTATTTCCCAGATTTTCAACAATGGATATAAATATATCAACTGTAAGAAAAGTTATTAAAAGTCATGTTATAAAATTCAGTATTTTCAGGTTGTGAAGCAGTGGTTAATTTTTATCCTATTTGATAGGTTTCTATATTTTCAAATACTCAGTGAAAATAAAAATGAGCTTAAACTGTATCAGTTACTGCAATACAAAATAGTAAGATCAGGGGAACACTAATAATAACGTACCTCATGATCGTTTGACACGCATTGTGTTATCCAGTGTTTTCGTGTATAGCTTCTCACTTGACCTCAAAGGAAGTCTGAACAGGTGAAAACAACCGTGTGGCTCTGAAAAGATGCTGCCTCCCTGTGCTGGTTGCCCAGCCAGCATGTCCTACAGGACATGTCCAAATCTGCAGCCGAAGGCCGGTGCATGCTGCTTCTAAGCCTTCTACATAAGTAAACAAAATTGTACGGAATGCTTCAGTTTTCTGTAAGCTGGGTTTTTTTTTAACCTGTTAAAGATCGAAATAGATACAACATAAAATTTACCATTTTCACCATTTTTTAAAGTGTACATTTCAGTGGCATTAAGTGCATTCACACTGTTATGCAGCTGTCGCCTCCATCCACCCCCAGGACATTTTCGTCCACAGCCAAGGGATCGTAAAGGGTTCTGAATGGATAGTCACATAACACATTTTACTCCTGTCCTAATGGTCAGGTAAAGAAACCGAGATCTTCTAGCTGTCCTTGCCTTGCCTTTCCCATTTTCTTCTCAACACCTGCAGTCTGGCTTCTGCCCACAGCTGCCTTGGAACTGGTCCCATCACAGGGCTGTCAGCATGTCCTGGTGGCAGAATGTCCTGGGCTGCTTACTTCTGGTCTGCAGGATTGGAAAATCTGTTTTCTAATCCCTCCTGGAAATTTTCTCCTTCTGAAATTTCTTTAACACCCTCTCTCCTAGGTTTCCTCTTACCTCTTGGATCTTTCTTCTGACTTCTCGTCCTGGCTCAGGAACTCACCTCCACTCCCAGAACCACCTGTCTGGTTTCCCTGCCTCTAGGCCTGCCCTGCCAACCAGTATGATATTTCTTAGAGGGAAATCGGATCCTGCCTCAAGTCTACAAATGTGACGTGAGTTGACAGGATAAAACCCAAGCTCCTTACTTAGATATAGAATGCTCCTTCTAACCTGGCTGTCCATGACCTCAAACACCGTCCTCAGTAGCACCCCTTTAAAGTCTGCAGCATAGAACCATTTGTAGTTCCAGTGTTGGAGAACTAGGCTGCTTATACATCGTCAGCATACGTGTAGTCCCTCTACTCTAGAATGTAAGTTATGATTGCTTGTGTGGCTGTCTCCCACCACAGGGCAATCTCCTGGAGGGCAGGGATCTTGCTTGCCCTCTTATATCTCAGTGTTTAGTATGATACCTTATAGTTGGACAAAAAGTTAATAAATGTAAGCAGCTCTAGAAAATAGATTGATGTCTTGATGGAGATCTCAAAATCATTAAAGGGTACAGCTAGGACTGAAAGCCAGGTCTTCAAAAGTCCCGCCCTTCCACTATAAATATTCTTAGTACTGAGCGACCTGGTCCAGGGACAAGATGCCGAGAGGAAATGGATGCAGTTCCTGCACGGTCCTAGGAAAATAAGAAAACAGAGTAAGTGCTGTAGCCCTAGACTAGGGTAGAAAGACTTACTACCAGAAATCATTTTATAGGCAGCCCAAACTGAGGAGTTTTATTATAGCTGGTATTATAAAGCCACACCACAACAGTGAAGAAGACCAGCATCTGGTGGGAGCCCCTCTCCCACCTCCTGCTGTATGTTCTGGAACAAGAGCCAGCACTGTGCTTCAGCAGAGGATGTCACTCTGTCCTCCCCCAGACTAGGGGGTCTGCTTGTCCCCGATCACAGCCTACAAGAGCTTGTGGCTGCATATGGGCTCACACAAGACAGAAAGGCAGAGTGCTATAGCTGAAAGAGATCTTAGCTACATCGGGGTCCTCAAGTCTTCTTTTCTAGATCGGCCACTAACTGGCTGCATGACCTCATAATGCCCAGGAGCCTTCTTCATGTGTACACCAAAGGGATATTTAGAGATCTTTCAACTCTGACATTCAGAAAGAGGAAAATATTGGCAGTTAAAGATTGTTCAGTACTTTTAAGGTTGAACTGATTCACATTTTCCAAACTATCAAAGGAATGGCTGAATCCTCTTAGGGTGCGGGTAGTCACAGACTTCTCTCCACTCGCCCATGACTACGACCCGAGTCTTGATTACTGTTGCTTATGTAAATGCCCAATTTATTTGAGGTGCTTCTTGGGAAGAAAGGACTTTCACTGCACTCTTGGTTTTAACTATTTTCACATGTTATGAGTTGGGATAAATGACATAATTGATTCATCTGTGTGATATAGAACCTGCTCAGAGTTCTTTGAAAGATGGCTGTACTGAATGAGAGATCTGGCCAGCGCCACTGCTGAGAGGGAAAGGAGAGAGAAAAACAGAGAGAGACAGATTACCTCTTACAAACCCAGATGGTTTCCTTAGTGGTTGTGAGCAGTTTCCACAAAACCCACCTATCATTTAGTCAAGACTGTTAATTAGGGGGCACAGATTTGGACTGCTGTCTGTACCCCCCAAGCTGGTTATTAACCAGGAGGCTGAGCTCGTGGCTGCAGCAAACACTGGAAATTCACCAAGTGCTGCCCCAGGGGAGATGGTCCACCTCCATGTCCTAGACGGCCATGGGGTTCAGGCATTTCATTGTCCACAGTCCTACATGTATCTTACGTTACTTAATATTCACAACCACAAAAGGGGTAGAAAATACAAGATTTAATCGCCAGATTAGGAAACTGAGGGTCAGAGAGAAAAAAGAACTCACCCAACATTACACAACTGGGGATTCAAAACCATTCCTGACCCTAAGACCATACTCTGCCTCTCCGATAGCCTGATCCACCTGCTTCCTTTCCCTGCCTGCTAGGTTTTCTGCATTTCACCATCTACCAAACGAATACAGCCACTTACATCCCTCCTTCTGTCTCCCCAATCTCATGATTCTCTCTGACTCTGATTGTTTCATGGGTTACTTACCACCTGGTAAGTTTCCTGAGGCCAAGGAGCATGGCTCCTACTTCATTTTTCATCCCAAATTACTAGATAGCAAGCTGGGCACATTTGATGGTCAATGGGGCAACACAGAACCCACAAATGACATGTTCAAAGACCACAGATTTTTGACTCATGGAATGACCCGTCCCTTTGTGTCCTCAACTTTTTTCTTTCCCACAATCTTGTTTGTGTTTCACAGACCCTCCTGCAGCTCTTTGGATGTCAACCAAAATGTCATTCCACCAGAGTCTTCCCTGACCACTGGATTTCAAGTTTTACCCTGGTTATTCCCTTTCATGGTCTCCCTCTGTCTCTCTCTCTCTCTGTCTTTAATTTCTCTATAAATGTATTGTTCTTTGTTTATGTTATAGAACCCAAAGTTCTAAGCCACATCTTTGAATTATTCTGTCCCATGTACATGTGAGATGTGAGATATACATGTTAATAAACTTGGGTTTGGGGAGTTTTATTTGTTTTTGCCTTGTTAATCTTGCTTTTATTATACAATGTCATCTGAAATCTATGATGAGTAGAAGAAAATTCTTTCCCTACTGTGTGTCCCGATTGTTTTTTTTTTTTTCATTTGTGTATTTACTTGATAAGCTCCTGGTTGTCCCGAATGGCCTCTGCTGTAACAACAGCCTCCCTTTCTAGTGTTGATAGGTTTCAACCGTAGAGTGCTGGGGTCCACTGCAGTATTGCTAATAAGTACAAAAAAAACTTTGAATTTTCTGCTTGGGAAAAAAAAAAATCTCCCAAGAAATGTGTTTAGGCCTATTAAGTGTCACTGTCTGTTGACATGCTAAAAGTCTCTTCCTTGAAACCAGTTGTCACAGATCAGGATGCCAGCCCCATTGCTTCACTCACCTGTGACCATGACCTGCATCTAGATTACTGCATTGGACATAGATTTGCTTTGGTATTTTTTCAAGGCATCTCAACATAATAAATTATGTTTTTATTCAAGTATAATTAACACAGTGCTATATTAGTTCAGGTGTACAATATAATGATTCAACAATTCCATAGAGTTCTTAGTGCTCATCAAGATAAACGTACTCTTAATTCCCTTTATCTATTTTACTCGTAACTCCTCCTACCTCCTCTCTGGCAATCACAAGTTTGTTCTGCATATTTAAGAGTCCGGTTTTTGTCGTTTCTCTTTTTTTGTTTGTTTGTTTTGTCTCTTTAAATTCCACATGAGTGAAATTACATGGTATTTGTCTTTCTCTTACTGATTTATTTCACTTAGCATTAGAATTAGACTCCTAGAAGATTCTCGGTCCATCCATGTTGTTGCAAATGGCAAGATTTTATTCTCTTCTATGGCCGAGTAGTATTCCATTGTATGTATTACACCACTTCTTTATCCATTCATGTACCGATGGACACTTGGATTGCTTCCCCATCTTGACTATTGTAAATAACACTGCAATAAATATAGGGGGGCATATATCTTTTCTAATTAATGTTTTCATTTTCTTTGGGTAAATAACCAGTAGTGGATCGTATGGTAATTCTATTTTTAATTTTTTGAGGAGATTCTAGACTGTTTTCCACAGGGGCTACACCAATTTGCATTCCCACCAACAGTGCATGAGGGTTCCTTTTTCTCACATCCTCACCAACAACACTTGATATTCCTTATATTTTTTATTCTAGCCATTCTGACTAGAGAAAAAAAGTGATTTTCATTGTGGTTTTAATTTGCATTTCCCTAATGATTAATGATGTTGAGCATCTTTTCATGTGTCTGTTGGCCATCTTTATGTCTTCTTGGGAAAAATGTCTCCTATTCACATCCTCTGCCCATTTTTTAATCAGATTGCTTAGTTGTTGTTGTTGTTGTTGTTGTTGTTGTTGTTGGCTTTTTTGGTGTGGAGTTGTATAAATTCTTTAGATATTTTGAATATTAACCTCTTACCAGATATATCATTTGCAAATATCTTCTCTCAGTAGGGTGCACTTTTGTTGGTGGTTTCCTTCACTATGCAGAAGTTTTCATTTTGGTGCAGTGTCTATAGTTTAATTTTGCTTTACTTTCCCTTGCCAAAGGAGACATACCTAGAAAAATGTTTCTACAGCTGATGTCCAAGAAATTACTGCCTATGTTTTCTTCTAGGAACTTTATATTTCCAGGTCTCACATTAGGTCTTTAATCCATTTTGAGTTTATTTTTGTGTATGGTGTCAGAAAGTGGTCTAGATTCATTCTTCTGTATGTAGCTATCCAGTTTTCCGAACACCGTTTGCTGAAGAGACTGTCTTTTCTTCATTGCATAGTCTTGCCTCTTTATCATAGATTAATTGACCATATAATCGTGGATTTATTTCTGAGTTCTCGGTTCTGTTGATCTATGTGTCTGTTTTTATGCCGGTACCATACTGTTTGGATTACTACACATTTGTAGTATATCTTATAGTCTGGGATTGTCATACCTCCAGCTTCATTCTTTTCCAAAATTGCTTTGGCTATTCAGTCTTTTGTGGTTCCATACAGATTTTAGTATCATTCATTTTAGTTTTGTGGTGTATGTGCTCAGTATTTTTTAACATTTTTAAAAATGTTTATTTATTTAAGTAATCTCTACACCCAATGTGGGGCTTGAACTCACAACCCAGAGAATCAAGAGTCACATGCTCTTCTGACTGAGCCAGCCAGATGCCCTTATACTATTGGTATTCTGATAGAGATTGCATTAAATCTGTAGATTGCTTTGGGTAATATGGACTTTTAAACAATGTTAATTATTCTAATCCATGAGCCTGGAATATCTTTCCATTTATTTGTGTTGTCTTCAATTTTTTTAAATCAGTGTTTTATAGTTTTCGGAATATAGGCCTTTCACCTCCTTGGTTAAGTTTATTCCTAGATATTTTATTATTCTTGGTACAATTGTAAATGGGACTTTTTTTTTTAATTTCTCTATCTGCAACTTTATTATTAGTGTATATAGAAATGCAACAGGTTTCTGTACATTAATTTTATATCCTGTAACTTTGCTGAATTTATTTATCAATTCTATTAGTTTCTTGGTGGAGTCTTTAGGGTTTTCTGTGTATAGTAGCATGTCATCAGCAAATAGTGAAAGTTTTGCTTCCTATCCAATTTGGATGCCTTTTATTTCTTTTTCTTGTCTGATTGCAGTGGCTAGGACTTCCAGTATTATGATGAATAAATGGTGAAAGTGGATGTCTTTGTCTTGTTCCTAATCTTAGAAGAAAAGCTCTCAGTTTTTCATCATTGAATATCATGTTAGCTGTGGATTTTTCATATATGGCCTTTATTATGTTGAGGTGTGGTCTCTCTGAAACTACTTCGTTGAGTTTTTTCATAAGTGGATGTCGTACTTTGTCAAATGCTTTTTCTACATCTATTTATATAAATCATATTGTTTTTATCCTTTCTCTTGTTAATGTGGTTGATTGACTTGTGAATATTGAACCACTATTGCATCCCTAGAATAAATCCTACTTGGTTGTGGTGAATGAGTTTTTCAATGTATTGCTGAATTTGGCTTGTTGATATTTTGTTGAGGGTTTTTTATCTATGTTCATCAGAGATACTGGCTTGTAGTTCTTTTTTCATAGTCTCTTTATCTGGCTTTGTTGTCAGAGTAATGCTCATAGAATGAATTTGGAAGCTTTTCTTCGTCTTCTATGTTTTTGGAATAGTTTGAGAAGAATAGGTATTAACTCTTCCTTAAATGTTTGGTAGAATTCGCCTGTGAAGGCATCTGGTCTGGACTTTGGCTTGTTGAGAGTTTTTTGATTACTGATTTGATTTCTTTGCTAGTAATTGGTATGTTAAAATTTTTTATTTCTTCTTGATTCAGTTTTGGAAAGTTACACATTTCTAGGAATTTATCCATTTCTTCTAGATTCTTTAATTTGTTGGCATATAATTTTTCATAGTATTCTCTTGTAACACTTTGTATTTCTGTGTTGTCAGTTTTTATTTCTCCTCCTTTATTTCTGATTTTATTTAATTTACTCCTTTCTTTTTCTTGATGGGTGTAGTCCAAGTTTTATCAATTTTGTTTAATTTTTCAAAGAACCAGCTCCTGGTTTTATTGATCTGTTGTGTTGTTTTTTAAATCCTGATTTCATTTATTTTTGCTCTAATCTTTACTGTCTCTTTCCATCTACTGGCTTTGGGATTTGTTTGTTGTTCTTTTTCTAGCTCCATTAGGTATAAGGTTAGGTTGTTTGAAATTCTTCTTGCTTCTTAAGGTAGGCTTGTATTGCCATAACCTCCCCTCTTAGAACAGCTTTGCTGCATCCCAGAGGTTTTGGACTGATGTGTTTTCTTTTTCATTTGGCTCTATGTATTTTTTTTTTTTTTTATTTCCTCATAGAAAGAAATTGTTTAGCAGCATGTTAGTTAGCCTTGATGTATTTGTGTGTTGTCCAGATTTTTTCTTGTAATTGACACCTGGTTTCATACTGTTGTATTTGGAAAAGTTGCATGATGAATTCTTTATTCAGTGTTTTTGAATTCACTGAGATTTGTTTTATGGCCTAATGTGTGGTCTGTTCTGGAGAATGTTCCATGTGCACTTGAAAAGAATGTGTATTCCACCGTTTTCAGATGGAATATTCTGAATATATCTGTTAGGTCCATCTGTTCCAATGTGTCCAAAGCCACTGTTGTCTTGTTCATTTTCAGTCTAGATGATCTATCCATTGATGTAAGTAGGGTGTTGAAGTCCCTTACTATTATATATTACTGTCAATTTCTTCCTTTATGTCTGTTAATAGTTGCTTTATGTATTTAGGTGTTTCTGTGTTGGGTGCGTGAATTTTTGTAGTTGTTGTATCTTCTTATTGGATTGTTCCCTTTATCATTAGGTAGTGGCCTTCTTTGTCTCTTGTTACAGTCTTTGTTTTAAGGTCTATTTCGTCCAATATAAATATTGCTACCCCACCTTTCTTTTTGCTTCCATTTGCATGATAAATGTTTTCCCATCCCTTCACTTTCAAGCTGCATGTGTCCTTAGGTCCGAAGTGAGTCTCCTGTAGGCAACATATAGATGGGTCTTGCTTTTTTATCTATCCAGTCACCCTGCCTTTTGACTGGATCATTTAGTCCACTTACATTCAAAGTGATTGTTGATTGGTATGTTCTTATAGCTATTTTGTAACATGCTCTATGGTTGATTTTTAGTTCTTTATTCCTTTCTTCTCTTGTTCTTTTCCTTTGTGATTTGATGGCTTTTTTTATTGATATGCTTGGATCTTTATTTTTTGTACATCTATTACAGTGTTTGACTTGTGGTTACCATTGGGTTCATATATAACATCTTATGCATACAGCAGTCTGTATTAAATTGGTGGTCACCTAAAAACACTACATTTTTACTCACCATCTTATGTTTTATGTATATGATACTGTACTTTACATTCTGCTTTTTTGTGAATTCCTTGGCTGATTCTTACAGATATAATTGATTTTACTGCTTTTGTGCTTTAACCTTCATAGTGGTATTGTAAGTGATTAATCTACTACACCTGTGATATTTTTTCTTTTCCTAATTTTCTTACTCCTGATTATGACCTTTTCTTTCCACACAAAGAATTCCCTTTAACATTTCTTGTATGGCTGGTATAGTGGTCATTAACTCCTTTAACTTTCATTTGTCTGGGAAACTCTTTATTTCTCCTTCTATTCTAAATGATAGCCTTACTAGGTATTCTTGGTTGCAGGTTTCTTTCCTTTCAGCACTTTGAATATATCATGACACTCCCTTCTAGCCTCAAAGTTTCTGCTGAAAAATCCACTAATAGCCTTATGGGATTTTCCTTGTACATAACTGTTTTCTTTTCTCTTGATACTTTAAAAATTCTCTCTTTATCACTACTGTTTATCTTGGTGTGGATCCCCTTGGGTTGATTTTGTTGGGGGCTCTCTGTGCCTCCTGGATCTGGATATCCATTTCCTTGCTCAGATGTGGGAATTTGTCAGCATTATTTCTTCAAATAAATTTCTTGCCCCCTTTTCTCTCTCTTCTCCTGGGATCCCTATAATACAAACGTTATTATGCATGATTCTGAGTTCTCTTAACCTATTCTCATTTTTTATTATTCTTTTTTCTTTTTGCTGTTCATGGTTGCTTTCCATTACTGTCTTCCAGCTCACTGATGCATTCTTCCACCTCCTCTAATCTGTTTGATTCCCTCTAATGTATTTAATTTCATCTCTGAAATTTTCATCTCTGATTGATTCTTTTTTATATTTTCTTTCTCTTTGCTTCACTGGGATCGTCCACTCCACTCAAGTCCAGTGATTACCTTTTTTGTTTTTTCCCAGTGACTATTTTTATGACCATTACTTTGAATTCTTTATCAGGCATGTTGCCTATCTTTGTTTCTTTAGCTCTTTTGCTATGGTTTTGTCCTGTTCTTTCATTTGGGACATATTCCTTGGTCTCCTCATTTTGTCTAACTTTCTGTATTTGCTTCTGTGTGTTAGGAAAATCAGCTGTGTCTCCTGATCTTGAAAGCAGTGGCCTTATGAAGAAGAGGTCCTGGGGTGCCCTGTAGCACAATGTCCCCTGTTCACCAGAACCACGTGCTTCAGGGGTGTCTCCTGTGTGGGTTGAGTGCGCCCTGCTGTTGTGATTGAGCCACATTTGCCTTCAGGCTAGTGGCCTGCCATGGCCCACTTTGCCTTTCATAGGCACACTGGGCAGGGTTTGGAGCCTGTGCTGTTAAGGGGCCAGCTTGGGGCTGTTGTGGGCTTGTAGTCGGGTGATGTCAGCAGTCTGACCAGAGGCCTGCCCCTAACCTGTCTGCTGGGGCTGCAGTCGTAGTGTTGTGTGAGGTCATCTTCCCCTGTCCCCAGGGCAGCTGTCACTTTGGAGTGGCACTGAACCCCACCAGAGCTGTTTTCAGGATGTGTTGTAGCAGGAGTCACTTCGGGGGGACACCTGCTGAGTGAGGTGAGTTGGATAGAGCAGACACAGAGGAGAACACTGGGTCAGGGCTGTGGTGTTGGCAAGATGGGTGGCGGGTGTTCACGCTGGTTTCTGGAAGTGTCAGTCTATCCACGCGGGGGTTGGATGGGGGAGAAATGACCTCCGCCAGCTCTCTTGTTCTTGGAGAAGTCTCCAAAAGATCCCTTTCCTTCCAGCACACATTCTGAGATTAGTATAAATCAGTGTTCACATATACCACAAGTGCTTTTCAAACTGTGCTTCTAATGCTGGATCGTGGTAGAGCTGTTTGTTATGCTTTTTCTTTAAGAGCAGGGACTCAGTTTCCTATCACTCTCCAGCTCTTCTAGAGCTAAGCCCCCTGACTTTTGAAGTACCCTCAGTTAAGCCCCACTGATTGTAAAATCTCGCAAAGCTAAGCCCCACCAGTTTTCAAAGCCAGATGTTATGGGGACTTGTCTTCCCAGAGCAGGTCCCCTGTGTCTGGGATGCTGGGGGTGGGGTCGGCTCCTCATCTTTCTCCATGCTTGGGGCGTCCCTCCTGTTTGTGGTTAGTCCTTTCAGAAGTTTGCTTCCTGACCATGTTTCTGCCCCTTCTACCCTTCTCACCTCTTCTCTGCGAGTAACCGTAGAAAGTCTGTTCTGTCAGGATTCAGGTCATTTCCTGAGTTTGTTGCACTGATGTGCGTGTTTTCCACATGTGTCTGTGGGTTGAGGTGACCTTGGGATCCTCCTACATTCCACCATCTTCTCCCCTGCTCAGTGCATCTCTTTTCTTCTTTGTAGAACTTACCACCACATGTAATGATATGCTCACTTGAGTCTCTGCCTGTTTTTCCCCCTAGAACATAAACCCCCAAAGGTCAGGGACCGTGTACATTTTGTTTGCCAGAGACTCAAAATGTAGTTGTTGAATGAATGATGATGGTATCTTTCATTATCTTCTTTCTCTAAGGACCAACTAGGTATGTGGTGAGGAGGGGCCCAAATTAGAAATCGGAGAATCAGGCCCCCAGTTTAGGCTCAGTTACCCCCGTGTTGAGTGATCAGTGCACACACTCTCTCTTGGGCTCAGCTTTTTACCCACAAAGCAAGGATAATGGTTCCAGTCACACACGTTCTGAGGCTACTGGGTGAAGAAGGTGGGATAATTTTAGATTTACCTCACTGTTAGTTAAAGCCTGATCTTTTATTATCACTTTTTAAAAGTTTTTAAATGTTTATTTATTTTTAAGAAAGAGAGAGAGATACAGAGAGACAGAGCACGAGCTCTGAGAGGGGCAGAGAGAGAGAGGGAGACACAGAATCAGAAGCAGGCTCCAGGCTCTGAACTGTCAGTGCAGAGCCCGACACAGGGCTCGAACCCATGAGCTGTGAGATCATGACCTGGACCCAAGTTGGACATTTAACCGACTAAGCCACCCCAGTTAAAGCCTGATCTAAAAGTGACAAATTATAGATGCCTTGGTGGGATGGGGAGGGAGGCAGGGGGGGTGCAGAGCTCACATCTAACTTTTATTTATTTATTTATTAAAAAAAATTTTTTTTTTAACGTTTTTATTTTTGATACAGAGAGAGACAAAGCATGAACAGGGGAGGGTCAGAGAGAGGGAGACACAGAATCCAAAACAGGCTCCAGGCTCTGAGCTGTCAGCACAGAGCCCGACGTGGGGCTTGAACTCACGGACCGCGAGATCATGACCTGAGCCGAAGTCAGCCGCTTAACCGACTGAGCCACCCAGGCGCCCCACATCTAACTTTTTTTAACCTAATTTTTGTGAATAGGCCATCCAGATATATGGTTCAGAAAATATCAAAACCTACAAAAAGGGATACAGTGACAATCCTCCAGGCCTCTGTTACCATGGGCCCAATCCCACCCTCAGCTAACCATTGCTATTTGTTTCTTTTATAGCATTCCAGAGTTTCTTTATCCATATACAAGCAAACATGGAAATATTTCGCCCACAGGATTATGTCTTATACCTGCAAGTTTTCTAACTATCTTCCTCTCTGCCCAGTACTGAGTAAATCTTCCATAGATATCTGTTGATGAAAGTGATTAACAGGTATTATAACAAAAAAAAATTGGGCAAGAAGGAGTATGACTTTGCAGTGTACTTTAAGGAGGGCAGTCAATGTACGTGCTGAATATGGACCATTAAAATGAACAGTCTGCCTGCACCATTCCTGCTCTCTTCCAAGACCATTGCCTACATCTGAGCCTTTGTTTGGTTTTGCTTTTTGTTTTTTATTTTTTTTTAACGTTTATTTACTTTTGAGAGACATAGACAGAGGATGAGTGGGGGAGGGGCAGAGAGAGAGAGGAAGATAGAGAATCCAAAGCAGGCTCCAGGCTCTGAGCTGTCAGCACAGAGCCCAACGTGGGGCTCGAACTCACAAACCGTTAGATCATGACCTGAGCCGAAGTTGGACGCCCAACCGACTGGGCCACCCAGGCACCCCTTGCTTTTTGTTTTTTAATGGATGTCAGAAGTTTATTGGGAAATCGTAATTCATTGATTGTTACAAGGATAAAATTAGTTACTTCATGAAAAGGTCTTAGTCTTACAACAGTGTCTGGCACAAAGACAGAACCCAATGAGCACTAGAAATTGATATCATGTGCATTCTTACCTCCTAGTCACAATTCACCTCGGATGCCCTGTTATTCCTGTCCCCCCCGAGAGTCATACGTGCAAGTCCTAACCCCCTGTACCTTAGAATGTAACTGTATTGGGAGGTTGGAACTTTAAAAGGGAAAATGAGCTCATGTGGGATGGTCGTAATCCAGTATGACTCGTGTCCTTAAAAGAATAGGACACAGACAACTCAGAGGAAGACCATGTGAGGACACAGTGACGAGTGGCCATCTGCCAGCCGAGAAGAGAGGCCTCAGAAAGAAACTAACCCTGTGGACACCTTGCTCGTGGACTTCCTTCCAGCCTCCAGAAAAGTGAGGGAACGAACTTCTATGGTTGAAGCCACCCACCCTGTGGGACTTTGTTTCAGGGGTCAAACGTATCCAACTAGAGAAGTTCCTTGTCTTGTGTTTTAGAGCCAGCCGCCACGCCACCCTGAGGCACAAGGCTCCGCCAGCCACCTGTGAAGGAGTTTCTGCCCAGAAGGGGAGGGAGGAGTATGTGTCCCCACTGTGCCTGGGGACAGAAGCCATCTTCCCGGCCAACTCTTAGAAGGTGCGTGTGCACAGCAGCAGCCACAGCCCTGCTGTGGGGAGAAGCTGACCTGCGATGAGGGGACCTCCGGGGGCCCGCCCAGGCTTCACCCCAACACCCTGAAGGCCAACCCCACCTCTGCCCCCCTAAGCTCTGTTCATTGGACGTGGTTTGGGATGTTCGCAACTTAGAGCGTCCTGACTAATGCCGTCTCTGCAGAATGATCCTAACTCAGCAGCTCCTGGTCAATGCTGCTGGCCAGGCTCCTCTCTCACTGCTGCCCCCTCTCTAGTGCAGGGGACGCTCCATGGGCTGGACAGACGGGGGTCTGCTTTCACCTCTGAGCCCCCAGATGGTTCTCCAACCAAAACCGCCACCCTCAGCTCTGCAAGTTCCTGCTGACACCCCCCAAGCCACCCCGGCTGGAGAGTCCACCCAAGTTCCCCACCCGCAGGCTGAACCTCCCGCCTCTGAGCTTCCCCGGCTACGTGGTGTTTGTGAGCATCTCTGCCTTGGGCTCCTCAAGGCCAAGGCCTGTGTAGTAAATACCTCTGCATTCTCAGAACCTGCCTCAGTGCCTGATGCCTGTGTTGCAGGTGACCAGCTGGGCGGGCCTGCTGGGGACCGGCTCGTCCGTGGTGCTTTGGCCGTTAGCTCCTGGGAGCCCACCAGTGCTCACAGAGATGCAGCCTACAGGCCAGTTTTGAGTCTCCTACAACTTGCTGTTGCAGAGTCATGTGGGATCCAGACTGAGGCCGAGCCCGAAAAGCAGCTCATAGTTAAAATGCCATTGCCAAGTGGTCACTTGAGCAGCTCTTACTGAAGCGTGACAGATTGGGCTGCCCCCTGGCCCGGGGGCTCGCTGCCCTTGCTGCGCTGACCAGAGTCCAGCACGTGGCTACATATTAAAGGAAGCAGGCCAGGTGGGGCAAGTTACAGTTTATAAAGTCACCTGCCCTGGTGCTGGGGTGGTGGGGGGTGGTGTGTGTGTGTGTGTGTGTGTGTGTGTGTGTGTGTGTGGGGTGATCATCACTGTGCTTTTGGGCAGAACTGTACAGCATTTCAGAGCTAAATGCGAGACTTCCCGGGCCGGCTCTGCCCTCAGTGAGCTGTGTGACTTCAGGGACTCTCCTACCCTCTCTGAGCCTTTCATCACCCAGAGAGAACAGTATGTTAAATTAACGGGAATATGCTTAGGAATGCATGAAATGCTATGCCTGAAAATGTTTTCTTTTAACACCTTAGAGATGATCGTTGTTGGTTTGTTTGCCTGTTTGCTTCTCCTCAAGCATTTTTAATTCCCATGCTCAGCCCTCCTCCCCCCGCCTTCTCAGGTTCCAGCCTCCTCTGGTGATCCCAGGGCTGCTTCCCATTCCCCCTAACAGCCCACACGACCTGTGAGACCGGACCCCTCTTCTGTTCCGTCCGCCAAACCTTGTTCTGTGTACTCCTCGTTCTTCCGTGTCCCCTGAGCCTTCCCTCATGCTGCACTTCCTTCTCTTTCCCTCTTGACCTTGTGGTTCTCAGCCCTGTTGCTGAGGGGTCATACGTCTCCTACGTGACTGCTCGCTTCAGGGCACGTGTGGCTGAGTCACTTCCATCACAGTGGGAATGAGGTCGGAGGGGACCGACAGAGCGGAATACACCTCTCACCACTGACGGTCCCCCATCACCACCCTGGAACTTTCAACAGCAGCACCGTTCACTGCTCCCAACTGGCGGAATCTTCTAGATACAGGGCTAAGAGCTCACATGCATATTTTATTTCACTTTTTCACAGTAGCCCTGTGGGTTGATCACCTAGTTTGGACAGAAGAGCCATGGTTATCAGCAAGGCTATGTTTATTAAAGTTTATTTATTTATTTTGACAGAGACAGAGAGAGCATGAGCTGGGGAGAGGGGCAGAGAGAGAAAGAGAGAGAAAATCCCAAGCAGGCTCTGTGCTGTCCGCGTTAAGTCACAAACCGTGAGATCGTGACCTGAACTGAAATCAAGAGTCAGACGCTTAACCAACTGAGCCACCCAGGCGCCCTAGCAAGTCTATGTTTCAAGCAGTGAGGCACGGTACTTGTCCATCCCACACAGGTTCCAGAGTGACCCATTTCTGGCCTCAGCAGCTTAGCGCTGGGCTTGCGAATGTCCTTCTTCCTCCTCTGGGGCTTCCGTGTGCTCCAGAAAGCCACGCGGCTCAGCCATCTACTCAGCTGACGGGCAGGGGCTCAGGCTGCATGCCCTCTGGTGGAGGGCTCTCACTGCATCGTCATGGGAGATTGTTCTGAAGCTTGGTCATTGAGTTCGTCCAAGCAGAGGGCTGGCGCTGTTCCCATGACCCAGATGCGCTGAGGCAGCATGTGGTGGACGGGCCAGGGCCGCTGTGGCTGTGGTGTGGCTTTGTGCTGTTCCTATGGGCAGAGGGGGGCAGCTCACCCACCCGCTAGCTCCCCAGACTGGCTCTCACTGCCTGTGTGACTCCACTTCTCCCCCACTCGTTTGAGCCCTGTGATTCCCTGGGCTTTACCCTTTCCTTCATTTATATGCTGCTATGAACTGAATGCTGTCTCCCCCAAAAGTCATGTGTCGAAAGCCCAACCCCCAGTGTGATGGTATTTGGAGTTGGGGACTTTGGGAGATAATTGGGTTAGGAGAGGTCACGAGGGTGGGGCTCTCATGGTGGGATTAGTGCCCTTATGAGAAGAAACACCAGAGCTTACTTTCACTCGGGCATGTGAGGACACAGCAAGAAGGTGACCACCCACAAGCCAGGAAGAGTCCTCACCGTGGACCCCTGGCCTCTGGGACCGTGAGAAAGTCCATTTCTGTTGTTTAAGCCACATACTCTTTGGTACCTTGTTATGACAGCCCGAGCAGACGAACACTGTTAGTTTCCTTATCCTCAGTTCAGGACAAGCGATCGGGCATGACTGCTGTTAGAATTCTTCTCCCCAGTGCTGCTTCCCCCTTCAAGAGCCCAGTTGGCAAGCATTTTGTTTAGGATCTGCTGCTAAATACTCTTGTGCCAGGTTTCAATTCTCTGTCTACTCTAGAAGGCATCCGTCCAGATCCAGGCCTCTGCTGGTGACGTCCTACCATCCCTGACCGCGCGGCCCGGCCCTGCCCACCGCACGGTCCTCAGTTTGCCTTCCGTCCTCCTCTTTCGCTCCCTCCTGCCCTGGTCTCCAGACGGCTGATGGTGGAGGCCGCTCCCTGGCACCGTGGGCCGGGAGCTCATGCTTCCCTCTCCAAGCACAAAGCATCACTATGCACTGCCTCACAGGAGAAACGCAAATGAATCTCTGGGTGTGGCCCAGCCTGGGGCCCCAAGTGCCGGCCTGCATTTTTTCTTACTGTGGCCTTTGTTTTCCCTTCCAACAGGCTGGACCTGACATATAAAGATAGCCTGAAATTTTAATACACCCCAACAGGGACATCACAACCAACTGGGTAACGAGGGCCCTTGATTCAAAGACCACTTAACATTCAGCACTGCACAAGAAAGCTTGAGATGCCCTACAAGCTATGGATTGTAAGTGAAAGAAAAGTTCATTGAAGTTTTCCCAAACGGACAAGAATCTTAAAGATCTACATGACTAACATTACCAAGTGAGGAAGCTGAAACCCCCCTGAACTTTGGTAATAAAAACAGTATTTGATTAATCATGTTCGAGGAAAGAATTATCTTTCTCTTCTCTCCACAGAAGATTATACTGCAGAATCATTCTTATGTGAAGAGGCGTATACAGCCAGAAAATAAAGGGAACAAAGTATTTAGAAATGCCTCAGGCAATTAATTAGTAAAATCCCTGCATTGTTCTTCTGGATTTTGTGATATTTGTGGTGCTGATTGGCTTCTTAAATTTTGTAATTTGTTGTTCAAGTAAATATTCACTTTACCTGGTTTTGTATTAGTAGTTTTGTTTTTCTTTCCTTAAAGAGGGTTTCCAACATTGAGGAAGCTTCAGGCCCCACAAAACCTGGATCGAGCCCAGCCTCTGGAACTGCTTTCTCAGAATGACTCCGAACACACACCTCTCACCCTTTTGCCCTGCTCTGTGGCTATCGGCGAGCCATTCTACAGAATTCGCTGGAACAGACATTCCAGCCACCCTCCATGGCTAAATGTGTGTGTGCCCAGCAGACCCGTGGTCTAATCCTAATAGCTCATTCTCCCTGCTGTGCACGCACCTTCCACTCCTGAAAATAAGATATGGTTATTCCCAGGCCCTGCGGAATCTGCTTTCGCTTCTCCGTGTCCTGTTCAAGCGCTACGTTCTCCGGAGACGATAATGGGCTACAAAGAGGAATATGGAGCATAGCAGGCAGCTTGGGTGCCTTTCCAAGAAATCCTGGAAGGAACTGGATCTAGTTCCCCTCCCCACCAAAACTTGAGCAAACCCCTGAAAAGTACTCCCCTGGAGCAGAGTGTGATGTTGCCAGGCTTTTGGGGATTCACTGGTAGTTCCGTTTCCAGGCAAGTAGGCAATATTCCATGCTCTTGAGCGCTGTGGGCCTCAGTGTGCACTAAGTTCCCTTTTTGCCCCAGATCCACTTAATGCCAAAGTTTTAATGCGGTTACTGAATAACCCCGGGAGGCCTGCACCATCTGCCTGTTTGCTTAGATACCGGTTCAGCATTGTCCTAGATTTGGAGTTTGTTACAAATAATCCCACTCTGGCTACCTGACTGAATTTAAATCTGATACGCTGCTTGTGGGGGAGGGATGAAACATTCGAACACAGTTTTATGGAGATGGTTGCACTGCGAGGTGATGAAAAATCACTGAATTGTACATTTGAAATGGGTGAATTTTCAAATCCACTCATTTGGTGGATCCAATAAAGTCGTTTAAAAAAATCTGATATGTTTTGTAGTCTTTTAATTTAGGAAGTACAAGCATGAGAGCAAAAGAAAAAAAGAGGTGTGTAAGTCACTTTTTGTGTATTTCACAAAAAGTGAGATTTGTTTGCTGAAATCTTGCCTAAGAATAATCTCAGCTTACAAAACCCTTCTCATTCATGGTATTTCACCTACTCCCCCATGAATGTCTCAGCGTTCCTGAAATGTTTGAAACTCTTAGCTTTCAAAGTTTAAGAATGCAAATGAGACCAGAAACCCACAAGAAATGGCTAAGAACAAACACTGCAGCCATCAAACATCTAATACGTGCTGATCACGAAAATGAAGCGATCACTATGCTTTTCTGTAAGTTTAGGTTTGCTGAGGCAGGACAAACCTATCATCTCTTACAGCAAAACGAAACCTTTCAGGAGTGGAATGTAGAGACTGACGGCCACATGACACAAAGTTTTCAGGCGCTGAGTTTTAAAAATGTGAAACGACAATAATTCTGGGGCTACTGGAACCAATGAGGTAGTTTTCACCTAACAATTCACATCTATTAATGTGAATAAGGATGGTTTCTGTTGCCTCGAGGGCCATGCCTTCTTCAGTTGACTGCTTCTCCCCGTTAGTGTGTGTGCCTTCCCAGGGCCTTTATTAATATGGTCAGGCTGTGGTGGTTATGTGGTTTCTAACTCTCATGCATTTCCGTAGCTGCAATCATCAGTACCGAATAGGACAGCGTGCATTCTCTCAGCAAAGTACCAGCAAGGATTTGTTTAAGTGAGCTACTTACTACCTTGGAAATTCTAGTCCTCTGAAGTGGAACACAGATGCATTTTATGGGGCTTGGAGCATGGGGTGGGGGGGGGGGGTGGGGGGGTGCTGGAAAGGCCTGGAGGGTGGGCACGCTGTGGTCAGTAGGTCTGGGGCAGCTGTGCGGCTGCAGGTTCCTGGATACCTGCACCCTCAGTCAAGACAGAAAGTACAGAGCCGGAAGAGAAGCCTGGTGGTAAGCTGGACCTCAGCAACAAGCCAAGGTGCAGAACAGATTTCCTTCTTTGGAGTGCTGCCTTCTCACCCTTTAAGTATTTAAAAGAATATCTGAGGACAGCTGACAGATAATTAAAAAATAATAATTTCATGCAAATATTCTGTTTCCCCAAAAAAGTTCATTCTAAACTTGTAACTGCATGCAGACGATAATCTGGGAAGGTCTACAACGATGTAGGAAGGAAGATGTCTGTCACCGTTGGGGCCCCTCCAGCATCTGAACTCTCTTCCTACATTGGGGAATGTCCTGCTTTAGGAAGTAGAAACTCCCACCTTGGCCGCTCGCTGAAGATGCTAGATGCTTATGCTTCCAGCCGCCATTGCTGCTAGGATGTGGGAACATGGCCAAGGCTCTACCAAACAGATGGCCTTGCCCCAGACTTTGACTTAGAAGTTCTTGACTCAAAGAAGCATGAGCTGCATAATCTATTCTAGAGAGAGATTCCCTCACCCAACAGCCCTGTACAGCCTTTACAACCCCTTGCCTGCCCCTACTATATAGAGCCTGGTCCTGCCAAGTATGTATGTTCTCAGATTCCTTTTTGTCACTAGATGACTGTTCGGCACACTTCTGGCCAGGCTAATATAGGTGGAGTTTTGTCTTGAGATTTCTGGGAAAACTCTTGCCTTCCTGATATGAGAGTCACGCTTTCTGTCTTCTCCCAGTTTCTGCCTTGACAACACAAATGTCTTATCTGGGGCTTCAGCAGCCATGTTGCAACCATGAGGTTGCAACCACGAGGTAACAACTCTCAGGATTGTTAGAGCCAATATACTAAGGGTGGTAGAACAGATCCAAAGAGCCAGAGTCCTTGGCAGATTTTTTGGATACTTGAATCCATGCTTGCAACCACTGACTTCTAGATATGTGAGAAAAATAAGCATTTATTTGTAACCTATTTATTAACCAGGTTTTCTGTTATCTGCAACCGTTTTCATCCCCAGTGGATACAGGCAGCTTCCAGTGTCCAGCATTGGTATAGCCTGTGACACAAACTTCCACGTCAAACTGACACCAGGAGTGATGGCAGCAACATACCCTCGGGAAATGGGAGAGAATTTGAGACTGATCATCTAGCCTGTTTGGATCTCATGACAAAGGAAATTCAAGCAGTATTAAGACAGTTCATGTGCAAATGATGCCTTGTTGTCACTTGCAGTGGCCGTCCAGTACAGTGAAGGTCCCACTGAGGTTAGGGCATTGAGAAACCAAGCCATTGCTTCCAGAAAACAGCAAGAAGGGAGCAAAGAATTCAAGAACTGTGGGGTGGAGTGGTTGATCCTAATGGCTGGAAAGATTAAGAAGCAAATGGCAAGGTCTTAACTTCTCGTCCAAGGCACAGTCTGAAAACAAGGGGCTTTCAATGACTACGGAAAGAATACCTTATCTTTTTGCAACCGCAACTGAAACCAGCAGGCAGATTCTGTGGGTTCCTGATTTGCAACATCTGTTAGCTTCACAACCTCCTCTCGTCTCTCATTGGTAGTTAAGGGACTGGTTGGAGAGAGTGAGAAATGGGACACACGGGGCGGAGGACTCACAGAACACAAAGCTTCCCTTGTTTTACAAAGTAGCCTTCTCCCTGCTGTTCATCATGTGCTTGAAGACCTATAATGTTCCTGCCTGAGAAGTCACTTTGCCACCTCTCATGGTCTTCAGACCAAAACCAGAGCTAAATGCCAACACGTGTCTCATGTAATAAAGCCAAACCTGGATGGAAGAGACTTCTACACCAAAGTAAGTGCAAGATTTTGCTCTTTATCTTGGCAAAAGTCTTGGAAATACATGTGGGGATCAATTCTGAGGGTGTTAAACCGGGGAGGGAGGAACTGGATGTCTCCTTCCCAAGAGATTCTCGCCCAGTGTGCTTCCTGGAGCAGGGGGAGTGGTTCTAAGCCTTGGCTTGCTTGCTTGGTTGAATGAAACCCGGTGGCCCACACCAAGAGAGGTTGAAAGGCATCAATTCCTTTGGCATGGTGGAGAAGCGGGAGCCCAAGGAAATAGGAACGTCGGTGTGGATATCCTGCGTCTGAGCCATTCACCAATCCCCTAACTCTGTTCCCTAAGGGGGACCAGGAGATACCCCTTTCATCGAGGCACTGAGAAATACACGGGTGGGGGAAATGCCACCACCTCTCAAAAGCACTGCCATGGCCGTTTTATGTACATCAGGGATGCTGTTCAGAGCTGCTGGAGTCAAATCGACTCCCTCACATTTGCCAGGATTCCGGGCGTCAGAGGTCAGTGGGGGCACAACCACCAGGAGAGGCAAGGTCATCTCAGTGGAAGGGCTGCTGACTGGCTCAGGGCCAGTCTGGGAATCAGAATTATCTACGCATCAGATCTCTCTGGCAGAAACTAATTGACCATGAGTCCTAGCACCGAAATAGATGGGTAGTCCTCCATGGCCCTACGCAATCCACACCAGGATGCTCCAGCTTGGACACGTCATCAACAGACAACTTGTACCCATATGCAATTCTTAGGCCTGAACTTGAACGCTTCAGAAGTGGTAACTTCCGACAACGTCCACATTTAACAGTCCAGCTGATGTAGAAGATGGACGGGTCTTAGCGATAATGAGTCATCATGAGCTTCACAAGGTGGTAACTTTGTACAGCAAATCCACACAGCTCCTGGAGGAAGATGCTTTTTTCTCATTCCCATTAAGCAAAGAACTCCAAAACTGCTTTCTCTCATCTGGCAAGGACGGCTTCCCATCTTGCTTCAGTATTATGTCAACTCCGACTCCACATCACAGTTTGGTCTATAGAAATTGTAATCAGCTCAACATTCTTTAGGACAACACAGTGATTACTCCATTGATGATATCATGCTCGAGGGGCCCAACAGCACAAATCATATATATTCTAGATGTGTTGGTAAGAAACATGCAAATCATAGTGTGGGAAATACGTTGCATGAATATACAGGGACTTGTGACCTTAGGAGACAATTTTATTTATTTTTAAAATGCTTGTTTATTTATTTTTGTTTATTTTTTATTTAAAAAAATTTTTTTTAACGTTTATTTATTTTTGAGACAGAGAGAGACAGAGCATGAACAGGGGAGGGGCAGAGAGAGAGGGAGACACAGAATCTGAAACAGGCTCCAGGCTCTGAGCTGTCAGCACAGAGCCCGACGCGGGGCTCGAACTCACAGACCGTGAGATCATGACCTGAGCCGAAGTCGGACGCTTAACCGACCGAGCCACCCAGGCGCCCCTTGTTTATTTATTTTTGAGAGAGAGAGGAGAGAGAGCAAACTCGTGCAAGTGGGGGAGAGGCAAAGAGAGAGGGAGACATAGAATCTGAAGAAGGCTCCAGGCTCTGAGCTGTCAGCACAGAGCCTGATGCAGGGCTTGAACCCGTGATCTGTGAGATCATGACCTGAGCCAAAGTCGGATGCTTAACCAACTGAGCCACCCAGGCGCCACCCCACCCCCCTTTGGAGCCAATTTTAGAGAGTCTAGTGATCTCAGCAGGCTGAGATAGCTTCTCCAAAGCGAAGGATGAGCGGTTGTACCTTACACAACCTCCTATAGGAAAGAGAGACAATGCTTTGAAGTCCTCAATGGAAGCAACATTTGTCACATTGGGTGAGTTAGTGGGTGACTCAAAGGGTGCTAATTTTGAGGAATGGCCCAGAGATACAGAACACTCTCCATCTTGTTCATGCTGCAGTACAATCTGTTCTGCTGCCTTCGACTCAGTGGATCCAATGGTGTTCCAAGTGCCAATGGCAGATTGGACATATGTGTGGTACTCGTGACAAGCCCTATTAGGAGAATCACAGTGTCAACTCTCAGTGATACCTTCTTTGTCAAATAACTATTTTCCTTTTGAGAAAAACACTTGGCTTGCTACTGGGCCATGAAAGAAACTGAATGCCTTATGAAGAAACTCAGATTACCATGGAGTCTAGAGCTGCCCATTTGAGCCTAATGTTATTTTGGTCCATCAAGCCACCAAGTCAGGTCACCAAAAGACCCAGTTACACTGGAGACGCTCAGTATTCAAGAGGAGAGGTTAGCTAGCACCATGAATGTAAGTCAGCTTCTTTCCCCAGCTAGTCCACTGCTTATTCAGTGGGTTCATGGACACAGTGACCGTGTAGGCAGAGACTTAGCCTTGTTTTAAGCAACTTAGACTTCCCCTTCCACGGTTGACCTGGCTTCTTTCCAGCATCACTAACCAAATGAGTCTTGCAAAAGGCACCAAATTCAGAGGCGGTCCTACACAGACACCTGGAAGCAGATTATTATATAGACTTCTTTCATCACGGAGGGGGATCCGTGATTTGTCCTCACTGAAAGAGACAATGCTTCTGAACTTGGACTTCTTTTCCCACCATGCCTATGCTATCATGCTCAGACTTTCTGAATGGCATGTTCATCATCGTGGTATTCCACACAATATTGCTTCTGACTAAGAACCTCACTTTGTACCAAAAGAAGAAATAAGGTGGGCTAATTTCTGTCCCTTAGAAGCAGCTGGGCCTAAAGAATAATGGAATGACAGTTGTAGACTTGGTGATATTGCCTGCTGGAAGACACACCTGCAAGGACAATATGACTGTCCTACACACATAGGATATCTTCTGATCTCAAGGCCAATATATGGTGTTTCTCCTGCCAGGATACGTGGGTACAGGATCCAAGGGGATGGCATCTCTAATATGCCAAATGACCCACTTGCAAAGTTTTTGTTTCTGTTCCCTTCTCCTTTGGGCTTTGTGAGTTTGAAGGTCATAGCGACTGAGGAGGAAGTCTTCTCCCAGGGGACTCCAGCATAGCTCCCTTGAGATCGAAATGGAGATACTGGCTATTCCAGACTCTTCATGCCAGGGGCTGAAATTGCATGAAAGGTCACTTCTACTGTTGGCTGTGATGATAGTGACACTCAAGGGGATGTAAGATTGCCATCACACAATGGGCAAAAGGAGGCCCATAGAAGCTAGCCGTGCTGGTGTCTCTTACTGTGAGATGTCCAATGGGAAATAACTTTTTGTTAAAAAAAAATTAACATACTCAGGGTGCCTGGGTGGCTCAGTCGGTTAAGTGTTTGGCTCTTGATTTTGGCTCAGGTCATGATCTCATGGTTCGTGGGTTTGAGCCCTGTGTTAGGCTCTGTGCTGACAGCTCAGAGCCTGGAGCCTGCTTTGGATTCTTTGTTTCCCTCTCTGTCTCTGCCCCTCCCCCACTCATTCTCTCTCTCTCTCTCTCTCTCTCTCTCTCTCTCTCTCAAATAAATAAAAAAACCTTAAAATAAAAATTAACATACTCAGATCCCTCAGACATGAGGGTTATCTCCGGATTAGCTGAGATGCTTGATAAAGAGAAATGGAGATTTTGTAATATGCATTGAAGAGAGGAGTCATAAATTGGTATCGTTTTATGACTTATAGCTTTGTGACGAGTTGCAAAAATAATGAACTCTAACTTCTACTTATATTTTCTTCCTTGCTGTGCCTTATGTGTGTTTATATCTATTTTAACTAATTGCCTTGTATTTTTATTTCTCTTCTGTTTATATAAGATAAATTAGGACTAGACAACTTAATCTAGATCAGAATATTGAGATGGGCAGTGGCAGAATGAAAGGAAGAATGACTGTCCCCCACAGGTGCTGGACTCCAAGCTGGACCCAGGAAATGGCCTTTCAGTGTGACCCCTTGGTGAGGAGGAGTGAAGGTATTTTTCAAGTGTACAAGGCATGTTGCATTCTTTTAAAAAAATTTTTTTTTAATATTTATTTATTATTGAGAGAGGGAGAGAGGGAGAGAGACAGAGCGACAGAGCAGGAGTGGGAGAGGGGCAAAGAGAGAGGGAGACACAGAATCTGAAGCAGGCTCCAGGCTCTGAGCTGTCAGCACAGAGCCCGATGTGGGGCTTGAACCCAGGAACTGTGAGATCATGACCTGAGCTGAAATCGGACACTTAAAGGACTGAGCCACCCAGGTGCCCCAGGCATGTTGCATTCTATTAAGTGCAAGTATTTTTATTTTACATAGTTTTTATTTTCAAAAGGGTTAAGAATAGTGAGAAGCACATTTGATGCTGGTAGAGACTGCTAATTCCTCCCCAAATCCATTCTCCTCTTCATCCATAATCACAGAACCTTGACTTCTAGCTGTGCATGTTGCCATATGGAATAAAAACTACATTTCCCAATCTCTCTTGCAGTTGCCTCTTTAAGGTAACTAAGTTTTAACAATGAGGGGAAAGCGGATGCATTCTGTGGTATTTCTGGGAAGGCTCCATAAACAGGAAAGGACAAGGGCCCTCTAGTTCTCCCCTGTTCTTCCTAAGGCCAGCCTGGGAGGTGGATGCAATGGTTGGAGAGCTGGCAGCCATATTGGGTCCTAAGGTAGTCTTGTGAATAGAGGTCTCACATGGTGAAAGAGAAATATCAGAGCCTGGGCCTCTGATGACAAACTATATTCTTTCAGTATAATAAGGTAATAACAGATATTTTTTTAATCTCCAGGCAAACACAGGGAAGACATTGATAAACAAGGCATCATTTCTAGCTGAAGGAAACTTACAGACAACTGGGGTGACTGACAAATTGTGCAAGGTTGCTCTGTAATCACACAGGTGGTGCATTTAATCTAATCCTGAGCAGATGGTGGGTGGCATAGTCTGGGGAGACTTTCAGGAGGAAGTCACCTCCTTATACATGAATAGGATTTGGCTAGTTGTTGGAGGAAAGGGTGGAAAGAGTTTTCTAGGTGTAGGGGAGTTAAAAGTTGTTTAACACTCTGTAACACCTGTTAGAGAGACAAGTCAGGGAGGTACGCTTGGGTAGGGGTGTGGGCTTTATCCTCAGATCGGTGAGGGACAAGTGAATATTATTAAGCCTGGGAGCAACATGGTCAGACTTACTCTTCAGAGAGCTCACTCCAGTTGCTCTGTGCAGAAGGGATTGAGGGGAACAAGATGACAGGTGGGGGATTATTTCCTCTCTACTTATTTTTTATTTTAGAGAGAGAGAGCATGAGCACGTGAGCAGGGGAGAGGGGCAGAGGGGAAGAGAGAGAGGGAGAGAGGGAGAATCTTAAGCAAATTCAACGCTCAGTTCAGAGCCTGAGGTGGGGCTTGATCCCACAACCCTGGGATCCTGAACTGAGCAGAAATCAAGAGTCTAGATGCTCGACCTACTGAGCCACCCAGGCACCGCGGTATTTCCTCTTCAAATGGCGATGAGAAGGGAAAGTTGGAGAAGCTGGAACAGGAGCCTGACGCACCTGGAATATATCGGGAAAGTGTAAACACTAATTTGAAGGAAAAACAGGGCTGGATCCAGGCTCCGCGGGGCCAGTTTTAGAAAAACCCACAATTTCGCTTGAAGTTGACTCTACAGATGAGAAAAGGAGTCACAAGAAATTACTGGAGCCTTGGAGATTCGGGCCTCTTTCTTCTGTTTACCCGAACTGCTTGTCTGGAGTGCTTCCAGGGGTCAGCCTGGCCTCCCCTCTCTGTCCCCAGCACTCCACGACTGCCGGCATCCCGGGGTAACCTGGAGAGATGGCCTGGGGTGTAAACTAAGTCAAGTTTCCTGGGAGCATCGATCCTCTCTGGCGCCACAAATGAGGGGTCTGGGGGTCTGGCGGACAGAACACCCCGCTGGCTGGACTGGAACGTGAGGCAGCACACCCAGGGCAGTCACGCTTCACTCCTGAGTCCTGTGGCCTCCGTGGCGCTGACCCAGCCTCCCCCCGCCCACGCTCCTCCTGTCCTAACTGCGCCGTTGGGAGGCGAGGGGCGCTGTGAGGGGCGCAGTGTATGCATCTCCGGGAGAAAAATGCCCCGGTTACCAGGTTACCGGGACCAGGCAGCAGCCACAGAACCATTCCCTTCCTCACTCGCGGTATACGTGACCTCAAAAACACAAACTTTATCTTGGGCATTTTCTGGATTTAGAAATAAATGTCACCCCAGCCTGAGATTTCCAAGGAAAAGCGCCACCACTTCATAGCCGGAGTCGTACAGTTATATATTTTAATTTAAAAAAAAGACTGAGTTTGTTGTTTTGAAATAAAAGAATTAACTTGTGCGAAACAAATAATCATCAGCAGGTAGCGGGAGGCAGTGAGAAGCACCAACCGAGGGCAGGCGGTTGGTGGGGGGGCTTCGGGTGCTGGACGGAGCGGGGGAGGGGAGCGGGGTGGCGTGCCGTGCCGCAGGCAGAGCCTAGAGTCCGCCTGGCGGCGGTGCGGAGTGGAGACCCAGTGGCGGAAGGCAGTGCGGTGCTGGGGCGCGCGGCGCGGTGTCTGGCCGGGGGCTCTGCGGTGCTGGGGCGCGCCGTGCGGTGTCTGGCGGTGCGGGACCAGGGGACGGGTGCGCTGCTGGGGCGCGCGGGCGCGGTGTCTGGCCGGGAGGGCTGTGCGGTGCTGGGGCGCGCGGAGCCCGGCGGGGCAGGGGGCGGTACGGTGATGGGGCGCCCCACACAGTATCCTGCGGCTGGAGGTGCGGTGCTGGGGCGCGCGGCGCGGTGTCTGGCGGGGGCGGGGCAGGAGGCGGTGCGGTGCTGGGGCGCGCGGCGCCGACTCTGGCGGGGGCGAGACAAAGGGCGGTGCGGTGATGGGGCGCGCGGCGTCTGGCGGGGGCGGGCAGGGGGCGGTGCGGTGCTGGGGCGCGCGGCGCGGTGTCTGGCGGGGGCGGGGCAGGAGGCGGTGCGGTGATGGGGCGCGCGCCGTCTGGCGGGGGCGGGCAAGGGGCGGTGCGGTGCTGGGGCGCGCGGCGCGGTGTCTGGCGGGGGCGGGGCAGGAGGCGGTGCGGTGCTGGGGCGCGCGGCGCGGTGTCTGGCGGGGGCGGGACAGGGGGCGGTGCGGTGCTGGGGCGCGCGGCGCGGCGTCTGGCGGGGGCGGGACAGGGGGCGGTGCGGTGCCGGGGCGCGTCGCGCGGAGCCGGGGGGCGGGGCAGAGTAGTGGCGCGGTGTCTGGAGGGGGGCGGGGCGGCGCCGGGGACGCGCAGTGCGGGGGGCGGGGCGGGGCCACGCGGGGCGAGAGGGCGTGCGGCTCGGGGCCGCGGGGTGGGCGCCCGCGGGCGCGCGGGGCGGCGCAGGGGCGCGCGGGGGCGGCGGGCGCGGCGCTGCCAATCGCAGACAAAGGCCGCCCCAGTGAATCATGTGGTGCCGGGGGAGGAAGTGCGGCTTGTTTTCTTTCCTCCAGTCGCCGGGCTCCGGGCGGAGCGCGATGCTCGGAGACCCCCGCGGGGGCGGCCGCGGCGGCGAGCCCCGATGAGGCCCGAGCGCCCCCGGCCCCGCTGCAGCGCCCCCGGCCCGATGGAGGCTCCGCCGTGGGACCCTCTCCGCAACGACTCCCTGCCGCCCACGCTGACCCCGGCCGTGCCCCCCTACGTGAAGCTCGGCCTCACCATCGTCTACACCGTGTTCTACTCGCTGCTCTTCGTGTTCATCTACGTCCAGCTCTGGCTGGTGCTGCGCTACCGCCACAAGCGGCTTAGCTACCAGAGCGTCTTCCTCTTCCTCTGCCTCTTCTGGGCCTCCCTGCGGACGGTCCTCTTCTCCTTCTACTTCAAAGATTTCGTGGCGGCCAATGCGCTCAGCCCCTTCGTCTTCTGGCTGCTCTACTGCTTTCCCGTGTGCCTCCAGTTCTTCACCCTCACGCTGATGAACTTGTATTTCACGCAGGTGAGTCGCGGAACGCAGCGCCGCGAGCGGGAGGCACCTGGGCGGGCGCTCACCTGGCAGGTGGCTCCCCGCCCTGCTCGGCGCCAGATGCCGGGGCGACGGCTGCCAGGGGGCGGTCACGGAGCCCCAGGGCTGACAGTGTATGGGAAAAGGCACTGGGCTGGGGTCACCCGAGCCCTGTCCTACCTGCAGGCCATTCTCTCAGGTATCGCCCTCCTATTCCCAAAAAAAGGCGAAAGCGAAAGGAAGTCAGGGCCGGAGGCCACCACGTCTGTCTCTGCCCTTGGCTCAACATGGTCCAGTGGGTGTCGGGCCCTCACTGTCCGGACACAGCCGCATCTTCCCTCACACACACATCAGGGTCGGTACCGTGGGAAGCGTGTCCGCCAGGAAGACTTGAACTGTAGAATTTCTCCTCCATCCCGTCATCCCAGGGCACCTAACTCTGAGCCTGGAAAGGTCATCCGCATGTTGGCCTCCAGATTTGGGCCAGACGCCGATTTTTTTTTTCTTTTCTTTTTTTTTTTTTTTTCTTTTGAGTGATGGCGGGGTGGGATTGTCCCGTTTCGGGTAAGATGTTTTTCATCTCCAGCTTAGGAGCCCTCTTGAATGAACTAGAGCTTACTAATTCATTTCACAGGGTTGCTAAACAGCAGTCTGGGGTTACACCCAGCTCCCCAGCTGCTGCGGCAGGAGGTCGGGCTTGCTGTCTGAGCCGGTCTGAGAGGCCCCCAAGAAAAAGCCATAAAGTTTACTGGGTTTCTTTTACGGGCACAGAGGAACCAGTTTATGAGGCATGTTGTTAATAAGCTAATGGGAGACCATGTGAATCGACTTGGCTGCTGTGACGGCTGCCTTGAGAAAAGGACAGCTATTGTAAAGTGCTGTGCAAATACCGTGTAAAGAATTGCATAAAGGTTTAGTAGCACAATGCCATCACCATCATCTCTGATTCTCATTAGCTTTCCAAGCACTAAAGCATGCATTTTCACTAGGACTCTGCCCATGTCACCTGTTGATTTAAGAGCTCTCTCATGGGCAGAGGCTTTGTGCAAGCAGGCATTACATTCCTTTTCACAGCGTCCCTGTTTCTCTGAAGAAAATGCCCTTGCTTAAAAAAAAGAAAGGCCAGAAAAGGTAGAAGCAGCCCATGACTGGAAATCTGGTGGAAATACGTTCTGACTGCAAAATAGCACATGTACCATTTAGTAGCTGTTATAACCTTATAAAAATGGATCCACACTTGAAGTCTGCTGATATGTTCTATGTAGCACCCTGTTTTCCAGTCCACAAGTGGTGGGTTTTATCTCTCCAGCTACTACTTTTAAGCTCCCAAACTGGTTGAGGCAGTCAGCTACATTGCAGACTACTCCAGCTTTTTAGTGGGATCAGAAAGAGATAGTTCCTGCAAGATACAAAAGTCAGATGGGTTGATGTTACTTCCAGCACTGTGACAGCGATCGTGTTTTGTACTGAGATCGTTTGTGCCCCTTTTTGAAGAAAAAAAAAGAAAAGGGAAACGTAGGGCAGTGCCATAGCTCTCTGCTAATCACATGCAAATCCTCCGCTCGGCTGGATTAGGGCCAGGGCCACAGTTTCTGCACCATCTGCTGGTTGGCAAGTAAATGCTGAGTGAGGGAAAGAGTGACCAGGCAGACAGAGCTGCTCAGGCCAAGAGGCCTCAAGCTCTGGCCTCTTTATATCTTCCCAGTCTTTTTTTCCCCTTTATATATCCAGGGTGGCTGGCGGAGGAAGGTGGTGCCTCCGTGCTGGCATCCGAGACCCTGCAGAGCCATCCCTTGGCTTCCTGACAAATGCTCTGATATTTCTGGGGAGTTCTAAAGGGAGTCACCCTTTGGGGCTCAGCTCGGCGCCCAGCTCTGACGTCACTCTCTTCCTCTTCCCTCCCGTGTACCTTCTCTTATTTAAAAAAAATTTTTTTATGTTTATTTTGGAGAGAGAGAGAGACAGAGCATGAGCATGAGCGTGGGAGGGGCAGAGAGAGAGGGAGACACAGAATCCGAAGCAGGCTCCAGAGCTGTCAGCACAGAGCCCGACACGGGGCTCGAACCCACGAACTGTGAGATCACGACCTGACCTGGAGCCGGACGCTTAACTGACTGAGCCCCGCAGGTGCCCCCCTCCTCCATGTGCCTTCTCTTAGACAAGGTTCTCAACCACTGGAATTGCCAGGAGAGAGAGCCTTAAGAATTCCTGCTGCCCGGTCCCATCTCAGAACAAGTACATCATATTTTGGGGGTGGGGTAGCAGGAAATAATTAAGAAGCGCCTACTGTGTGCTAGGCACAGTTCTGAGTGGTTTGCCTTATGCTTCACGGCAGTCCTCAGATAGTGTTCCCTTTTTGGGGAAGGTCAGAGAGGTTCAGTGACTCACTCAGGGTCACATGGTCAGTGCACGGAAGAGCCGGGAGACCCACCCACACTTCTGACATCTGAGTGTCAGGCCTGTCCCGTGTGGTACAGTATTTCTGGGAGAACGTAGCCTATTGCGTACGTGACACCTGTTCTGCGAGGGCGAACACCTGGCTGGGGAGACACAAAATGTACTGTGTACCACACAGTTAAGCAATGATCTTCAGGGATCTAGGGGAGCGTATGCTTAAGCTTCAGGAGGCTTGAGTGGGAGCCGAGTCCTCAGAGAAGAGGTGGGTTTGGGGCAGTTTGGGAGGCTGCTTGGGAAGGAGAGGGCAGTGGCAGGCGACCGGCGTGGCAAAAGCCTGGGGAGGAACTGGAAGGTGGTTCTGGAGCTGGAGGAAGTTTTTACTGTCGTTGTCATCTGTGTCTGGCCCTGCGCCTGGGGCTCAGTGACGTGTCTGTGGATCCTCCTTGACGACCCGTGAGAAGGATCTTCTCACTCTCTCCTCCGAGGGTCGGAGAGGTGAAGACGCAGCCTGTGCAGCACCCGGTGAGGTGCCCTGACCATCCGAGTGCCGCGGTCCGGTCCCTCAGGGGCTGCACTCTTAAGTCTCTCCCCTTCCGTCTTCGGAATCTGGCTCTTCTGGGACTGGCCCAAGGTGGGGGTGGGGGGGTGGGGCGTGGACAGGGTTGTCTCAAGTGACTCCCTGCCTGTTCACCTCCAGCTTGTTCGCCTCTGGCTCTGTGGGTAACCCTGCCATGTGGCCATGTGGCCATGTCTACATCGTGGACTTGGTTTTGTCCTGGCCCCCTCTGCCCGCCCCCCTTCCGTCCAATCCTGGCTTTGGGTGGGGCCACACAGGTCATGGGCTGGTGCCCACACGAGGTCTCCTCCCAGGCCCCCACCTGCCCCTTTCCTCTCTTTGCCCGCCTGGGGGCCCCGCCACCCACACAGGTCCCAGGTGGAGGCAGGTGCTGCTCCTGAGTCCCTGGTGTCCTCAGACCTCCATGGCACAGGCTGGCCTCTGGCAGGACTCTCTCCACAACCCGTTTTGTTCTCAGGTCTCCACCTCTTAGGACTGAGCGTTCCCAGCGCGGCTCCTGCCCGGGGAGCAGGGTGGCCAGGTCCCCTGCTTCCTGATCCCCCTGAGCAGTTCCCTTGGAGTTTTGTCTCCAGTGAACTGGGGCGACGGTCACATCTTCCACCATGAATGCTGCCCTCCTGCCGGCAGGCTGATTGATGACTCCTTGTCTCCACTCTCTGCCCTGTCATATGGCCTGGAAGGTGGGGAGTCGGCTAGTGGTAGTGGTGGTTGTGCCCACTCTGAGCAGGCCCTGTGAAGGGTGTGAACGGCCGGCCCAGATGTCTGGGGCTCTCTTCAGAACACGGAGTACCTTTCGTTTCTGGCTCCGGGCCCCAGCAGCCGTGCCGGCCCCCACCAAGCTCCCCCTCGGCTCCTTGCTGGCTCGGAAGGGGTGGGGCCGAGGCATGAACCGAGGCCTTTCCTCCAGAGCCTGCTCTTCTAGCACCATTTGCCCTTCCATTTGCCCTTCACATAGGGGTTTCCATCAGAGCAGGACCCTGACACCCGAGGCACGTGGGGCTGAGGTATTGCGGTGCCTCCCACCCCAGCTCCTGGGCCAGGGCAGCCCCTGGGCAGGGCGGGTCTGTCTGCAGACGTGGTGGTGTGGCCGTGGGCTCGGTGATCCCTGGGCAGCTGTGTCTTCCAGCCATTCTCACTGGGAATTACGAGTCTGGACCCCAGACTCTTGGGGGTCCCTGAGTTTGGTTGAGTGGAGGGGGCTCAGCTTCTTGCTGCTACAGCTTTGTCTTGAGCCCGGTGACAGATTCCTGCCATCACAGTAGGGTGGTTTGAGGAAGGAAAAGGAGAGGTGCGCTCTCTCGGTGGGGGGAGATGTGGTGTGATTAATGGATGCTGAGGCAGGAGCCAGGACCGTTGCACGTCTTACGGGGCAGCTGGAAAGCTGCAAGGGGGGTTTGGGGGGGCGGGGCGCTGAGACTCATGGGAGGTGTCGGAGTCACCGTGGGGACCGGGGCTCATCCTGGGGGTCTGGGGGCCGTGGTGGGTGTCGGAGCACATCGTGGGGGCCTGGGGCTCGTGATGTGCCAGTAAAGGCCTATGAATCAGGAGGCATCACTGGGAATGGAAGGAGCAGGGACTCTGGGCAGAGCTGGGTTCGAATCCTGGCTTCACCCCGAGTGTGGCTCCCGTGGCCGGTTATTGACCTTCCTCCCTGGGGAAGCGGCCACCATGGTGCCCATCCCCCTGGTTGGAGGTCAAAGGAATACTGTCTGTGCGGCATCTCTCTGCACCTCAGTTAAGGTCCTCTTTCTGCCTCTAGCGGCAGGGACCACACCCCAGTGCTGGCTCTCCTTTTATCACCCCATCGGGTCACCAAAATGACTTTGACCACCGCGTGGCGGCATTTGTGTTTGTAATACGGTCGTGGCGCATGGCCTGGCCTCAGGGAGAGTGTGGAAGAGCCAGGAGCCGGGGAGAGTGGGAGGCTCAGCCGCCCGGCCCTTCATTTTGCAGGTGAGCCGACCGAGGCCAGGAGAATTCTAATGACTTGTCCAGGGTCACCCAGCCTGGCGTGAAGAGCCGGGATGAGACCTAGGACCTGTGAGCCTGTGCTTGGTGCACACACGCCCCCCAACTCAAAATGCATCCCTGTCCTCGGCCCTGCTGACAGGAAGCCAGGAGGCAGCCAGAATCGAGTCCAGGGATCCTCTCTCCCCCCGCCTCCCCCACCAGGAAAAGGGAGGTGTTGATCTTAGGAAGAAACAAGTCTTAGCACATTTAATCAAGAAATATTTACTAAATACCTGTTGTGTGCCAGGCTCTGATCCAGGAGTTGAGCGGGGGGACGCTTGTAGGCTTGTTGGTGATTATGAAGAAGTAAGAAGCTTAGGAACACACAAGGCAAGCCTTTCACAGCCCCCAGGTACCTTATTTCAAAGCTGGGACCCGTCACACCAAGGCAGGGCATATGCTCGGCCTTACCTCTGTGCACTGCACCCATGATCTCCTTGTCCTTGGCACAGGCTCCTTGTGGTCAGTCAGTGGACTAACAGCCTCCAGAGCTGTGTGTGTACCTGTGTGCATGCCTGTGTGTGTACATCTGTGTGCATGTCTTTCTGTGTGTACCTGTGTGTGCGTGCCTGTGTGCATGCCTCTGTGTGTGTATGTACCTGCATGTCTTCCTGTGTGTGTGTGTGTAAGCGTCTGTGTATATGTCTGTGTATGTGCCTCTACGAGGGCATGGGCACACAGAGCCCAGGACAAGTTTCCTTATTTACCTTGTGTACCGCCCGGCACCAGCCTCTCCCAGGAAGTAGCTTCCCAGCTTTCTAAAAATTTCCCCCAGGAAGAAGGCTTCTAATTCCACAGCCTGGCTTCCAAGATCTCTCCTTGCAGCCCAAGCTTTTAATTCTCCCTGCTCCCATTATTACTGCTTTGGTGCCGACCTAAGGTGAACCATATTTCATTAATGCCCTCGGCGCTCCTGGGAATGGTTAGACTCACACAGTATATGTGAAATCAAACCCCACTGACCACGAAGCCTTGATTTCCCAACAGCAGAGTCCGACCCAAGCGCTGCCGGCTTCATCCGTGTGCACCGAGCCCAGACCTGCGGCTCCTGTCCCCACTGGGAGCTTTGGTCTGGGTCCCACACACCCTGCTACCTACAGGGTTTTGTGGCATCTTTTTCCTCCCTGTCTTTCCCCAGGTCAGATGAGCAGGGCCTGTGGGGTTGGGGGTGGAGGCAGGGAGAGAGCACTGTCCCCAGGTGGGTATCATTCCTTGGCGGGTGCCCTCCCCAAGGACAGGGCTTTCATGTGTCCCCCATCTAAATGCCTGAGGCTTCCAGTGCCTGGGAGGGGCTCTTCCTGGAGGTGCTGGGCTGGGCAGTGAGGGCCGGGCTGTCTAGACGACAGACACTGACGGGCTCAAAGGCTGCTCACCCCCGTGACATCACCCTGAACTTCTTCGGTTTTCGAGAACAACACATCATGTGATCTGGAGCGCTGCTGTCGGCCGTCGGTTCCTGTTCTTGCAGCTCCAGTGAGAGGAGAAGAGGCTCTTCCTGGTTTGTGGGCCTGTCTCAGCCCTGACGTTCCGGCAGGTCGGTTTTCCTGGGACAGAAATAGCCTCAGCAAACAATTTCAGCCCATACCTGGCACGTTGGCATTCACGGAGGTTTGCAAAGGCTTGTAAATATTTTACCGTTTATTTATCCTGGGGCTGAAGTGTGGAGTCTGGTAACCAGTGGGGACAGATTGAGGCCGAGTGGTTTTTCTCTACAAGTGGGTTGATTTCCTCAAATTTGTGCGTGGAGGGCCCCGAGGAAGGAAGTGGTGCTGGGTGTGCACGTCAGTGTTTTAGGCCTTTTGAGCTGCATACGGTTTCTGCTGCGTATTCTTTTATTTATATATATATATATATATATATATATATATATACACACACACACATATATATGTGTGTGTGTGTGTGTGTGTGTATATATATATATATATGTATCTTTTAAAAGGTAAAAGCTATTCTTAGCTCACAGGCCATACAAAAACAGACCGCGGGCTGCATTTGGTCCTTGGGACGAGGTTAGAACAAACCCAGCATTTACCACCAAGCTCCCGCCCCATCTTTATCTTGTTATTTTTGCTGGGACCCATTGGAAATGGACTCAGATTTTCATATGTCTCATGGTTAGAGAGCATCATTCACTCTCCCCTCCCCTGCCAGGGGCTGGGGAGAGACAGATGAGGGGCCTCGACCGGCTCGATGTCTTGTGACATCATCGGCTCTCTACCCCTTTAATTGCAGACATACTTGCTAAACGTGATCCACGGAGTAAAATTGCACACATGCAACGGAATCGGCTCCCAGGCTGCACCTGCCTCACGCTGCTCTCCTGGGCTTGCTGTTGGGGGCTGTGTCGTCCATCAGGCATGGTGCACGAACGGTGGTCACAGGGAGAGAAGGGTGCAGAATGTGAACACCACCAGCTCCCCTCCACAACCCCTCCCCCCCACCGTGGCTAGGTGGCTAGGCCCCCGTCAGGGCCGCACTCCTGTCGTGAGGGGACAGCACAAGCACAAAGCTGTGTCCACATACAGCTTTCACACACCTTTGCACCGGAACCCAGAGATTCACTTCATTCATTCAACAAGGTATGTTTTTAAAATTAAGGTGGGGAGCACCCGGGTGGCTCTGTCACTTCAGCGTCTGACTTCAGCTCAGGTCATGATCTCGCAGTTCGTGGGTTCGAGCCCCACATCGAGCTCTGTGCTGACAGCTTGTAGCCTGGAGCCTGCTTCGGATTCTGTGTCTCCCTCTTTCTCTGCCCCTCCCCCACTCATGCCTCTGTCTCTCAAAAATAAACGTTAAAAAATAAAATTAAGGTGAACTGCACATAACATACAACTAATTTGTGTTGTGTACTGTTTAGTGGCATTTAGGCCATTCGTGCTATGCAGCTGTCATCTTTCTTTAATTCTAGAATGTTTCCATTACTCCAAACCCATCGGGTAGGCGCTCTCTGGGCAGCCACGGAGTGCCCTCTGTCTCTGCGAGTTGACCTGTTCTGGATATTTCTCATCAGAGGAACCACCCAGCAAGTGCCCTGGTGTGCCTGCTTCTCTCACCGAGCATAATGTTTTCGGGGTTCATCCACGTCATAGCTGGTATCATGACATCATTTCTTTCTTTTTTAAAGTTTTTAAATGTCTTTTTATTTTTGAGAGAGAGAGAGAGTGGGGGAGGGACAGAGAATGAGAGGGGGACAGAGGATCTGAAGTGGGCTCAGCGCTGACAGCCGACAGCACGACCTGGGGCTCAAACTCACGACTGCGAGGTCATGACCTGAGCCAAAGTCGGACGCTTAACCGTCGGAGCTATCCAGGTGCCCCACGACATCATTCCTTTTCAAGGCTGGATAATGCTCGGTTGTGGGCGTCTGCCACGGATGGTTACCCTTTCCTCTGTGGATGGACGTTGGGGTTGCCTGGTCTCATGTTTCTGAGCACCTGTTACTCTCTAGATGCCGTGTAGACAAGATTAAGGTCGAACATGGCTCCTGCCTTGAAGGAACTTGGTGTTGAGGGGGAAGCAGACTACCTGACGAACATCTCTCGTGCCATTGGCCGACATTACTTGGTCACAGTCCTCACAGCGGTGACGCAAAGTGGGATGTCTCCAACAGAAGGTTGAACCAGTGGCTTTTGTTACCGTTGAAGTGTAGGGCAAATCTTGTTTGCTCCGGTTTGTTCATGGTGGCAGCTTCCTGGGGCCCAGAGCAGTATCGGGACAGAAGGGTGGTACTTGGGGGGGATGGCTGGTTAGCTCCCATTTCTCCCCATGGGGTCATGCCGAACAGATAGAGTCCTTCCTCCCAGGACAGCCCTTCACAGATGTATCCTCCCGGGTCCTGTCCACTTGGGGTGGGACATTCTCAGTTCCTTTCATTGTTTCTGATGGGATGTGGGTTTGTCCCTCCCCATCCTGGTCCCTGTCGGCCCCGCCCCGTGTCCCACGGTGAGCGGTGAGCCGGGGTGGGGGGGGGGGCAGCTCCAGGAGCACGAGGCCGCCCTCCCCTTGAGCCGTTTCTCCCTGCCAGACGGCATTGCTTTCTTAGGACAGACGGATGGCGGCTGTCTCCGGGCAGGATGCAGGGAGCATCGTCTCTGCCGTCTTCGTGTGCTCAGGCTGCAGGAACAGAACCGCACCGACTCTGCAGCTTGACAGAAATTTGCTGCTCACGGTTCTGGAGCTGGGAGTCTGAGATCAGGGCGTCGCTGTGGCCGGGCTGTGGCGAGAGCCGCTTTCTGGTTGCAGATGGTGACTCCTCTGAGTCCCCACCTGGCGGAGAGCAGAGAGAGCTCTCTGGGGTCCACTGAAGGAGGACCCTGCTGACACCATCACATTGAGGGGCAGGACTTCAGCACGTGAATTTGGGGGAACGCAAGTTGTCAGTCAGTAGCAGGTACCGCACTGCCCCCAGCAAGGGCCAGAGTTCCCAGGAAATGTCAGGATCCTCCTCATTTCTGAGGCAGAAGGTTGTTCTGTGGGGGGAACCCCCGAGGCATTTTCACCGCTAACCTATTCTGTAGCTCTGCGTACCTTCCTGCAAGGATCCGTGGCGTAGCGAGACGTGGTGCACTGGAGGGGCGCGGGGACCTGCCTTCTTGGAGCCTTTGGGCCCGGCCGGCCGGTAACCCCCGGCTGAGCTTCCCGTGCTGGACAGAGTGGCCTCCGCGCTGCTGAGGTGTTACTTATTTCAGCACATCCGGAACAATTACAGGCAGGGCCTTGACTGGCAAATCGGGAATGGCCTCTGTTGCCAGGGGAGTGGTTCAGAAACCTAGTAACGATAATGGCGCCTTATGTGGCCCAGGTCATTCCTATACATGAGGCTGAAGAGAGAGAATCCTGCCAGGGAGGCCGATCCGCATTGTCAGTCCCCGCCTGTCCCACAGGGAGGGAGGCCGCCTCTCCCTGTGGCCTCTGCCCAGCGGCCTTGGCAGGCCAGGGTGGGTCTCTGCTGCTGGGGGCCGTGGGACCCACCTCCTTCCTCCCCTGCAGGTGGGGCACATGTGCACCTGGACGCAAGGCTGCAGCAGTCACGGTGGGCTTCCCGGGGCGGAGGACGCAGGCTGCCCTCCAGAAAGGCACTTCATGTTCCAGAGTTTCTTTTCTTTCTTTCTTTCTTTTTTAACGTTTTACTTATTTTAGAGAGGACGGGGAGGGGCGGAGAGGGAGGGAGACACAGAATCCAAAGCAGGCTGTAGGCCCTAAGCTGTCAGCAGAGAGCCCGACGTGGGGCTCGAACCCACGAACCGTGAGATCGTGACCTGAGCCAAAGTCGGTGGCTTAACTGACTGAGCCACCCAGGCGCCAAGTCCTAGAGTTTTAAAGGTAGAAGGCACCTTCGTGGATGTTGGGACTTTGTCTCACTGATAGACGCGGAAGGTAAAGAGGGGTCCTCGGGGCTGAGCAAAGCAGGTTCACGGCCATCTGGCCAGCTGCGCCCCTGAATCCAGATACTCAGGTGACAGACGACAAGGAGAGGCGGTAAAACTGAGGGCCAGGGTTCGGTGCGTCGTCAGGGGAGGGCCTCCGGACAGAGGTGCACGCTCCCGGGCACCGCTGCCCCTCCTGGGCTGCCTGCCAGCCTGCCTTAATCAGTGTGGGGCCCGGAGCCTTCTGGAGCGGCCTGGCCGGTGTGGGCACTGTCAGGTGGAAGCGAGGTTGTGTTGACGAAGGACAGGGAGGGGTAGAGACGGAGCAGACTCGGCCTGACCAGTGGGAAGTGCAAACAGGAGAGGAAGGGAGGAGGCAGGTAGAGACGGTGAGGCCTTTCCCCGAGCCGTTCAGAGGAGGGCCGAGTGTCGGGGGCAGTTTAGGTGTGAGGCCCGGCCCCTGCCGCACAGAGCTCCTAGTCGGGCTGCGGGGGTAACACAGACACGCACGTGCATGCACGCGCAGACGCCCGGAAAGGCATCTGTGGCTCTGGGTCCGCTGGACAGGACAGGACAGCACAGCAGACTCTCAGGGGACCGACCCACTGTCGGTACTTGCAGGGAGTTCTGGGCTTTACAGACGTGCAGACGGGGAGGCAGCATCACTGTCGGTCCTGAGATCACGTAGGAAAGAAGCTTGCCTGGTGCTGGGGGCTCCCGTGTTCCTCAGGTCAGCGTGAGGCTGAGCAGGACTCACTCCTGGGGCCGTGAGCTTGCCAAGTTCAAAAGCAGGCGTTGGGGAGGTGGAGACCTGACCCTGGCCCCCTGTCACCTCCCTGCGGGTCCCTCACAACCTGGCCAGCCCAGGACCCAGACGGAGCACACCTTGCCTCCAGGCTACCGCACCCCAGAATTACAAGGCACGAACAGCATACACCTTTTTCTTTCATGGGGTTCTGTGGCTTTAAAGACACAGACAGCGGGACGCCTGGGTGGCCCAGTCAGTTAAGCGTCCGACTTCGGCTCAGTTGTGATTTCGTGGTTCGTGAGTGCAAGCCCTGCATCGGGCTCTGCGCTGATAGCACAGAGCTTGGAACTCTTTTGGATTCTGTGTCTCCCTCTCTCTGCCCCTCCCCCACTGGCACTGGGTCTCTCTCTCTCTCTGTCTCTCAAAAATAAACGTTAAAAAAATTAAAAATTAAAAAAAAAATAAAGACACGGACAGTCTCTGCAAAGATAGAGACACCGTGCTTGCCCTTGTTTTCATAGAGAGCAGACCTGAACAGCTGATCTCCCTAGAGCTGTCTTTTGCTCATCTCCAGGATTGCCACAGAAAGGGAGAAATCCCACATTTGGGTCTCAGGGACTTTGTCCTGTCACCCTGCTCTGGTGAATGAGGGTGCTCAGCATGGGGAAACACTGAGGCAGCTGACTAATGACTGTCACCTGGGGAGAACAGGCCCCCGGGTTTGCATAATTTCCCCAATATGTCAGGAAGTGGGCACCACAGAGGGACCTTAATAAGAGCAAAGAGCGAATGTGTCATGGTTCCTAATCTTTTCGAGTGTGAAAGTTCCTTTTATGGTCAAGAAAGCCTCCGTGGTCACAGTTTAGAAGTTGTGCATTTAGAATCGTGGCTTGAGAACATAACACAAGGACTAACAATAGTAACAGCAGCAGGGGGTAGCAAACACACAGTGCCTGCAGGGTGGCCACGGTTGTCTAAGTGCTGTGTGTGTGTGTGTGTTAATCCACCTAACCGTCACAGAAACCTATGAGGTGGGCACTGTTATTAATTTCATTTTACAGATGCGGTACATGAGGCACAGAGAGGTTAGGTGACTTTTCCAAAGTCACCCAGCTGATAATTAGTGGAGCCATGATTCAAGTCCAGGGGAGCCAGCGCGAGTCCACACTCTTCACCAGCTTTACATGTCTCTGTGCCAGAGACAGACACACAGCTGTGGCCTGTGGACAGTGGGATACCCGGCCGTAGGGAGAATGCATGAAGCAGGGTGTGTGTTTCAGCCTTCGAATGTTGCAGACACGTCACAGCGGGTGAACAAAGAAGTTGCACAAAGGTAGGGAAGGTGGTAACATGTTCAGATGAAGTGAAAAACCAGGCAAGAAGGTACTATGTATTCATTATATGTGATAGGTGTTACTTTGTGGACACGTACGTATTTATTTATATGCGATGTGTTATTTGGGAATACCTACCTACATAGTAAAAGTATAACCTCTCCTGGGTATAGTAATGCTAGATTCAGAAAGCAATGATCTGTGCAGAGGAGGGAGGGGTCAGAGTGGGGGGGAGAGATGCTGGGAGCATCGTGTTTATCTTTTTGATTTATTAAAAATAAAACAGACCTGGAGCAAACCTTGCAGGTCGTAACAGGTGGCCTGACCTGCGTGGTGGGTACATGAGTACTGGCTGTGTTACTGTGTTACTTCTTTGGGTATACGTGACATATTCTGTAATGAAGCTTAAACAGCCGTAAGTTTGCGAAGTTTTCAAATGAACGTGCCTACATGCATTTAAAAGTAGTGCGTGTGTGAGCGAGAGAGACCTCCTGGTTTCTTCCGACCTCAGCCTGCGTGGTGCACACAGTGTCAGCCCCACTCCGTTCCTGCGAGACTCTCCCAGGGACCACGGCACTGAGGATCCGGGGTGCAGCTGGGGCGGTGGGGTCTGGAGGCTGTTATGGGTGGGAAAGTTGGGGGGTGTCCGCCCTGCGTGTTCATTTCCAAGCGGCAGAGCTTCCGGGGATATGGAGCCCCGGAGACACAGGTCGTGTTTGGTGGGAGTTCATCAGGCGGGATGTCTGCATGAGACTCTGAATCAGGTGCACGTTTGGAAGTTCAGTCGGTCGTCGCAGACGGTTCCTCTGGGGCCAGAGAGCTTTTGTTTAGTTTCGCTGAATGCACAAGGGAGACCGTCCTACACGCAAAGAGTAGCATGGGGAGTTTCTGCCAGAAGCAGCCAACGTGACATTAGGAAAAATGATTGTAAGGCAGCAAATGCCAACTTGAGTCAGTAGGAGGAAAAGTAGGCAGGAGTTCAAAAGGTCGAGCGGGGTGGGTGAGAGGGTCAGGGACTGTAATTTACCAGGGGAAGGAGGCAGAGGTCAGCAGCCGCTCTCGAGCCTTTCTGCTTCTGTCCAAGCAAGTACGTCATCTATAGCCCTCCTGCGTCATCTGAAAGGTGATGCAAAGGGCCTGGGGTTACCAAGGGGACCTCGGAGGGCCCACAGTGGGGGGGGGGGGTCACATTCTGCCCCAGCCACAGGGGCCAACTGGGGGACAGCTTCCAGCTTCACCCCATGTCTACCTGGAACTGGGTCTTAAATCAGAATCTGAGGAGCCAGGTTTGCGCAGTGACGTCCGCAACCCCAGATGACATCTTGGGAAAGTCCGCTAGCTTTCCTCCCGTGGGCACCCGTTCTGGGCAGGACTTTCTACAGTGGTGAGAATGATGCTGAGCCCGTGGGGCGTCTGCGATGGGAAACACTGTATTTCTGTGATGGAGCAGCCACCTTCCAGGGCAGCAGCTGTGTGCTCCTGCCCTACCCTGTCCTCCCAGCCCTCACCGCCATGGGGCCCCCCTGAAAACCCTGGTGTTTTCACCGACTGTGTAGACACCAAAGGGATGTCGGGGAAAGGAGACCTGACCCCTTCGTTCACCCTTCTCATTCCCCAAGAGGCAGCTGGGGCTCTCCCTTCATCAGAGCTCTAGCCAGACCTCACAGTCCCCCGGGGCCACCACCCCCTGCTGTCCCTGTGATACCATGCGGCCCCTCCTTCCTGTCTCAGTTTCTCTGCCATGGGCCTCCCTCTGAGGGTGCCCTCCACCACCCCCCATCATCTAGCCTCTCTCTCACACCTCCTGTCTCCAGGCCCCTCTCCCTGGGGCCTGTCCCCTCCCCAGGCCCCTCTCCCGTGGCCTGTCCCCTCCCCAGGCCCCTGTCTTGGCCTGCTGCTCGCTTCCTTCCTGCTCCTGCACTTGGGTGGGGACACAACCCGCTCCACACGGCCACCGCCCTGTGAGATTTACAACACTGTTACCACTCCTAAGGAGACCCCTATAGCCTGAAGCTCCCTGTGTCTCCCCAGATGCCCAGACCTGGGTCACCAATTACCTGCCTTCTGCCTTGCATTTGCCTTCACTTTCACCTCCCCTCTCAAGCCCCCGGCGGGCCCTTTGCTTCTCGTCCCCCTGCTGCCCCCACCCCGATTCTCGTCATCCCTGCTGCCCCCCCCGCCCCCTGAAAGCACAGCTCCCATGTCCATTTCCCCCGGTGAACACCTTCTGTGATGTCCCACCCGGGGACACACGTGCCTTCCTGCCCACGGGCTGCTGCTTCCCAGCCCTGCCGCTGTGCCACTGCCGTCCTGGAGCCGTAAGGTGCCCCCCTCGGCCGTCCTCCTCTCCTCACGTCATCTCAGGTCTGCTCCTGCCTCCTCGTGCCACATCCTGCCTCCTCATAGCCACTTGCACCCCCTCGCACCCCCTCATACCTCCTTACACCCCTCACACCCCCTCACACCTCCCTATACTTCCCTACACCCGTTCACACCCCCTCAAATCACTCATGCCTCTCCACACCTCTGCCCTCCTCACATCACTGGCATGTCTGTGTCTGGTTGTGAGTTTCTGGAGGTCAGGGGCCAACTTTTCTCCATCTCACAGTTCTTGAGTCCGGATTCCGTGCGCCATGTCCGGTGACCTGATGTGAACGCCATCAATCTGAAAGCGGGAATGACACGGATTTTTGTCTGGTCTCAGATTTTCCTTAGCTATTCACACAGTCCCTGACTTCCTCCTCTCTGATTTTATGGGTCTGGCTTTGTACTGAGCAGGCAGGGCCTCTGCCGTCAGGAGCACCATAAAATAGGCAAGGATAATTAATCTTTGTGTGCCTGCCCTTCAGGAGCTGTCTCCTCTCCCGACCGAGTTCCTGGCCGAGGTCAGCGGGAGCTAGCAGTGGCCTGGAGGAGATGGGCAGCCTGATAAGGGATCCCTGGCGGGCCAGAGAGCAGGGATTACCCAGAATGCTTAGCTCCACTTCTGGGCACTAACCAACCTTTAATGACGTCTCTTGGAGCACAGATTGGATTAGGGGTGAGTGGAAGAGTTTGGATTTATTTTGCTGGAAATTTGGTCCGGACATTTATGCACTTTTCATTAATGGAGGCAGAAACTGTGCTGTAAAAAATATACACGTACGTGTATTTATATGCACACGTGTGTTTGTACGTGTGTGGGGGGGTGATATATAATAATGGAATGTATATATTGCGCTTTAAAATGGCAGGAATTTAAATACAGCTTTAAGGAACTTGACTTTTGGAGGATTAACTTGAAGGATAAAGGAAGATGTTCTCAGCATGGCTTGACTAGATTCAATTGCATTCGAGGCACACACTCATCACAAATTGTCAGCAGCGGGTTGAGTTTTTACAAATCATGGACAAGCCTTGTATTTTGATGTGGTTATCACCTTGGCTTTGAGTTTAGAGAGGATCAGATGATTTACGATCAGATTGTGCCTTTCCCTGGTGATGACCTTGTCCCTCCGGGCAAGGCGGGAGTTTGAGTTTTGTGGGGTTTCCCCCTCTTTTATTGCACAAGTCATTCCGTGGTCCCTCAGGGTGGAACCCCTCACCCACGGGCCCCCGTGCTCAGCGCACTCCTTGGCTGCTGTCTGTGTTTAAGGGGAAAAAGTCTGAGTATCATTTAAAAGTTATCCTTCCTTCTTGTTTGTTGTGACTATTATTATTGCCATCATTAATCTTACTAAGTCCGCAGTGAACAGTCCATGCTTAGTGCCGAACTCTTTTCCCGAACTCTCTTCCCGAACTCTTTTCCCTGGAACACTCATTCAGAAGACCTTACGTGGCCAAGTAAGTTTGGAAAACTGTTGCCTACCGTATGTTTTGCTCAAAGATTTACAGCAGATCGGAGTCTTTTCCAGACTCTGGGACGTTCCTGCAGGGAAAAACTGTTTAGCCTAGCAGTTCCTAAACGTGTTTGATCCCGTGACATTTATTTCCCTAACACTGATGAATTCTCAGTTCTGTGGGAACACCTTGGAAAGCTGTGCCTCCGAGGAAATTTCTTAGAAGCGGAACTGTTGGAGCAAAGCGTGTGACTGCTTATGAGGCTTGCATCCTGGACCGAGTTTTTGATGGTCGCGGCTGGGCACGCCGCCCTTCACCACGCTCCGAGGGGGGTGTTCTGGGGTCCAGGCTGGCCTCGGAGGCAGTCCCCCCGCACCTGACTCTGTGCAGTCTACGAACGTATGCAGGCGAGCTACAGAGGCAGGGGGCTGTGGGAAGTGGAGAAACGTCTGTTTGGTTTGTAAAGAAGGTGGGCAGGTGGGGACTCCTTCCGCGCATCCAGCCTGAAGACCCAGCACTGGCTGGTGGTGGGAGCAGCAGGGAGCCCTGGTCGCCTGAGTTGACCCTGATCCACCCAGACTCCCTCCTGTTGTCTCTGAGCCACCAGGAGCTGCAAGGACCAGAGGGGGCAGTACTCCGGGCGAGACAAGAGGAGGCCGAGGTGCCCACCGCTGGAGCCCATGGCTTGCATGTCGGCTCCCAGCGCTCAGACCCGCTGAGGCCAGAGCCTCTTTCTGGTCTGCGTCCCATCTTGTCTCCTCTGGGTGTCTCCCCTCCAGCTGTAGGCCTGTTGAAGGCACTTGGCACAGAGCCGAGTCCACAGGATGCGACCACCTAGTCGTGCCCCGTCCGGGGGACGCTATCCCATGGAGTGCCCTTGGGCCATGCCCGGGAGCACCGGGATAGGCCCGGTGTGTACGAGTAAACTGAGTCACTCAGGCCGAAGTTACCTGCCGCTGACCAAGCCCCACTAAGTGTGGCACAACGTTAAAAATATTTGCACATTGACTTGACAAGGTCAGGCACTTTTTCAAAATATTGTAGTTTCGGGACACCTGGGTGGCTCAGTTGGTTCAGGGTCCAAGTTTGTGAGTTTGAGCCTGGCATCAGCCTCTGCTCTGACAGTGGAGAGCCTGCTTGAGATTCTCTCTCTCCTCCTCTCTCTGCCTCTCCCCTACTCGTTCTCTCTCTCTCTCTCAAAATAAGTAAATAAACTTCATAAAAAAAATACTGTGGTTTTTTCCACACTTTGATATCTATGAATTCTTAATTTTTATTATTATTATTATATTTTTAGATGTATGTTTATTTTTGAGAGAGAGACAGAGCACAAATGGGGGAGGGGCAGAGAGAGAGGGAGACAGAGAATCTGAAGCAGGTCCAGGCTCTGAGCTGTCAGCACAGAGCCCGATGCGGGGCTCGAACTCACAAGCCATGAGATCATGACCTGAGCCGAAGTCAGACGCTTAACCGACTGAGCCACCTGAAAATGCGTTTTAAAAGGAGGGTTGGTAGTTCTGCTGATTGTAAAGCCTGTGGGAACAGGTGTGGTCCCTCCTCCCCCAGATACAGAGTCTGTGCCTGAGGGTCCCCGTTGGCAGCCTGTTATTGGAGACTTGAGGGAGGGCAGGAGTGTATATGTCTGGGGGGCTGTCCACGGGCCCTGAGCATCCCCTGATCTTTGTTCTTTGCATCATACCTCTCAGTGTCGTGTGATTCTCGTGGTGGCCTCTTCCAGTGTGTTTTAAATTAATGATTGCCGAGCTAGTCAAGAGTAGCGCTTTTTCTCAGGAGGTGGTCCTTGGACGAGCTGGATCAGAATCACCTGGGGTCGGGAATGTATTACAATGCGGATTCCTGGGCCCCTCCCCAGACCCAGCAGGTTGGCACCTCTAAGGGTGGGGCTGTGGGATTTGCATCTTTAACAAGTTCCCTGGGTGATTTTTTTTTTCCTTTTAATTGAAATATAGTTGACACACAATGTTACGTTAGTTTTCCAGAGTACAACATAGTGATTTGACAAGTCTCTACACTACTCTGGGCTCCCCATGGCGAGCATAGTGACCGTCCCCATACCACGTTATTACCTCATTTACTGTCTTCCCTATGCTGTACTTTTCATCTCTGTAACTTACTAATTTTCTAACTGGGAGCTTATACTTCTGAATATCCCCTTCACCTATTTTGCCCATCCCCCCCCTCCACCCCAAGTTCTCTGCATGTAAGAGTCTGCTTGTCTGTTGTTGTTTTGCTTTCTCAGATTCCACATCTGTATGAAATCACACGGTGTTGGTCTTTCTCTTTTCTCTGACCTATTTCACTTAGCATAATACCCTATAGGTCCGTCCATGTTGTCGCAAATGGCAAGATTTTATGCTTTTTTATGGTCAAGAAATGTTCCATTGTGTATGCATACCACTTCTTTATCCGTTCATCTGTCAGTGGGCATTTAGGTTGCTTCTGTATCTTGGCTATTGGAAATAATCCTGCAGTAAGGGGTGTGTGTTATCTTTTCAGAGTAGTATTTTTGTTTTCTTTGGGTAAATACTCAGTAGTGGAATTAGTGGATTGTATGATACTTTTTTTAATGTTTTGGAGGATTTCTACACTGTTTTCCACAGTGGTGGAGAGAGGGCATTAACTACTGAAGGTCCTCAGAAGAAGGCCTTTTAGAAGGCTCCCAGAGGGAAATTGCATACGTGTTCTGGGAACTGGCCCTTAGAGCCATCACGGAGGCTCCGTTGTGACATCTGCATCCGCAGAGTTGGCCAGGCACTTGGGATCCACCGAGGAATTTCCTGGGATTACTTTCAGATATCCCTCTTGCAAACGGGTTTCTCACTGCGTCTTCCTCAGACCCGGGGGTTCGGGGGGGGGGGGGGGGGGGAGGCGCCAATATTTAACCTGTGTGACCTCTCAGATCCCAGAGCTGCCCCCGCACCCCCCCCCCAACTATGCCCACCCCGTTCTCCCTTTGCCCCTCCTTCACTCTTTCCAGCTCTGGCAACGTATCTGCCCCTTAGATATTTTCAGGAACTGAGCAAAATCCACGAGACGTCCCAAGTACAAAGAGAGCTGCAAAGCTGGAGAGCATGTTCGGGAGCTCGGTGCAGAGGGGTCGCTCGGTAGCGGGGAATGCGGGGCTTCCCATACTCCCCATCCACGGCAAGGTCATCCCTGGAAAAGGGTCCCCCCTTCTCTACTCTCCCATACCCTCCCTTCTCCCAGAGTCACCCCCGCCCTGCAAACACCAGGGGTCCAGGAGAGCCAGGGCATGAGCTCGTGTGCTGCAGTGTCCTAGCCCCGCGCGGTACCCGGCACCCGCCCGAGCTTGTCCCCGAAGCCCCTGCGCGCATGCGCACTATGTGTCGTGGCCGTGTCACGGCTGGGCTGAAGGGAGCTGCCGCCTGCTTTCTCTGCTCATCGCCTCTCAGAGTCTCTGCCAGGACGGCCGCTGCACCCTGCATGGACGCATTAGCAATTGTGCAGGACGCAAAAGTTGTGGTGAATCCCCAACACGTGACCTTTCTCCTATAGATAATGGTTGTTTGATGCTTCTAGAGACCAGGGACATTAACAAAGTGGGCTGCAAAGTGTGAGGCCTGGGTGCGTGGATGCTTATGTTCAGACAGCATGAATTTGGTGCCAGTGAAAATTCTAATAAAGGGTAAGGGTAGACTGTTTATCTCTGGTGAGAGTATGGGCTCAAATATGAGTCTTTATTAAATTTTTTTAATGTTTATTTTTTAGAGAGAGAGAATGCGAGTGGGTTGGGGCAGAGAGAGAGGGAGGCACAGAATCCGAAGCAGGCTCCAGGCACAGAGCTTGATGTGGGGCTCGAACTCACGAACTGTGAGATCATGACCTGAGCCGAAGTCGGCCGCTCAACCAACTGAGCCACCCAGGCGCCCTTCAAATATGAATCTTATCATAAGAGAAACACCTTGGCACCGGTAGACCAGTAATACCTTTACATTTTCTCCCCTTTTTACCATTTTCATCATTAAAAAAAATTTTTTTTAAGTTTTATTTACTTTTGAGAGAGAGAGAGAGAGAGAGAGAGAACAAGGTTGGGGGCAGAGAGAGAACCCCCAGCAGGCTCCATACTGTCAGCATGGAGCCAGTTGCAGGGCTTGAACTCACCAACCGTGAGATCATGACCTGAATCAAAACGAAAAGTCAGATGCTGAACTGACTGAGCCACCCAGGTGTCCCCCCACCCCCATTTTCACCATTTTTAAATACCTTTGTCTTGAAAATTGTATGGATGGCTTAAAAAATCTTTAGCTTAACAAACATTCTCACAAAGCAGATGTCTGCATTTCAGAAGCTGTGCCCCGGCACCTGGGTATAAAGGGAAAGGGGCGTTCAAGCGATGATGTTGGTTTGTTGGTGTCAATGTATCGCATCCCCAACCCGCCATGTTGTTCTGTCATTGCAGGTGATTTTCAAAGCCAAGTCAAAATATTCTCCAGAATTACTCAAATACCGGTAAGTACCCCGGGGGAATTTCCATCCGCGTCCAGCAAATATGTTTTTGACTAGTTAGTACTCGGCGAGGCACCCTGAGGCAGAAATGTGGTCCTCGTCCTTGAGAACAAAACACTCTGTAAAGAGGTCCTTAAACAACACAAAAACTCACAGAATCAGGCAAAGCAGTGGTTGTTCAGGAGCAGGAGCAGTCTCTGCCTCGGGCTCTGTGCACTGTGAGAGTCACGGGAATTTTGTGGAAGAAGTCAGTCTGTGCTGAGCTGAGAGGAGAGGCTCATAATCTGGAAGGAAATGCCTTAAATCACATGCCACGTTTACGTGAAGAGGTCGATAGGCATGTTTTTCTGTGGAGAGGGCTCATGGGTTTCCCAAAATTTTCAGAGAGGTCTGTGACCCCAACACCCTCCACCCCAACAGCAAAGAACCAGTGGCTTCAAGAATGGGAGACTTGGTCAGAGGGAAAGGGAGACCAGGCATTCGGAAGGGGTGAGGCCAGCATACGGTGTTCTGATGTCCTTGCCCAGGAGGGCCCCACTGCCATGGGCGGACGTTTCTGAAAAGGCGACTTTGGCCAGTTACCTCCTTGAATCAAAATGAGAACGTATTTCCTTTGTTCCTTGAAAAGTGTGTAAAAATGTGTGCCTATTATGTTTTATGTAAATATATAATTTTAAATGTATAAATGCTTTCTGTTTCAAATTCCAAAGATGTACTTTTATTCAGATGTAATTGACATGCAATGTCGTATTAGTTTCAGGTGTACCACAGAATGATTTGATATTGGTATATGTGTATTGCAAAACGATCGCCTCAGTAAGTCTAGTTAACCTGCGTTACCATCCATGGTTACAAAAATTGTTGTTTCTTGTGATGAGGACTTTTAAGGTCATGGAAGTGCGTATTTTGATCTCCCCTTTTATATCCAAGAAAACTGAAATCGAGGAAGTGATACGACAGTACTCAGATCAAGAGACAAGTCTTGGCCACGTTTCTTTTTTTTCAGCTCATCTTGATGTCTTTGTTCACTACTTTGTGCATGTTTCTACCAGACTACTCAACTGGGATTTTAGGGTCCACCATGAAATAATGTTATTATTATAATATAATAATAATAATAATAATAATAATAAATGTTATATAATAGTAAATGTAATATGATATGATATGATATAATATAACATAACATAACATAATATAATATAATATAATATAATATAATTAATATAATAATATTATAATAAGGAGAACCATTTAAAGGAGCAGTTCCCAAGTTAACTTCTCCGGAAGCAAAGTACCTGGCCTTTCCTCCGCACCCATAATCTCTGCCTCCATCCTCTTGACTCTGGAAATGTAGATCGGCTTTGGGGACTGGGGAGCCAAGAATGGATGAAGATTGGGGTGGAGGAAGAATGTTCTGATTGGATCACGGAGCTGGTCTTGTCTTGGAAGCAGTTGGTTGAGCCTGGGGTAGTAAGGTGTCTTCTCGAAGTGAAATCCCAAAGCACCGGTCAGAAAATTTTCAGCCTGAGCACTTGGGGGATGGGATTCCTTTCGGTCAGAAGACGAGTGTGTGGGGACTGTACTTGATTCTGGAACCAAAGTGCAGACAGTAGGATAGGCTGTTTCCAGTGGGAGGGGATTTGCGGAAATGAAGGGAGGGGACCAGGAGAAACCCGGCTGGATGCGATGCTTGGGCTGGAGAAGGCATAAGAGTTTCTTGAAGCCAGGAAGGGTAAGGTTTCAGTGGGAGGAGCCTGTTAACTCCGGTCTAATAATAAATCCTCAGAGTTATTTGCGTGTATCTCTTCTACCTCCTCTGCTTGATTCCCCATTTCCTTAAGCCAGATGCCCCTGAGACATTTCAGGCCATGATTTATCCCTTGAGATGCTTTGATACATTGGCTTGTAAATAGACTGGCTTTTCTAATTGAATCATGACTCATTTGAAATGAAACAGTAGCCCTTAGTCTAGAACTAGTTGCAACTCCTCACCCCAAGCTGCTCCCATAGCAGTTCGATGTTGTTGTTGTTTCTTAAGTTTATTTATTTATTTTGAGAGAGAGGGAGGGAGGGAGGGGCAGAGAGAGGAAGAGAGGAAGAGAGAATCCCAAGCAAGCACTGTCAGTGCAGAGCCCGATGCAGGGCTTGAACCTACGGGGCTGGGTGCTCGAGAACGCTTTGACTTTAAGCCTTTTATTTATTTTTTTTTTTAATTTTTTTTTTAACGTTTATTTATTTTTGAGACAGAGAGAGACACAGCATGAACGGGGGAGGGGCAGAGAGAGAGGGAGACACAGAATCGGAAGCAGGCTCCAGGCTCCGAACCATCAGCCCAGAGCCCGACGTGGGGCTCGAACTCGCGGACCGCGAGATCGTGACCTGAGCTGAAGTCGGACGCTTAACCGACTGAGCCACCCAGGCGCCCCGACTTTAAGCCTTTTAAACTGTTTTCCCTCCACCTTTGATTTTTTTTTTGTTGTTGGTAAGTAAAAATGTAATGAGCCAGGCTTTGCTTTTCCGGTTCTGTAAGGAATCTGAGATCTAAGAAGAGAAATGGAAACGACGCTCTCTAATCTGTTAGCGCCATCCCCTCCCCGAAGGAGGTAGCCAAGGTAGCAAAGTTCTGTCATGTTGCATTAGCTGGCACTTCTGTCCCCAGGCCCGTGTGGGCAGGACTCTAGGAGCCACCTCAAAGGCTCACCGTCTCTGCGCTTGGGGACTAGCCAGAAGCTGATCCCTCTGGGTTCATGAGCAAAGTCGTCTTCCCAGATGCAGGGCCCCACTGATTTTCTTCTCCTTTGGCCTTTTTTCTCATCATAGGCTGTTTATCCTGACCCTATGGTTTGAATTGAAAGGCAGTAATTCTGGGGGAGAGTGTACAATGTTGTTGCCATGGAAACACACATTTGCCCTAGGATCTGTTCTGCACCCCTGCCCACCACCTAAATCTCTTTTCTGCAGAGCTGCAGACCCAGGAGGAAAAGTGAAGTTTTGTAAGCGTTCTTTTTTTTTTTTTTTGTAAAAAATGATAAAATAGAAAAAGATTGAAAGTTTGGAATGTGGACCTGTGGAAAGAAAGAAACCAAATCTACTGAGCTCCCCCACTCTCCTCCCCACATAACCCCCCTCCAGCCCTGAGGAAACACAGTGATGTTTTCCATCATAGGTTTTCATATACATTTCCCAGGACGGAGTTGTTTTACCACATTGACGATTTAGCTGACTTTTACCTTAATGTTGGAGCAAAAGTACTTTTTCCATATTGTTTCACGTCTCACAACACAGCTCATTTAAGACAAAAACAGGCTTCGGTGCATCTGGGTGGCTCAGTCGGTTAAGCATCGGACTTCGGCCCAAGTCGTGATCTCACAGTTTGTGGGTTCGAGCCCTGCATGGGGCTCTGTTCTCTCAGCACAGAGCCTGCTTCATATGCTCGCTCTCTCTCTCTTTCTGCCTCTCCCCACCCCCCGTCTCAAAAATAAATAAACATTAAAAAGAGAAAAAAGACAATAACAGGTTTCTGTTTGGCAGGTGGTCTTAGAAGCACTCAGAGCAGGCTGGGATAGAAATTACGGGGCAGGAAGGTTTTAGGCAGAAAGATCAGCTTGGGTAAAGACAGGGGGAGATGGGGACATCTGTGGGCTTCACGACAACACACAGACTGGCTTAATTAGCATGTGGGGCACCCACCGATTGACCTGGCTCCGTAGACTGATTGGGAGTGTGGCGGAGTAGAGGGTTTAGGGTGGGGTTTAGGGTGAGGGTCAATCTGGACACCAGCTCGTTGGTTCTAGACAGAAGGCATGGGACCATGTGGTTGGTGAGGACGGGGAGGGGGGCACACCGGGGAGCAGGAATAAAGAATCTGTTGACTTTGACAGCTCAGTAAACCGGGGTTGTAATCAAGGAAGATCTTTATAGTTTAGGAGTCTGCAAAAAAAATGACGGTGCCTTTCATAGAAACAGGAAAAGAGAGAAGTGCTGGAGGAGGACCGTCGGGAATTAGGCTTGGACACGGTCTGAGGTGACAGGGTGGCAGCTGTTTGGAATGTGGGTCTGGTCGTAGGACGGGGGCAGTGGCTCAAGACAAGATCTTTATGAACCTGGTCGTACAGAAGCTGTAAGAGTGAACGTATTTCCCAGGGAACGGGGGGTAGAGGAAAGAGCCAAGGATGTCATCACTTTGGGGGAGGAAGGGGAGGAAGAGGAACCAGGGGCTATCCAAGGGGCAGGCTCAGACAGGGGAACGTGAGGCAGGTGAGGGCTGTGGAGTGATGGACAAGGGAGCACCAGGAAGGTGGGGCAAGATGGCGGCCGAGAGTTGGCTCCTTTGGGTTTGATGAGTGGGTCATGGGGGCCTGGGAGAACGTGGGGTCAGCAGGGGAGGACCTGCGGAGGAAGGAATGACAGGAAGAGGTGAAGACTCTGTGGACAATAGGAGAGGCTGGGGTGAGACCTTGAGGCTCCGTGGGGTGAGGACAGAGGAGAAACCAGAAGGGGCAGGACCCTTCTGCCGGATTCCCACAGCAGCTCTTTGAGGCAGAATAGGAATCCTCACCTCTGTTTGTCGGATAAGGACACGCAGCCCAGAGTGGCCCAGAGACTCGCCTGACGTCCCAGCTCCATGTGTCGCCCACACCCTTCTTCTCTGGGTCACGCCAGGCAGGTGAGGGCAGGGCAGGGTGATGGAAAGGAGGGAGGGTGTGGCGGAGGCTTGGTTGCAAACCCAAGGTGGAAACGTGTGGCAGGGAGGCACCCCATACCAGCTGCCCTGGGTGCCACACGGTCAGTGTTGAGTTATGTCTGGCTTCCTCACCCTTTACTTACACTCTCTTTCTCCCTCTGCCCCTCCCTCCGTGGGTCCCGTCAGTGCCATGAGGTCCGGAGCTGGGACTACGATCCGGGATTCTGGGTCCCGGTCTGTAACAGCTCTTGAAGACACCGGTGTCATTCTGTAGCTTCCAGACCACTTGGAGCCGACGGTTTCCATCTTTTGGATTTCCAAATGTAGTCCAGTTAGACCAGTCTGGTTTTGAGCCAAGCAGGTCCGTTCCTTGTTTGCATATCTGCCGAAGGAAGTGAAGGGTATGGACAGTCTTGAAGATAAGTGTGAGGCTGCTGATTTTGGTTCTAGTAAATCCGAGAAGTCTTTCTGTAGACCTTGCACCAGTCACCCAGGACGTGAGGAGATCTGGGAAGCTACAAGGTAAAACTGACAGCGACCTAGGCATTTTGCATCCGTTCAGCCTCGGGCAAGATGCTTGGGCAGATTTGCATCGCCGCAGAATACTGCCTCAGTAGTGAGTGTTTCCGGGTCAATGTGAGCACCACCCAGACTCCCCCCTCCATCCATGACTTTTTTGGGGGGTACAGCCTTGTATACACACACACTTAGTCCTCAGCAACACCCTGCAAAGCAGGTGTTATTTAGTCTGCGTTCAGATGACGAGGCTAAGGCTCCCACAGGGTGGTTTTGCCCAGGGTCACCGAGCGCAGCCTTGTTGGTGCCCCCCTGAGACCCTCCTCTGACCTGGAGCCCATGCGCTTCACTCTCAGCGTGTCCTCGTGAGGAGTGAGCGCTCAGCGGGGGCTTCAGTCCAGACGTGCACTGTCCCACCCAGTCCGCATGGCCTCCCGGACGCAGGGAAGGGTGGCTCCGAGGGCACCTTCCTGAGGGTACAACTTGTAGTTTTATCTGTAATTTGTTATTTTTTTGTTATTTTTTTTTAACCTTTATTTATTTTTGAGACAGAGAGAGACAGAGCATGAACGGGGGAGGGTCAGAGAGAGGGAGACACAGAATCTGAAACAGGCTCCAGGCTCTGAGAAGTCAGCACAGAGCCCGACGCGGGGCTCGAACTCACGGACCGCGAGATCGTGACCTGAGCCGAAGTCGGACGCTTAACCGACTGAGCCACCCAGGCGCCCCTTTTATCTGTAATTTGAATCGTGGAACAGCCACCTCCGAAATCTGCCCTCGTAGGTGTTGGATAACTCTGGTACGTTCTGCTTCTGGCAGCCAACCAGAAAATACCGCGGTTTCCTTCTGGATGGATCCAGAACGTACAGCCAGCGTGCAGGCAGCGTCTGACGTTTCTCACTGGTCCCTTCCAGGTTACCCCTCTACCTGGCCTCACTCTTCATCAGCCTCGTTTTCCTGTTGGTGAATTTAACCTGTGCGGTGTTGGTGAAGACGGGAAACTGGGAGAGGAAGGTCATTGTCTCCGTGCGTGTGGCCATTAATGACACTCTCTTTGTGCTGTGTGCCGTCTCGCTCTCCATCTGTCTCTACAAAATCTCGAAGATGTCCTTAGCCAACATTTACTTGGAGTCTAAGGTAGGTGGGATGACGGTCGAGATCCCCTCAGTAAACTTACTCTGAAAATAGTTTCCTGGTTGCAAACAGACAACTCAACAAATACCTTTCACACCTGCCCTAGAAATGATTAGCCGTGCCGTGGTTGCCAAAACACAGAGCTGTGTAGTTCGTGAACTTTGTATGCGAGGAGGGTTCCGTTCGAGCTGGCTCAACGGAACCAAGAGTGCAGAATTCCTGGCAGAGACGTCATCTCTGGCTTATAGATACAGTGTTTAAAGGACTTGGCAGGATTGACTGCGCTGATAATATTGGTAGAAACACACACCCAGTGGCCCCTGTGCTCCAGGCACTTTTATAGAAGATAAGCGTTCTACACGGGGAAGCTAATGTAATCCTCACAAATCCCTGGGGGGAGGTATTATCCCCACTTCATAGACCGGGGGACCAGGGCGCAGAGGTCAGGAGCTCGCCCTGGGTTGCACACTCAGTGGATGCTCAGCTCAACTTGGGACCCGGCAGGCTGGCCCCGGGGTCTGTCAGGTGCGATTCACGCTCCCCTCGGGACCGGCCTGCGTGTCAGGGGATGGTGGACATCCCAGTGTGGACAGCGCCCCCTGGGGTTCAGAACAACGTCTCTCTCCTGCTGACTGGTCAGGGATGGAGGCAGATGCTATGAGAGGGAGGCTCCTGGCCCCTTCCCTCGCTTTGCTGCTGTATGGCACACCCTCCAGTCTCTGTTTTCTCCTTCCTTTCCCTGGAGTTAGAAAGGACAGGGGCGCCTGGGGGGCTCAGACCGTTGAGCTCAGACCGTCTGACTTCAGCTCGGGTCATGATCTCGCGGTTCGTGAGTTCGAGCCCCACGTCGGGCTCTTTGCCGACGGCTCGGAGCCTGGAGCCTGCTTTGGTTCTGTGTCTCCCTCTATCTGCCCCTCCCCCATTCACGCTCTGTCTCTGTCTCTCAAAAATGAATATTAAAAAAAAAGGGGGGGTGTGGATATGCTCCTGGGGCTGTGGTGCCCAGGTGCCCCTGAGCGGCTTGATCCCAAGTTTCCCTTTGTCGAGAAGCTCAGTGAAGTGTGGAGGCTGGGGAGGGGCCCCAGCACACCAGTCACTTGACCTCTGTGGACCTTGGCTTTTCTCATTTGTAAAATGGTTGAGTGACTTCTCACCTTCCGCGACCGTGTCCTGCGGCAGACCCCCTTGGCTGCCTTCTGTGCCCCGAGGCCCAGCTGGCTGCGGTAAATGTTCGGTCTGCAGACCGTGAGGCAGCTCTGTCTCCACAGTGTCGTGTCCTCAGCAGTGACCAATAGATTAAAATCTGTGCCTGACTTCAGAAATATAGAGCCGTGGGGCACCTGGGTGGCTCAGTCGGTTAAGCGTCCGACTTCGGCTCAGCTCATGATCTCACGGTCCGTGGGTTCGAGCCCTGCGTCGGGCTCTGTGCTGACAGCTCAGCCTGTTTCAGATTCTGTGTCTCCCTCTCTCTGACCCTCCCCTGTTCATTCTCTGTCTCTCTCTGTCTCAAAAATAAATAAACATAAAAAAAAAAAAAAAAAAGAAATACAGAGCCATCACCAGGCATTCTGTGAGTGGCTGACCTCTTGCAAAATCCCAAAAGACTTTGGTACAACCATAGTTCCCACTTATAAGTTCTCTCCCTCCATGCTTTACCTGTGCATTCTCTCTCTTTCTCTCTCTCTCTCTCTCTCTGTCTCTCTCTAAATAAGTAAACATTAAAAAAATTTTTTTTACAGAAAAAAACCCCACAAAAATCAGAATTGTGGTTTTTACAGGAAGGGTTAAATTTCAGACTGCCAAAAGACCATTTAGGTCACCCCTGTGGCAAACAAGCGAATAACCTACTACTGACAAAATAAAATACTATCTCGTTAACTAGTGACTTCCAAATGCAAATCTCAAAAATCGATTTCAGTTTTTTGGTTATGTTTGTCAACTGTGTGTTTCTAGCTGGCACCCATTGACTGTAAATCGACAGCTTCCTAAATTGGGGCACAAATCACCAATTTCCATGTACTTCCAAGTCCAGAGTGACACTGCGACTCCAGAGCTTCCGGCTTAGAAGATTCTGGACTTTGAGGCAGCACTCCCTGCCCAGAGCCACCATCAGCGAGATCGCACTCTCCCAGCTACCATCCTGCTGAGATGGGCTCTCCCTGGGCCACAGGCTGTGCACTGGGCTCATAAGTCAGGGGTCGTCTTGCAAATTGAACAACATAAGCCACTTGACTTTGCATTAAGCAAATAGCCCATATTTAAGGCATCTCCAAATTGACTTCCAGATTTTGAAGCATCTATTTGAAGATAATCTGAAATTTGCAGAGGGGAGGGGCACCTGGGTGGCTCAGTCGGTGAAGCGGCCGACTTCGGCTCAGGTCATGATCTTGCGTTTGTGGGTTCGGGCCTCTCATCAGGCTCTGTGTTGACAGCTCAGAGCGTGGAACCTGTTTCGGCTTCTGCGTCTCCCTCTCTCTCTGCCCCTCCCCTGCTCATGCTGTCTCTTTCACTCTCTCTCAAAAATACATTAAAAAATATTTTTTTTAATTGAAAATTTTTAGGGGGATGTGGGATGCAATGAAGCTTGGGCTTGGGTCTGACGTCTGAGGGTGGAGGCTTTGATGGGGCTCGTGGGCACCATAGCGCATGCCTCTGAGGCATTAGGCTGAACACAGGCCGGGTTCCGGGAGGAGGCCGGTGTCCCGGACCCGGATCGGGCGCAGCCCTCATGGCTCCCGCTCTTCCAGGGCTCCTCCGTGTGTCAAGTGACTGCCATCGGAGTGACCGTCATCCTCCTGTACGCCTCCCGGGCCTGCTACAACCTGTTCATCCTCTCGTTTTCTCAGAGCAAGAACGTCCATTCCTTTGATTACGACTGGTACAATGTATCAGACCAGGTCAGTGGGTGCCGGCGATCTGTCACCTGAACGGCGACTCTTTGCTTCGCAGCATCCCATGTGGCAGAGAGGTATAAGCTCCTTGCTTCTGCGGCTAAATAGCTGGGTGACCTTGCCGGTCGCTAACCTGTGTGGTATCTGCATCCTCATCTGTAAAATGGGATCGTAGCACCTGCCTTGTTCCAGCTCACATTTCTGAGAGAACTAGGGTATATATGTGCACACACACACAGAGACATGCACACGCAGACATGCAGGCACACACATGCATACACTTCTCCTTTCTCCTTTCTCCTTTCTGGGGCTCTTGTCAAGCAGTACTTAAAAAAAAATTTAAGTGCTTCCATATAAATGTGAGATGGTTTCCTTAAAGGGTGAAATTTGCCAAGGGAAAACAGTGTATGCAGGTTTCAGAAAATACATAAAACCATGACTTAAAAAAAAAAAAATGGAGCCTATAAACAACAACATTTGAGGAACTCGAGACAAAAATGACTGGGGTATTAAGGTGTTAGTAAAAGCTCCTTTTAGCAGTTGTCTCCATCTGATATTCTTCTCATTTAATATATCCTAGAAGCTCATAAATTATAAAGCCACAAACAAAGGTAGCGACGTATCATTTGGGATTCTTGTCCAAATGAGAAAGACTGAACGTAAGTCATCCCCTCACTTGGGAAATAGCGACGCTTTGTCCAAATGAGAAAGACTGAACGTAAGTCATCACCTCATTTGGGAACTAGCGACGCTTTGTCCTCAGCCGTGGACGGGGTGCTGGGGACACAAACGTTCACAGACTCCCTCCCTGCCTGGGGGAGCGACTTATGTCCACTGAGGAGAACACACACACAGGCCATTACAAGAGAGAAACAGAACTTCTGTTTTATGACAGGAGTCTACTGGATTGAATTGCAAAAGCCCTTAACTTTTCCTGGAAAAATACTGAATATTCAACCATATACAAACGCACTTCTAAAAATCCCAGCGGTGCTCAGAACCTGGGCCGGATTAAGACCCTGGAGGAAGGCACTAAATGACCACAATAAACACGTGAGGACAAAGGGAAATTCAGGACAGGCACATGGAAGGTGTCATAATTAGAAAAGATTAAAACAGCCACCACCACCCAAACCAATTCCACACGTGCAGGATGGTAGAAAGTTGAGCACTGCTGAAGGTGCTCCCTGTTTTGAGAAAATCAAACATAAAAATGTATTTTTCCTGTCGGTGAATTTAACCTGTGCAGTTAGCCAGTGTGTTAGCTAAGGGCAAAGTGGGTTTAGGATAAAATCTAGACAGAGAGGTGTGCCTGGGTGGCTCAGTTAGGTTAAGCGTCCAGCTCTTGGTTTCAGCTCAGGTCATGATCTCACGGTTTGTGGGTTTGAGCCCCACATCGGGCTCTGTGCTGACAGCGTGGGGCCTGCTTGGGGTTCTCTGTCTCCCTCTCTCTCTGTCCCACTCCTGCTCTCTCTCTCAAAATAAATATACTTCAAATACACACACACACACATAAACTTTAAGCAATAATAAATTAGAGACTTATTCGTAAGACAAAGGCTCTCATGGAGTAAAATATACATAAAACTTACAATTGTAACCATTTTTAAGTGTACAGATCACTGGCATTAAGCACATTCCCATTGTTGGGCAACCATCACCACCTTCTGTCTCCAGAACTTGTTCATCTTCCCAAACTGAAACTTCATATCCATTAAACAACAGAGATTAGGTTTTAACAAAATAATTATTTCAATTTTTCTTTCAGTTAAGGGCTTCTGGTGATAACAAATTTAAAATACCACGACCTTGAAAGCTCTGTTGTTTTTTTAGGGGGATGGTTGTTCATGAGTAGCTAGACCTGTGGGGTTGCAACTGAGAGAATCTAGGCGCAAATCTAACAGGTGGCCGCAAGCTGCCCGCTATTCGTGTAGAATGAATAGAAGGACAGCGTGCTACGGAGATGTAGCAGAGATGGGACTGGAGATGCAAAGCTCGAGAGGGATCCTTCCGAGAGTGGCATGGTTAGTGCTGGTTACTGTACTTCGAATCCCACGTAATGGAGAAGGCAGAAGGATCGAGTTGAGGTGATCGGCCAGCTGTGGCCCGATTTTGGCACACTGTCTAGGTTTGAGATGCTGGCCTCTCTGGTGGAGTTGCCCAGACACGACCATGTGTGCTTCTCACAGGCCGTGTGCCCTGCGGGAAGGGAGGGACGACGCACCAGGCCCATTCAGCTGTCTCACTGGTCCGGACAAACGTTCTGGACTCTGAACAGTTGTTTCCAGACAATCTAGCCTGCGCAATTGATGGGTTGGGGCTCCTGGGTGGCTCAGTTGGTTGAGCATCCGACTCTTGATTTTGGCTTGGGTCACAGTCCTGGGGTTATGGAGCCCATAGGGGATTCTCCCTCTCTCTCTCTCTCTGCCCCTCTCCCCCGCTTAAAAAATTCACGTGTTTATCCTAGGGATGAGACAAAGGGTCACAGTTACATGCTGCTCTTAAAAATTGAGGAGGGGGTGACATAACGTCTCATGATTTGATTGCTGAAGGAAAGAAAATCAACTTAAATTCAGGAGACTTAATTAGGATATGAGGAAGATTTTGGAGGCTGGAGTACTAAAACATCAGAGACGGGCAGTTTCTGTCCTTGATTCTCTTGCAGGTGATAACTGTCTCTCCTGTGTGGCTGAAATAAGCCCCCACCTGAGGTCTGGACCATTAGTTTTGCCTGATTTCAGCACGCACATCGTAGCATTAGAATTAGTCTCTGTTCACGTTAGGAAGAATCAGATGAGACTTCTTTCCTCCGCCCTCAGTCTGGTGACTCCATTTCCTCTCTTTTCCGCAGGCGGATCTGAAAAACCAGCTGGGGGATGCCGGATATGTGGTGTTTGGAGTGGTTCTTTTCGTGTGGGAGCTCTTACCCACCACCTTGGTCGTCTACTTCTTCCGAGTTAGAAACCCTACAAAGGACCTTGTGAGTAGACCATTTGATGTTTGCAGAAAAGATCTGCCTCTAGTCACAAAACACGCAATCAGATTTTCTTCTCAGATTTTCAGTAGCGTGCCTCTTCTGTCCTGTCGTGTTATAAAAATTTCCCATGTCTGTCTGTGACTGTCTCTTTGCGTAACTCTTTTCGAAGCAAATTCATTCTTCAGCTAATGCTTTTAGTTGTATCTCAGGCCTTGAGCTAGTGATCAGCTGTTTTTCCTAAAGCAACAACAGTGTCATTAGTATCTTAGCCTTGCCTTGGGGCGAACCCCATCTATAAGCTTTGATTTTAGCAAAAGGGAAATAGAAAATGGGGCTCCAGTTCCTCACCCCGTGTTATGCCGGAGGCGCGGTGATACGGAAACACCGTGAGGAGTGTTGACCCCACTGTCCCAGTTTGGTCCCATTTCTGCTCAGCCAGCTTCATATAAATGTCTTTATGAGGACGGGACAGAACGTGCACGACTTCCCAGAGTGAGGAAACTCCTGGGAGTGTCGGCTTCGTGAATTATTCCAGCCACGCTAACCGGCGCTGGAATTTTGAGTCGCTGATCTATGAAACCCGTGGAAAAGTAGAGTAAGTGGGTCTTGGCCAATGTGAGCCAAGCGTGGGCGGTAAAGAAGGCAGCGATCCGATAACCAGCCCGCCGTGTTTCCCCCCAGCACAGCCTGACCGAGGCCCCCGCAGACCAGGCAGGTGGGCAGTGTTTTTTAGGCCTCGGGATCCGTTTCCTCCCCTTGCATGATTTTTTAGGAAGCCGCCCTGCACTTCCTCTGACCTTTACTTGATTTGGGAACAGCCAGAGGCGTCTGTACGGTCAGACCCTAAACACTTTGGGGTCACCGGCGAAGAGACAGGACCGGACGGGCAGGCAGCGGATTCTAGGCCGGGAGTCCAGCTGCATTGCTTTGTCTCCTTTCCTGAAGTTTTCTGGGCGCCTTGCTTGCCTGACTGAGGGACAGGGCGGGGTCTCTTAATCACACTCCCGTGCCCAGCGAGGCCTCACCCAGGCATCATGTGCCTTTTCGTCACTTCCCTGTGTTTCAGGGACTTCAGAACTGGGCTCCCTAAGCCCAAGGCAGCCTGAAGGAGAGAGTAGGTGTCCAAATTTAACGAGAGAAAGGCTAACGCGATAGTGTTCAAGGTACTATTTTCTTAAATGAATGCAGAATAATGTCTCAGTTTGTACTCTCAGATCTCAGTGTCCAGGGAAATAGGTCACCCTTAACATACTCTGTGTAGCTGGGGTTACTTGGTTGTAGTGCCTTGAATAGCTCTGCTGTTGAGGGCATTTTCTAGAGCAGTGGTTCTTTTTTTTTTTTTTAATTTTTTTTCAACGTTTTTTATTTATTTTTGGGACAGAGAGACAGAGCATGAACGGGGGAGGGGCAGAGAGAGAGGGAGACACAGAATCGGAAACAGGCTCCAGGCTCCGAGCCATCAGCCCAGAGCCTGACGCGGGGCTCAAACTCACGGACCGCGAGATCGTGACCTGGCTGAAGTCGGACGCTTAACCGACTGCGCCACCCAGGCGCCCCTAGAGCAGTGGTTCTTAAACTTTTCAGTCTCAGGATACTTTACACGGATTCTTTTTTTTTTTTTTTTTTTTTTTTTTTACTGATCTGTAACTGACATATCAATATTTCAGGGGTACAGTGTAATGGTTTGATATCTGCATATATTGCAAAATGATCACTGTAAGTCCGGCTGACATCCATCACTGTGTAGTTACAGGGTTTTTTTTTTTTTCTTGTGATGAGAACTTTCGAGGTCCCTGCTCTGAACTACGTTCAAATACGCAGTCCACTATTAGTAACTCTGGACCCCGTGCTATGCGTGACATCCCCAGGACTTACTTCATCACTGGAAGTTTGTACCTCTTGGCCCCCTTCGCCCATTTTGCCCACCCCCTATCCTCCACCTCAGGCCAGCACCCGTCTGATCTTTACATCCATGTGGGTTTTCTTGGTTTACTTTTAGAGTCCACCTAGGTGAGATCTTATGGTATTTATCATCTTCTGTCTGACTTATTTCACTTAGCATAACGCCCTCAAGGTTTATCCATGTTGTTGCAAGTGGCAAGATTTTGTTCTTTTTCTTGGTTGAGTAATACTCCAGCGCGAATAGCTTTTCCTTAGCTTTTCATCCATTGATGAACTTTTAGGTGGTTTCCATGTCCTGGCTATTGTCAATAATGCTACAGTGAACACGAGGGTGCATGTGTCTTTTCAAGTTAATGTTTTTTATTTTCTTCAGATAAACAGGTAGAAGTGGAATTGTGGGATTGTAGGGTAGTTCAATTTTAATTTTTTGAGGAACCTCCGTACTGTTTTCCACAGCTGCACCAGTTTGCATTCCCACCAGGAGTGTACAAGGATTTCCTTTTCTTCACATCCTAGCCGATACTTGTTACTTTTTGTCTTTTTCATTGTAGCCATTCTGACAGGTGTGAGGCGGTCGCGCACTGTGGTTTTGATTTGTTTTGATGACTAGTGAGGTTCACATCTTTTCACGTGCCTGTTGGCCATCTGTAGGTCTCTGGGAAAATGCTCAGGTCCTTTGCCTGTTTTTAATTGGGTTTTTGCTATTGAGTTGTAGGAGTTCATATATTTTGGAGATTGGATATATGATTGGATATATTGGATATTTTGGATATTGGATATATGATTTGCAGAAATCTTCTCCTATTCAGTATGTTGTCTTTTCATTTTGTTTATGGTTTCCTTTGCTGTGTGGAAGGAAGCTTTTTAGTTGATGTCCCGCTTGTTTGGTTTTGCTTTTGTGTCATTTACTTTTGGTGCCAGATCATTGCCAGGACTGACATCAGGGAGATTACCACCTGTGTTTTCTTTTAGGAGGAGTTTTATGGTTTTGATTCTCACATTCAAGTAGTTAATCCATTTTGAGTTAATTTTTGTATTTAGTATAAGATAGTCGTCCAGTTCCATTCTTTTCCATGTGACTGTCCAGTTTTCCCAACACCATCTATTGAAAAGGCTGTTCTCTTTCCATTATGTATTCATGGTTGCTCTGTTATAAAGTGATTGACCATGTAAGCATGGGGTTCTTTCTGCGCCCTCAGTTCTGTTCCATTGATCTAGGTGTCTGTTTTTTTTTTTTTAATTTTTTTTTTAACATTTATTTATTTTTGAGACAGAGACAGAGCATGAACGGGGGAGGGTCAGAGAGAGAGGGAGACACAGAATCCGAAACAGGCTCCAGGCTCTGAGTGGTCAGCACAGAGCCCGACGCGGGGCTGGAACCCACGGGCAGTGAGATCGTGACCTGAGCCGAAGTCGGACGCTTAACCGACTGAGCCACCCAGGCGCCCCTCTAGGTGTCTGTTTTTATGGCAATACCATACTGTTTTGATTACCGTATCTTTGTAATATAGTTTGAAATCAGGGAGCGTGACACAGCTTTGTTGTTCTTTTTCAAGATTGCTTTGGCTCTTAGGGGTTACACCGATAAATTATTGAGCACCCCAGAGGCTCTTGTTTGGAGGTGTGTGTGTGTAATTTAAAACCAGCGGAGCCTGGGTGGCTCAGCTGAGCATCCAACTTCAGCTTAGGTCATGATCTCACAGTTCATGAGTTCAAGCCCTGCATCAGGCTCGCTGCTCTCAGCACAGAGCCTGCTTCAGATCCTCTGTGCCCCCTCTCTCTGCCCCTCCCCCATCTATCCTCTCTCTCTCTCTCTTTCTCGGTCTCCTCTTTCTCTCAAAAATGAATAAACATTAAAAAATGCACTAAAAATAATAAACATTACCCTAATTTTTTTTATGAGAAAGAACATTATCCAAACCAAAATAGAAGAGTAGCATTGTTTTAAACTTGGGGGGGGGTTTGACCTGCTTTTAATAGGAGACATCTGGATTCTGCTTCTGTTGTAATAGGTTGTTTTCGTTGAGTATATGAAGAAAATTCCCCTCACAGAAAGATGTGGTTGCAGTGAAGTGGAGTGTTCTAATAAGTTTGAACGTAATTGTGGATATTTTTCTTTGATACACATCAAAACTGACAAGTTGTGGTTTCTTTTTTTTTATTTTTTATTTATTTTTTAATTTTTTTTTTTAACATTTATTTATTTTTGAGACAGAGAGAGACAGAGCATGAACGGGGGAGGGTCAGAGAGAGGGAGACACAGAATCTGAAACAGGCTCCAGGCTCTGAGCTGTCAGCACAGAGCCTGACGCGGGGCTCGAACTCACGGGCCGGGCCGTGAGATCATGACCTGAGCCGAAGTCGGCCGCTTAACCGACTGAGCCACCCAGGCGCCCCCAAGTTGTGGTTTCTTAAAAGGTACCTGCAGTGTGGACTCTAGAACCATACCAGTGAACTTTCTGGATTGTTGGACACGGACATCCATCAGTTTGTCTTGTGCTTTCAATGGATCTCTTACCCACGCATCGTTTGTAATATGCATCAGTCATCAGGAAAACACTGGCTTACTGAGTTATGCAGATCTTCTAAAATTCATTCATTAAATATCACCACTGATCTCATCAGGAAACTCTTTAAGTATTGGGATGCCCTCTAGCTCATGGTGGGGAATACAGGTTTTCCAAAGCTTTATTGGGCTTAAAAGCTCAAATTTGATCAGTGATAACAAATTCCATCCACACATTCTCTTTCATTTACTTTCAAGCGTCCGTCACATACCCACGTCCAAAAAAGCATGGTCTGAGTTAAGCTGCACAGAAAGAGGTAGTTAAACTCACACTGCTGTGAGTCTATTCCCAAAAACAGCTCTCTCACAGCAGAAGCGCCGTGTGCATATGTCCCATTTTGTCACATCACATAGTAAAATGACAGGTCCGAGGGGCACCTGGGTGGCTCAGTCTTTAAGCACCTGACTTTGGCTCAGGTCATGACCTCATGCTTCATGAGTTCGAGCCCCACATTGGGGGAGCACGACACCTGCTTTGGGGAAAAAAAAAACACGATCCCTGCTTCAGGTCAGCCCCACTTCTCTCTCTCTTTCTCCCCGCCCCCAAAATAAAAAAGGCCCAAGGGTTAAGATTTAATACAACTAATAACTTCCTCTTTGTCAAAGGCAATCTTTTTTTTTTTTTTGAGGGAGAGAAAGCGGGGTGGGGGGCAGAGAGAGAGGGGGGACAGAGGATCTGAAGCTGGCTCTGAGCCATCAGCACAGAGCCCAGTGCGGGGCTCGAACTCATGAATTGTCAGATGCCCTGAGACAAATGCTCAACCGCCTGAGCCACCCAGACGCCCCGAAGACCATCTTCACTGGACCTGCTTTACCTGACTGTGCAGTGTGGGGAAGGACGCAGTGATGGCCGGTGCAGTCGATGCCACAGCACTTTGATTCTCCATTAGTGCCAGTGTTGAGACCACGGAAAAGGCAGATTCAATCTTAACACACGAGTTATGAAAACAGTCATGACCTTGCAGAAGAAGATCTCCGGGACTTCGAGTCCGTGCACCACACTCACGAGAAGCTCCCACCGACAGTAGCAGATTAGTGAGTTACAGCGACCCTTTATGCCCCCAAGGATATTTTCTCCTAATTTACCACGAGGAAGTGACTTCAGTACGAACGATGCATGATCCTGAATACAAAAACACCCTCCCTTTTCTACACACGGACTAACTCCAACGAGCAGGTGGCGCGAGTGTCAGACTGGGCTTGGCAAAGCACCAGTGTGCCTAAAACATCCTCAGGCAGAGGACTGCAGAGTTAATGCCATTATCGCGTGCAGAGTTTGCTGGAAGTAGCTGACGGCTGGACGGTGCAGTGCATGTGCGTGCTGAGCCCGATTCTGATCGGTGCTTTAATCCTTTACCCTCTGTAAACCAACAGTTTACAGTATGGTAAACTGTTACCATACTTAGATGAGGACACTGAGGCTCAGGGTCCACACGGCCAGTCGGAGACAGAGCCGGGACCAAATGCAGTCTGGCTCCCGAGTCCATAATGCTCATTACTGTGGTGAGCGGTGGCTCTCCTTGGCATACGGTTTGGGGCAGCTACATTGCTAATATGCATGGCTCAGTAATAATCTGATTACTGTCTGTAATTCCTGTCGTTGCTTGGAGAAAAAACAGTCTAATGTTGCTTTGGGGCCGGGGGGCGGGGGGGAGGGTTGGATTTAAAATACAACTTGTGTTTCGTTGACTTTAAAAGCACACGCTGCAGGTGGAGGCATTTCTTTAAAACGTTATCTACCGCTTGTACCTATCGTCCAGTCGGTATAAACAAGCCTCTGCACTAAAGCCAATGTGACCGTCCTCGCAGTGTGGCTCCCTCCCGTCCCCATGGAGTCCCAAGGGCGCTCAGTGTCAGCACTGACTCTTAGGCCACGTTCCAGACCCAGGTGAGGATCTCCCGGGTAGGTTCAGGGAATCCACGTTTTCAATAAAAAGCACCCCAGGTGATTTGGATGCACTGTGAAGTTTGAGAATCTCGGTATTTTTGTTGTTGCTTAAACAGCTTTAATGGGCTAGAATCCCCATAGTGTGCAGTTTCCCCATTTCGTGTCTACAGTTCCGTGGTTTTTGGTGTATTCAGATACGTACGTCCGTCACCACGCTTTTGAGAACGTTTTTTATCACCTCAGAAAGAAACCTGTACCCATTAGCTATCACTGCCCATCCCCTGCCCCCAGCCCCTGAGCAACTGTTAATCTGTGTCTATTCATCTCTCTCTTGTGGACTTTCACAGGAATGGGATCATACCGCGCGGTGTTCCGTGACTGGCTTCTTTCCCTCGGCATGATGTTTTCAGGGTTCATCCGTGTTGCAGTATGTGTTAGTACTTTGTTCCTTTTTAGGGCTGAATAACATTTCATCGTATGGATAGATCACATCTTGTTTATCCAATTACCCATTGTTTCCATTTCTTAGCTTTATAAAAACATTTTTTAATGTTTATTTTTGAGAGATGAAGAGAGAGAGAGTGCAAGCAGTGCAGGGGCAGAGACAGAGTGAGACACAGATTCCAAAGCAGGCTCCAGAGTCTGAGCTGTCAGCACGGAGCCTGACGTGGGGCTCGAACTCACGAATCATGAGATCATGACCTGAGCTGAAGTCAGATGTCCAACTGAGCCACCCAGGTGCCCCTCCGTTTCTTAGCTCTCAAGAACAGTGCTTCTGTAAACATTAACGTACAAGTTTCTGTGTGAACATAGGTCTCTATTTCTCTTAAGTATATATCTAGGAATGCAACTGCTAGGTCATGTGGTAACTCTATGTGGAACTTTTTAAAAATTTCAGTATGGTTAACATATAGTGTTGTATTAGTTTCAGGTGTATAATATTGGCAGGTTGACATTCCATCCGTGTCTTAGTGCCCATCAAGATAAGTGTACTTACAATTCCCCTCCCCCATTTCCCCCATCCCCCACCCATCTTCCCTGTGATAACTGTTCTCTATAGTTAAGAGTCTGTTTTTTGGTTTGTTGTTCTTTTTTTCCCCCCCCTTTGCTCATTTGTTTTGAGTGAAAATCACATGGTATTTGTCTTTCTCCGACTGGTTTATTTTGCTTAGCATAATACTATCTAGCACCATCCATGTTGTTGCAAATGGCAAGAGTTCATTCTTTTTTATGGCTGCATAATATTCCACTGTATATATATACCACATCTTCTTTATCCATTCATCTGTCAGTGGATACTTGGGCTGCTTCCATAATTTGGCTATTGTAAATAATGCTGCAGTAAACATAGGCTTGCATATATCCCTTTGAATTAGTGTTTTTGTATTCTTTTGGTAAATGCCTAGTAGTGCAATTACTGGGTCATGGGGTAGTTCTATTTTTAATTTTTTGAGGGAACTTCCATATTGTTTTCCACAGTGACTACATCAGTTTGCATTTCCACCAACAGCGCACGAGAGTTCCTTTTCCTCCACATTCTTGCCAACACTTGTTTCTTGTGTTTTTGAGTTTAGTCATTCTGACAGGTGTGAGGTGATATCTCATTGTGGTTTTGATTTGCATTTCCCTAATGGCGAGTGATGTTGAGCATCTTTTCATGTGTGTGTTTGCCATCTGGATGTCTTCTTTGGAGAAATGTCCTTTCATGTCTTCTGCCCATTTAAAAAAAAATGTTTATTTATTTTGAGAGAGAATCCCAAGTAGACTGCACACTGCCAGCACAGAGCCCAACACAGGGCTCAATCTCATGAACCACGGGATCAGGACCTGAACAGAAACCAAGAGTCAGACGCTTAACCAGCTGAGCCACCCAGGCACCCCTTTAGTTGGATTGTTTGGTTTTTGGATGTTGCATTTTATAACTTCTTTAAAATTATTTTTTTAACGTTTATTAATTTTTGAGAGACAGAGCACGAGGAGGAGAGGGAGACACAGAATCCAAAGCAGGCTCCAGCTCCAAGCTGTGAGCACAGAGCCCGACGCGGGATTTGAACTCACAAATTGCGAGATCATGACCTGAGCCCGAGTTGGTCGCCCAACCCACCTAGCCACCCGGACGCCCCTATAACTTCTTTATATAATTTAGATAGTAACCGTATCTGTTGGTTTTGTTGGTTGTTTCCTTTGCTGTGCAGAAGCGTTTTATTTTGATGTGGTCCCAATAGTTCATTTTCGCTCTTGTTTCCCTTACCTCAGGAGGCATATCTAGAAAAATGATGCTGTGGGTGAGGTCAGAGAAATTACTACCTGTGTTCTAGGATGTTTATGGTTTCAGGTCTCACATTTAGGTCTTTACTCCATCTTGAGTTTACTTTGTGTATGGTGTAAAAATGTGGCCCCGTTTTCCTAATACTATTTGTTAAAGGGACTGTCTTTTTCCTATTGTGTATTCTTGCCGCCTTTGTTGAATTTTAATTGACCATATAATTGTGGATTTATTTCTGGGTTTTGGCCTATGTGTCTGTTTTGTGCCAGCACCACGCTGTTTGGATGCCTACAGCTTTGTAATATAACTTGTCTGGAGTTGTGATCCCTCCAGCTTTGCTTTGCTTTTGCAAGATTGCATGGACTGTTTGGGGTCTTTGTGGTTCCATACAAATTTTAGGATTATTTGTTGAGTATTCTTGATGGCAGATTTTTTCCTTTGAATATATCATGCCATTCCCTTCTGGCCTGCAAAGTTTGTGTTGAAAAGGCAGCGGATGGCCTTATCGGGTTTCTCTGGCATGTAACAGTCCTTTCTTTTGCTGCTTTTAAAATCTTTTATCACTGTTTTGCCATTTTGATCACCATACGTCCTGGTGTGGACCTCCTTTGGTTGATTTTTTTGAGGGATCTGTACGCCTCCTGGATCTGGGTATCTGTTTCCTTCCTCACATTACAGAGGTTTCAGTTATTATTTCTTCAAATACATTTCCTGCTCCCTTTTCTCTTTCTTCTTTTTCTGGGATCCCTGTCATGCAACGTTATGATGCTTGATGGAGTTGCTGAGCTTCAAACTCTGTTCTCATTTTGCACAGTTTGTTTTTTCTTCTCACCTGCTCAGATTGGTTACTTTCCAACACTCTGCCCTCCGGTGACTAATGTGTTCCTCTGCTTCCTCTAGCCTTTTTTTTTTTTTTTTTATGTTGAGAGTATGAGTGGGGGAGGGGCAGAGAAAGACTCCCAAGCAGGCCTGGTGCTCAGAGCAGAGCCTGATGCAGGGCTCAGTCCCCCAACTGTGAGATCATGACCTGAGTTGAAATCAAGCATTGGATGCTCAACTGAGCCACCCAGGTGCCTCAGGCTGGCTACTTATTAAATCTAATGTATTTTTAGATTATCTTGTCTTATCTCTGATTGATTCTATTTTATCTCTGTGTTAAGGGTCTCACTGATGTTTCCCACTCTTTTCTCAAGTCCAGTGAGTAGCTTTAAGATCATTAAAGTTTCTATGAGGCATATGACATATATTGGTTTCGCTTAGGTGTTTTGCTGAGGTTTTGTCCTGTTCTTTCATTTGGGACATGTTCCTATCTCCTCATTTTGTCTACTTCTGTTTTTTTTTTAATTTTCATTTTTTTAAATATTTATTTTTGAGAGAGAGCGAGAGCACGAGCAGAGGGAGAGGGAGACAGAACCCGAAGCAGGCTCCAGGTTCCGAGCTGTCAGCACCGGACGAACTGTGAGATCATGACCTGAGCCAAAGTCGGGTGCTTAATTGACTGAGCCACCCAGGCACCCCTGATTCTGTTAGAAAAGTCAGTTACTTTTCCTGCCCTTGAAAGTAGTAGTGGGCTGTGTACTTTTAAGAAGGTGGAACTGGCCCTTTTACAGAGGGGATGTCCCTCCACCGCCAAGCCCCGCCAGCCTGGATTGCTCCGCAAAGTGCACAAGTGGAATGTGCGTTGCCCGTGCAGTTTCGCGTGCGGGTCCTCTTCCACAGGGGACACGCAGCCTTGCGGAGACAGGCTGGCCAGGGCCGCTCTGCAGTGTGTACAGAGGGCAGGACGTGCAGCTTCCACGAGATGCAAGCATGCTCCGTGGGGGGTGACCCACCACTGCTGCCAGGACCCAGGCCCTGCCAAGACACACAGTAGGGACACTCGGCTTTGGCAACGTTTGTGACTGTCTTCTGGAGGAGGGGACCCGCGGCACCAGGGCTGAGGCAGGCCGTGGGTGCTGGCACGGTGCTGGCTCCCCCAGGTGGCTGTTTACTGGTGGGGGTGGGGGTGGGATAGGGAGGCTGTGTCTGCAGCCCCTTTGCTCCTGGAGGCGTCTCCCAGTGAAATCTGGCCCTCGGGTACGGGCCCTGAGGTTAGTGACCAACTGTCGCTCCCGTGAGCCCCAGGCAGACTCTTTTCCACAGTAGGTGCCCCATTTTACATTCACACCTGTCGCGTGTGAACCTTCTGGCTCCTCCACCTCTTCCCCAGCGCTTGTTATTTGGTTTTTTGATTCTCGATACCCTGGATGGCTAGTACCTCGCTGTGTCTTTTGATTTGCATTTCCCTGATCACTGACAATGTTCAGCATCTTTTCACATGCTCATTGGGCATTTGTACATCGTCCTTGGAGAAATGTCTATTCAAATCCTTTGCTTCCCTTGCTTTTATAAAATAAGGAATCTTTAATGTTTATTTTTGAGAGAGAGACACAGAGTGTGAGTGGGGGAGGGGCAGAGAGAGAGAGAGACAGAGACACAATCCAAAGCAGGCTCCAGGCTCTGAGCTGGCAGCCCAGAGCCCGACACGGGGCTTGAACTCACGGACCGCGAGATCATGACCTGAGCTGAAGTCGGACGCTTAACCGACAGCCACCCAGGTGCCCTGATCCTTTGCCCATTTTTAAATGGAGTTATTATTGAGTCGTAAGAGTTCTTTGTGTATTTTACATACAAGTCCCTTGTCATATAAGGGATTTTGCAAATATTTGCTCCCATTTTTGGGCTGTTTCTTCACTTTTTTGATGGTATCTTTTGAAGTTTTTAATTTTAATCATGTTTTTTTCTTTTGTTGCTCATGCTTTTGGTACCATTTCTGAGAATCCTTTGCCAAATTTCCTGGGTCACAAAGATCCGTACCTTTATTATTCTTCTCAACAATTTACAGGTTTTACTCTTACATTTAGGCCCTTGATCCGTTTTGAGTTACTTTTTTTATCTGTGTGAGGTTAGGGATCCAAATTCATTCTTCTGCAAAGACATTCTTGAACTGCTACAAATTGATACATTTTCAGGCATCCCACCTTGTGTAAGTTGTTTCCTGTATTTGCTAGATTAGTCTTAGAAAAGGAGGCATTTCCATATAGATACCATCATATAGCAACCTTGTTTCAGACTCTTGTTTAACTCTAAAACAGACAGTAGTGATACGCACAAGGATGTCAAACAAATTCTGTATTTTATGCCAGCTTTGGTTTGCCATATGATGCAGTTCTGATCTTCTGCTTAATGAAACTAGTCATTTGAAATCTTTTGAAAGGTGAGCTCAGCATGGGGAAACAGGATGAAAGGATTATAGAAGCAGGATATGGAAACTGGATACAAAACCTTCTCAAAATTATTTCATCATTATCTTTTCACTATTTTAACTTGTGGTAAATGCCCACATGTTTATAGAGGTTTGTAGCTAATTCGGGACTATGGAGTTTGGCTACTGTGGGCAGTGCCTGGTGTTTCAGTAAGGGATTGAAACAGTAATTCATTGTTGCAAGCAGAACTCTGAAAGAAGATTTTGTCCATACTGAGAAAAGAAAAAGTTAACACCTCTTAAATATAAAAGCAACTAAAATGAACACTGTAGTTGAACAGGTACATCCTCCACTCAGATGGGCACAGAATCTTCAATTTCCAACAAGAAAGAATCTTCCTGGTCTTTGTCTAGAGGAAGGCATAGTGTCTCAAAGTAACTGAACAATTAACTGTCTTTCTAGACGAACCCTGGGATGGTCCCCAGCCACGGATTCAGCCCCAGATCTTACTTCTTTGACAACCCTCGAAGATACGATAGTGATGATGACCTTGCCTGGAACATCGCCCCTCAGGGACTTCAGGGAAGGTGAGACCCCAGTTCAAGGTAGAGAGGCATGGTTAGTAGGCTGAGGACTGCACTGGTGAAATCGATTCAACCCAAGAGAAAACGCCCATGTAAAATAGCCCTGGAGCTGGAGGCTGTGTGGCAAAGAGGAAACGGAGGGAGGAGAAGCCCCTGACTAGCAGACTAAGTGCAGCCTGAGAGGCCCGCCCCCAGGATTATGCTTCCTTACTCTGCAGCAGACAGGAGGGGCGGGAGCTTCTGGGAGCTACTGGGGTTCCCTTCCCCCTTTTCAGCCTGTGATGCTTAGCTACTCCCCAGGGCCCAGTGATCATCGTGTCCCCTCTTGCGGCCTGTGAACCTGGGACTTCAGGGCCAGCAGCAGGGAGAGAAGCAAAAAGGGCTGAGCTGGTGCTTACCTAGCGCCTCTCTGCTGGGGCTTGTGGTCCCAGGACCCCGTTCGCTTGCTGTGAAAGGGAGGCTTCAGGCCTCGTTTCTTGGAAGTGTGTTTCTTGGAAGTGAAAGCTTATTATTATTATTTTTGCAATCCTTTGTACATTTAAAGGGTGATCATTAACATTTTAACATAAATTACCCCCCCCCCCGCCAACTCCACCCTCAGGATGGAATGATAGAAGATAAGCTAGCTTTTTTACTCCTTATTACGAACAATAAATGTCCTTGGAAAACGTGAGAGGCGCCCTTGTGTTAGGGACACAGAACTGAGGAAAAGCTTGGGGGACACATGGTTTGCTCACTAGATGAGGGAGCAGCGAACCAGACAGAATCCAAGATGGTGCTTGGGGAAAGCACAGCAACCCACAGACCACAGCAGCAGATGTGTAGAACACAGAAATCTGGAGGGGAGCCAATAACCAAGGACTTCCCGAGGTCAAAAGTTGTTCTCACCCTCCTCCCTAGAATGTTCTCTCATCCCTTTCCCCCACCACATTTCCCTCTCGCTGTGTGTGTCCCTCCCTGTCCTGCTGGAGCTGCCTTGGCCTCTCACCTGCCAAAGGCAGCCTAGAGCTGAGAGGGTCCTCACTCCCCTTGTGGAAGATGATCCCTTTTCTATTACATGGAAGGTGAGAAGAATATAAAAAGTACACTGTTGAGGGCTTACTAGACGCTGAGATACTGTTCTAAGCACTTTACAGGTATTAACTCACAGAAGCCCAACAGGGCAGTTATTGATTCTACGAGTGTTCGACACATGACAAAAATCAGTGCGAAGTTACCTGTCCAGAGCTGTCAGACACAATTTGCTGGTGGAATATTTTGTTATACGTAGTGATTGGCTTACGGTTCTAATACGATGCTTCTGGGCTGCACAGCGTTCAGTAGGTTTTTGCGGGTGAACTTCTGGCCACTGCACATGGACTTCAAGAAGCTACTTTAAAAAACTGGGCTTGTCTACACTATCCACAAAACCCCCAGTTCTGTCCATCTAAAATAGGTCATCAGGAGGAAGTACAGCGTTCCAAGTCACCAATATGTCTTTTTCTTTTTAAGTTTTGCTCCAGACTACTATGACTGGGGACAGCAAACAAACAGCTTCCTGGCACAGGTGGGAACTTTCCAACCAGACTCCATGTTGGATCCTGACAAGCCAAGCCAGGGGCAGCATCAGTAAAAAATTTTATGGAAGATTCCTCAAGTGAGAGGCTTCAGAGAGACTAACTTAATGACAGCTGAATTTTTAATAAGGCACTTTTCCTTAAGAAATAGGACTTGATTTTTATTTGTTACAGGTTTCTAATGGCTCCATAGGACTAAGCAATAATTTAGATTGATAAAAACCTTATTTTAGTACTAAAAAGTGAGCCTGGCCACCTATTTCAGTGGGTATAATTTAAACTTTAAAAAAATTCTGTACTTTTATAAAGATGTATTTTATATAACTTAATAATGCTAAAATATATACTAGGATTTTTTGAGAATGTTATTGCAATATATGTTTGTAGTTTGCACAGACTTTTATGCATAATTCACTTTAAAAGCATACAGTACATGGTCTGATGGTTGTTTAAGGCTTTTGGACTAAAGTGTTCTTTAGGTCCTCACCTCTTCGGGTCATGCAGATCCGAAGCTTCTGAATCAACTCGAAATACAGTTGACATCTCGGAAAGCCAGTTGCAACTCCAGTGTTAAAAGTTATGATGTAGGAGAATGTCCAGGACTTGTACCAGGTAATTGGCCCCTTCCTCTGAGTTAAGATCCAGGCAGTTGTTCCCTCAACTAATCTCCTAAATTTTGCCAAAAAGGTGGTATCAACAGGGCACTAATGCATACGCTTCGGTGATGAGTCGGTGTGTTAAAAACCGAGTGGACTCACACTATTAAACGTGCTCTGCTCTATGTGGAAACTTTGCCTGGTTTTTCAGCCCGGTGAAATCTGATAAGCGGTACCTGAGGGCCTCTGCAGGACAGCGCCATTCCCAAAGCACCGATGGTTCCTTACCTTCAAGGAACAAAGGAGAGGTTCTCGCAAGGGGATGAGTCATAAATGCCCTTGATCCAGAAGACTCAACAGGTTTCCTGTAATTTCCCACCGTATCTCCATATCTCGAGTAATGCCCTTTATTTTTAAATAGCGCTGCGAGCAGCCTATTAGAAACTGCAACTTTAAAAAGGGCAGTTTTCTGTAGCAGGATTCCTGCCTCTTAGCCACGCAAAAGGGTGTGTTCCAGACGATTGCTTAGAAGTCCTCTTCCGTTTAAATGAGACCCCTGTCCTCAAATACTGGTTCCCCAGCCACAGGTGCTACTCTGAAACCTCCAAGATCTTCTAGAAGTAAAACCGCCTCTAATGCAAAACCGTGCTGCATGGCTCTGTCAGTTGAATGCTCTGATCTTCTGTAAATCGGAGAGAAGGTACTAGAGGAAGTGCTGTTACCAGAAAGTATCTGCTCTGCCTACGAAATCTTACATCTCGGGACAGGAGGAGGAGATGAAGAGAAAGTTATATTAATAAGCTCTGCCTTCAGGATGAAACCCATTTCAAAATGTCTTTTTTTTTTTTTTGTGGTCTTCAGAAATAACTTATCTCTGGGCACTGATTTCATTCACAGAGATCAAGTCTACTTTCTCTTGATAGTATTTAAAATTGCCATCTCGAGTCATAAATGGTTTGTGATTGGGTTATGTCATTTGTACAGAACACGTTTATCCTGCAGAATCCCACATAACAGCATTCTTGCCTTTTAGTATATGGAAGAATTGGGGTCACACATCATTGAAAATAGTTACTGTCAGGGAAAATTGTACACTGAAGCAAAATTTGCACTGATTACTTGGGTTGCCTATTATATTGTAAGTTGTCATTCTAAATAACTTTAAGAACACCTGACTTGTCATACTGTCTTTGTTACTAATACTTAGGAAAATTTAAAGGCAGCCCCGGCATATGCTTAAAACTTTAGATCATGCTTTCAGAAAGTACTTAAGATCATTCAAGGGTAGGTATATTTTTTTAATATAATAATAAATCACTAAAATCATCCAATTATTCTACTCCTGCTGTATCAACACATTATTCTATCACTACTGGCAGGAAAATTAAATACCCAGCATTAACCGATAAAAGCCAAAATTCTATTTTTATGATAAAGCTATTTGAACTATTTTTTTTTACTGGAAAAGATAAAAATGTTCTAAGAGCCTATATTTCTCTTCCCCTTTCTAAAAAGTATTGCTAAAGCACAAGTATTGTAAACACATTTAGAATGTAAAAAATAGGATTGTATCAAACTCTCTCCTAGTAAATGACCACGTGTACCCTGTGAAATGTTACAGGTATGGTATGAAAAGGGAAATGAAAATTTCCTTTAGTTTCCTAAGTGTTGTGAAATAGGTACACTAACAAAGCTACTACTGCTTACGTGAAATATGAAAGGCTGGGGCGCCTGGGTGGCTCAGTCGGTTAAGTGGCCGGCTTCGGCTCAGGTCATGATCTCACGGTCCGTGAGTTCAAGCCCTGCGTCGGGCTCTGTGCTGACAGCTCAGAGCCTGGAGCCTGTTTCAGATTCTGTGTATCCCTCTCTCTCTGACCCTCCCCTGTTCATGCTCTGTCTCTATCTCAACAATAAATATTAAAAAAATTAAAAAAAATATATGAAAGGCTAAGAGAAGACAAGGAGTAGGGATTACTGGTTGTAAAATATCCACGTGTCCTCCTGTTTTAAGGCAACATGATGAAATTTAAACCCTGGTCGTTTAAAAGTTAAAAATGGGGAAGAGGCAGAGTCACTGAAAATTGTGGACTAAGTCTGATTCTGCTCTAAAAGGCTAAGTATTTCTGTGCACCTGCTGGAGATCTTGCAGAATGGGTGTGCACCCCTGCAGGTAACGGTCTACAGGTGCCAGCTGAGTCGTGTGGATACCTTTCATCGGCTCTTTTTTTCTTTCTACAATTAACCTGTTTAATTGAGCCAGTGATTGTGATACACGGAGCTGGGACTGTAAGAAGTTTTGACGGTTGCACTCTACACATCAATCATATTTAGTTATGCCAGTTCTCTCTTGAATGTATCAGGCACGTTGTTAAAACTGGGCTTGTTTAGCTGCGTAAATCAGGGACACCTGCAAGTGCGTCCCCAGATACCCTTTTACCAAAATCCAACAGAACTGCTCTTTGTTGGCCTTGAACACTTAATTCCTATTAAGAGGAAAGGAATAAGCATTAGTAAATCCTAGAGCACGAAAAGTGCTTGGAGGAAAAGGTTCTCATTTATATTTACTCATAGTAGATATTACTAGAATATTCTTTTTATTTTTTTAGAACATTGCTTTTATTTTTTCAATAAAGGTAAATTTACATTAGAATTAAATGGGTTTAAGTATTTGAACCTTTTTTGAAGGTTTCCAACTGAAGAAACTTTGTTTAAAAAATACCTTTTCACTTTAGAGGATGTATAATAAAACCTAGACAAGTGTCAGGTCCATCAAAGACCTAACTCCTAGGCCTTTCCATTTTTTGTCCCAGGTTAGTGAGAATTTCACTAATTAAAAAAGTTTCTAACTGTGCACAATGCTATTTTAAGGCTTCTCATGGTCCAGAGAGAGGAGCTGTTGGAAAGGATCAGGCTAAAATAATGGAATTCTCATCAGAAACCGTAAAGTGATTCAAGTGAGGAAACATTTAAGGAACGAAGGGAGTGGAACCCTGTCAGTGTCTATAGAGTGCTTATTATGTGCTGGACACTGGGATTATTGGGTGTTTGCCAGTCTGTGGGTCCAAGGTGTAAACTCAGCAGCACCCTTCCATTAACTCTCCTCTCAGCCCTTAGCAGGAATATATGCAAAGGCCTTGTGCCAGTGGGTCAGCATACCTGGAAGCAGCTAAAGATGTCCCCGTACCCCCAACCTAGATATCACTGTGGATTCCCTGTGCCGGTCACACAGCTCCTCGGGGCCTGGGCCTTCACGGAGGGTCCCTCCGTGTGGAGTTCTGAGGTGGACCGCCCCGATCATCAATTAGGGGATCCAAGTCCTCGGCTCCAAATCACCAGCTCCTGATGGAATCCACCTGGTTCCTCCAAAGCTGGATTTTCATCTTTTCTCTGACCTGTGGCTGAAACCTCTCCTCTCTCTGCCCAGAAACTGATGATACTTCATTCCAGCATAGCCTCCAAATCTGTCTTCCCTTTTGCAACGTTAAGGCTCAGAACATTAAGCCTCTTTATCTCCAGGTTTTCTGCCTCTGAACTTCAGCGTGGCCAAAACTGGAGATCAGATGCCTGCTTCCTCAAGCTAGATTTGTGACTTCCCTCTAAATCCCTCCCTTTCTCTGAACCTCAGTTTCCCGCGAATCTTGCTAACCGACAACAGCCCCTCCAGTCCCTTGGCGGTCCCCACATGGTGCTCCTTGAATTCGGGCATTAATTGAGATATAAAACGGTATGTTTAGGAAGAACAAATGTTTTGTCAGAGCCATTCAGTTTGTGTTACCGAGTACCCGTGGCCTGCTGTCCCCTTACTGAAGTTTGCAGACCCAACACCTACGCAGTGGAGAACACTTTCCCATTCGGAGGCATATTCTGTGAAGGAAATCCGTATGGAAAGTTAAATAATTTATCCGAGTGCTGCCTGAAGAATGTGGACTCTGCTGTGAGTGAGGGGTGTTACTGTGTGATTTTAATCCATCTGTGACAACTTGATGGCATCATCAGAAAGACACGAAGATGTGTTCACACTGAGGGCATCTTCTCTGCGAGACAGGTTTCTATGTTAGCTATTCCTGGGTGTGTCCTCGCTAGAAGCTAGGGATAGCCTAGTTAGGTTACGTAATTCATAAGCTACATGATGGCTGGGGTATTTGTCCCAACACCCACAACAGTGAATGAACAGTCCAATCCTGTTCTTGTGGTAGACAGTGTCTTTTTTAAGGGTAACTTCTTTGATTTGCACTTGTATCTGCTATGTATTGATTTGACAAGTATAATATTCCTATAACGGCCTATCCCTGTTTTCTGAGGAGTCTGACAGATATGTAGCTTTCGGGTAAAGAATTCATAATGGAATAAAAAAGGAAATAAGGATTTTACGTAAAGATAGCCTCTAGGAATCATTTGAGAACTCCATCTTAAAACAGGAGCATGGAGATGAAAATAGGTCTACACAGGCACCGCCTGCCCAGTCGTGGCCCTCACCTGTCTGGGCACTGGCAGGTGAAACACTGAAATAATGAACACAACAGGCAGTAAAAAGTAGATTCTTATCCGGTAAAGAATAAAAAGAGTAGGGACACATTAGGTGCTTAAAAGGGCAACTCTCCAGAGAAAACACCGAATAGGGCCAAGTTCTAGCATGGTCTGTATGTTCAAGAATGTTTTTAAAACTCATATGGAATAAAGCAAAGCTAAAGAAAACTGTTTTTTTTAAAAAAGGGGAGGTTGGGGAGAAGAGGGGACCACCACACCAGATATTTAAACACAGACCCCGAGTAATTAAAATAACCGGGGTACTGGTACCTGAGTCAACAGGCCGATGCAGCGGAGAACCCAGATACAGACCTAAATGCATGTAGGGTGTTAGATACAATAAATGTAGCATCTCAGACTGGTGAGGACAAGATGAACTGTCCAGTAATGACACTGGAACAACTGAGTAATCAGGCAGGAAGAAATTGGGTCGAATCCATAACTTACACCCCATGCCAGGACATACTCCAAAGGAATCAAATTCCGATCTAAAAAAAGCCATGAAAGTTCTAAAAGAAAAGGTAGGTGAATCACTGCTCTGAAAGTAAGAAGGTATTCCTAACTCTGACTCAAAGTCCAGAAACCACTGAGAAACTGATAAATTAGACTGCATTAAAAAAAATTGCATGGCAAAGCTATCCTAAATAAGCCAAGTCACAAGACAGACACCAAATAGAAAAAAAAAAAAAATACAAAGGATTAATATCTGTAACAAAGCACTCGCAGAAACAGAAGATCAACGGTGTAGTACAAAAATGGGTAAAAGATACGAACACAAAAGGAAAGATGTACAAACAACATGGATTTTAAACATGTTAAAAGGAGTCAGTCTCGCTGGTAATAAGAAAAATCAAAACTAAAACACACTGATACACAATTTTGTATCTATCAGAACAGCAAACATCAAACCCACATCCATGTAGGTAAGGTGGCGGGTAAGCAGGTAGATCCGTCAATCCGGTAAAATTGCCTCCGTGGAGGGAAACGGTCTATCTTTCAAAATTATAAATGTATATGGCCTGTGACCCAACAATTCCATTTTGCGGAATTTATTCTACAAGTACATATTTACATATGTGTGGAATGACACATGCCCATTAGTAGGGCGTTGGTTCATTAAACGACTGTCCATTCACACTATGGAATATCGAGCAGTTAGTAAAAAAAAAAAAAAAAAAAAAAAAGAAAAAAAAAAGTTTATTTAATGAGTGAAGTAACTAGTGATACGGGAAGACTACCAAGAAAAATTAAGTGAATAAAAGCAGATGGTATGTATAGGATGCTACTCCTGGGTAAAAATGAGAGGCAAAATGAAGACTTTACATTTGTATTTGCTTGTGTAAAGCCTAAGTAGAGTGTGGATGGAAACCTAAGAGACCAAGGGCAGAGGCTGTGGTGAGGGGTGAAGGGTGGCGGAGGTCCGCAGTATGGGAGGTTGGCCAAGGACAGAAAGAAGACATTCCACTGTATGGCCTTTCCTATTTTTTGGTTTTTCAACCATGCGAATGTATTACTTATCTGGAAAATTAAATAAAGAATATTTGAAAAGCCTTGTGACTCAAAACAAGTCCAAAAATACTCAAAGTCCCCAATTTTTAGTTGAGTATTATAAGCCAACTTCTGTGATAACACAGATACACTACATTCCGAGCAAGGGACATGGAGTCAGACTTGCTGGTTTTAAGCTTTAGTCCCACAACCTACAATTTGTGACTACGGACAAGTTAGTCATCCACTCTTCTGCGTTCTCTCCTAAAACGGATTAGTAACCGGACCTACGTACTGCTGCTGCCGCAGCGACCAGGAGCCCGAGGAAACCCTGCACGCTGGAGGCCGGTGGCTGCCATTCCGAGAAACCAGCTCTGACTGCTTCCGTCCTCTCTCAGTTCTCCACTAACTATAATCAAATCCTCAGCTCATCACAGGAAACATTTCAAAGGCGGGGCGGGGATGGAGGTGGGGGGGGGGGGGGGAAGGGAACAAGAAAAGAAAGATCGCAGAAACATTTACTTTAATTCACATTTTCTACAGTCTGGTGGGTACCACAACACATTATTAGAACGGTGTTCAAAATCAAAGCTGCACCTGTTCAGATCTGAAGCTAGAACGCACACCCACCTGCGGGCATGTCTGTGTCTGTGACGTTTCACCAAATCATTTCCGCGATCCCACGGAAGCAGTCTGCGTGCTGTGGTGGACAGCCAGGGGTTCCGCGGGCACTTCAGGCTGCAAACTGCCGAGCGCTGGACTGTCGGCTGTCCCCCAACTTCCAGCTGAAGGTGATGCTGACGTAGATGGAAACAGCTGTCCTTTCTCACAGTGGCACCTAGGTCAAGTCCAAAAATATGGCAGGGTTTCGTATACACACAGAGCTGACAAGTATTGAGTAATTCACAACGTTATCGTGTCAGCACGTTTGACTTAAATTTCAAAGCTGAAAACTTAGTATTCTGTCTGATCCTCTTGATAATCTAAGAATCAACACAGGAGAAGCATTCAAATTTTATCAGTTTTAATATATAATATTTCTAACTTATATAGATGCCACTTAAGGGGAAAAAAAATAAACCCATGCTGTTGAAGGAAGGAATTATTTTCCTTTTCTTCATTTTCATTACTTCATCAGCCGGTACAATCATTTCTGTCAGTTATAGTATCAAGTGCTGGATTTTTAAATCAGGTGACGAGAGGAAGACAAAATGTGGGAGGAGATACCAGCCACGTGTTTTCACGACACACTCAGTGCTCTAGTGTCCCTGCACAAGGGGGTCTGTGACTTAGAAAAACACATTATATCACAAAGATCATACAGTATCACCGGGCGCACAAAACAGAGGTTCCTACACATACATTTAGGAGATACACACATACGTGAAAATGTAGGCTGACCACCCCCCGCCCCCCCCCCAATCCAATTTGCGGTAAAATAAAGTTACATAAATTTCAGCTTAAGAATACTTCACTTGTTTATTTTCTTGGTAGTGAAAACATCCATTAAAACCCTGAAAAGAACTGAATCCTAACCTTTTAATTTCCTAGAACTCACTCTAATATACAATTTTTCCTAAGCTTCAAGCAAATCACATAAAGAAAAAAAGCAATAAATGGAAATGACCAAGGATTTTCTCCAGTCAACAGAATTTAAATAACAGTTTTATCTTTAACAGAGGGAACAGTAAAGTAACACTACCAAACGATTTTTTAAACTTACGGTAATAGACAAAGTGCAAAACTTTCACATTTTCTTAAACTCTGAATGAACACTAAGAATAATTCTTACTAATTTACCAATAAGATTACTTACTCACTTTTTACCTTAAGGTCCCCCTCTCCCACTGCACAATACTTACATTCCTAAGAATGAAAAGAAAAAGTAGAGAAGGCTCTCCAGTCAAGCGGGTCTGTTTTATTCGACTTAACAAACAAACAAGTCACCACCATCAACAACAAAAAACCCCTGGGTCTATAAAGGTTAGAAATTGGGTAAGAAAATAATTAACTAGTGAGACCTTACTCCCCCCTTCAGCCATATCCCTCCAAGGGATGACCGAGTATTTTTCAAAGAGGGGTGAGCCAATGAAGCACAATTTAAAACACTCCACTAAATCATCAATGAACACATTTCAGACTCTGGCAGGTGAGATGTGGGTTTAAGAGCACTTCATAAAAGACTGAAGGAGAAATGTCCCCGCATTACTTCTACACAGATGCCTCCTTCCAAATTAATCTAACAGCTTTAAAAAGAGTATTTTAAATATTAAGGATATCTAAACTCCAGCTTGAGAAAATAAGCTGAGGACTTGAGAGTCACTTGTTGGTACAAGTCCCACAAGGTACCATTTATATACAAGGGACTGAAAGGAAAAGAGAGGCAGGGACGGGGAGCATCACGGAGGTTTGAACTCCTCTACCTGCTTGAATGACCTACCGAAGATATTCAGGTTGACAGGGGATTGCATAGATTGTATTCTAAAATGAAATAAAAATAAAATTCCTTTAAAAATGCTTAATTTAAAAGAGTAAATTTTGTGCATATAATGTTTGAAGGCGGCGTTACAGATCCATATAATCCCATTCACATTTTATCAAGGCAAAACTTAAATATTTACGCAATTTTTTTGTTTTCTCAAAGTGAACAAAAATTCTGTAATTCGAGTACGGACAGAGAAATACAGAGTCAAAGGAAATGGGTATATAAGATAGGCTCTAGGTGAAGACCTGCCCACGGCACACTTGGGGGGTCCGGCCAGGCAGCCAGCACAGGGGATGGTGCTTTTTCACCTCTACAGAAGCAGGGCCTTTAGACCAAAACAGCCACAACAACAGCAACTAAAAATCTTACATAAACACCAGGGAAACTGAAGTTGAGGTCCTGGGGATGGGGATTCTTACACTGAAAGTACCATTCATCACACCGACGCCCCCATGTTACAGAGGGTGACACCCGGAATGAGGCAAAGCTAATCCAAACACGTTTCAAAGATCACTGATAAATTTTTATCACGGATATCAGCTCTAAGCAACATTTGTTCTCTAGCTCTCTTCTTCCAGAACAGACTGCTAACAGTGTTATCAGGATGGTCATATAAGTTGGACAACTGGAAATCAAGGATAATAGAGTAAGAACAAAACCAGTTCTAAACAGAATAGCAGAATATTCAACGAGTGGAAACATGAAATTAAACACAGAATTAGTATAATTTACATGTTTTAAAAGCATATACTTCATTTATAAATATCTCTAATTGACAATCTATTAAGAATCATAAATATTCAAGTGAACATTTGAATTTTCTCTTTAAGAGTTCAGAATTCTTTCTTCAAGTCTTTGAAGATTAGTCTCCTTCTGCTGAATGTCCAAGACTAACAGGCTTCACAGTCACATTATGTCTCTAATTAGACATATAAAAGCCTTTATTACCTACTGTGTTGTAATAAGACTTTAAAATTCTGTAACTCTCTTATACTTGTAGAAAGCCTAGAAAAGAAAAAAAAAAGAACATATTAGGACAGTTAATATGTGCACATATTTCAAATTATTGATACTGTGACATGAGCTATAATTTGAAAGCAAAATCCAAAATAAAAGAAGGTAAGTAACACTGAACAATGGAAGTTCCATTTTTAAATGAGCATGCTGTAATTAACGATTAAAGACTGACAAAACACACAGGTATGGTTCCTCAGTCTTGGCTTAGAAGGAGAAAAGGGAGCTATGTCACTTACTAACAACAGATTCTAGACTAATGACGGGAACCGTGATATGAATAACTCATTACAATAAAGAATCTCAAATCATTTACAGTTGGTCATATAAATTCATTGTGCACCTTCCTCTCCAAATATTCAGTCCTTCCCTGTCGCTCCCCAAACACACTATAGGTGACCCTTGAGCACAGGTTTGAACTGCAAGGGGCCACTTACACAAAGATTTTTTTCAATAAATACAGTACTGTAAATGTATTTTCTCTTATGATTTGCTTAATAACCTTTCTTCTCTCCAGCTTACTTTATTCTAAGACTACAGTACATAATACATATAATGTATGAAATAGGTGTTATTAGACTGCTTATGCTATTTTTAAGGTTTTACTGATCAACAGTAGACTATTAATAGTTACAATTTGGGGGAATCCAAAGTTATACGTGGATTTTTTACCACATGGGGGGACTATTAGCCCCACGAGGTAAAGATGGTTTATTTATCTCATGGTGAATACCTGTGCCCTATGCCCATCAATATTGAAGGTGTTCAATAAGTAATTACTGAATCAGTTAATGAATGCATGCATGCTTCTGGGTCCAGGCCCAAAAATTCTGGAATGGGAATCACAAAAAATAATTCTATAAGCTCAGTTACCCTATGTACAATTTAGGGCTGACAGAATAAAGTCTAATGTTTTTCTTTCTAGAACATAAGATGATGTAGTATGCAGTATTAAATGTCTTTCTTTCCTCTAAGTACTTAATATGTTTTCTTATATCAAAAGCTTAGGATATGCCAGGCAATGTCCTGAGCGCATCACACACATACTCTCAGTCATCAGGAAAAAATTCTACAAGGTAGATAAAATTAACCTTGATGTCCTATTTGAGGAAAACTGAGGCTCAAATAAATCAGTACTTTTTCAGGGTCACCCAACTAATAGATGGGTTCCAACCTGTCCATCATATCCCATGACCACACAGCCTCTCAAAAAGTCCATGCTCTCTAGAGTCTCAACAATGTTTTCTTTATACTCTTCTAAGATGCTTGCAAGATGTGGATTAATAGAAAATGAATTCTTACTCTTTTTTTTTTTTTTTTTTTTTTTTTTATTTATTTTTGGGACAGAGAGAGACAGAGCATGAATGGGGGAGGGGCAGAGAGAGAGGGAGACACAGAATCCAAAGCAGGCTCCAGGCTCCGAGCCATCAGCCCAGAGCCCGACGCGGGGCTCGAACTCACGGACCGCGAGATCGTGACCTGGCTGAAGTCGGACGCTTAACCGACTGCGCCACCCAGGCGCCCCATGAATTCTTACTCTAATCCTCAGAATACTAAAGGATTGAAACAGTTTTTGATTATCAGAAAAAAGCAGTATAATTATTAAACAAAATAAATGTGTAAAATCATGTGTGTTAAAGTACCTACTTCTAAAAAAAACCTGTCAAAATACATATGAAGGTACAGCAAAGAAACCAAGGCCCAAAACTAAAGAAAAGATTGCTGAGTAAATAGCAGGAGGGGTGTTCAGAATGAAAAAGCATGCTCGAAGTCTGATTTAGACACAGACGGCAGAGGATCAGAAAGCTCCAAGGTTACACACAAATTAACCACAGGGATTCCTTTCACCCAGAGACCACACACTGGCCAGCACTGCCAGGGGCCATCACAGCACAGTCTCTGTGGAGAGGAGTCCCAGACCTCACAACGTATTACCCAAGAGACGTGTGACACCTTTGTACACAGGAGGGCACGGGCGCACCTGTGTCTACCTGCTGCTTCTCTCTTTCAGAGGCGCGTTACAGGATATCGTAACACCCAACGGGTATATTAATGCCGTATGCAAACCATTTGATACAAATGTAGAAACTAGCAGAAAATGGCTGTTCGTGTAGGAAAGATACTTACAGAGTATTCAAGATACAGAAACCACATTTTCCCTGGAAAATGGCTAAAATGGCTTCAGTTCAGTGGCTAGAACTGAAGACAGTGCACATCGTATGTCCCTGCTCACCAGCATCACGTGACAGAGCAATGTGGTGCTGGGTGCCCTGAGCTAAAACTGTATTAAATAGGCTGTTGGGGGGCGCCTGGGTGGCGCAGTCGGTTAAGCGTCCGACTTCAGCCAGGTCACGATCTCGCGGTCCGTGAGTTCGAGCCCTGCGTCAGGCTCTGGGCTGATGGCTCGGAGCCTGGACCCTGTTTCCGATTCTGTGTCTCCCTCTCTCTCTGCCCCTCCCCCGTTCATGCTCTGTCTCTCTCTGTCCCAAAAATAAATAAAAAACGTTGAAAAAAAAAAATTTTTAAATAGGCTGTTGGACAGAGAAAACTATGAATTCACTTATGTAAAGCTAATGCACAACCTCCCCGAGGTATAACACAACAATTTGTATGTGTTAGTGTAGCCAGTCATTTACTATTTAAATGGACTGAGGGGCGCCTGGGTGGCTCAGTCAGTTAAGTGTCCGACTTCAGCTTAGGTCGTGATCCTACGGTTTGTGGGTTTGAGCCCTGCATTGGGCTCTGTGCTGCCAGTGTGGAGCCTGGAGCCTGCTTCGGATCCTCTGTCCTTCCCTCTCTTTGCCCCCACCCCCACTCTTGCATGCTCTCTCTCAAAAACAAGCAAGCAAACAAAGAAACAAAAACACCCAAACATTTAAAAAACAAATGGACTGATAATCAGGTAAAAGATATAATGAACAAATCCAATAACAATTAGTAACAAAAACTGTTACATTCTTTAAGAAAAAAATAAATGTACAGGATTCATATGAATTAAAAAAATAAAGCTCAACTAAGATTAAGAGGAGAGTGGGGCTAAGTTAATTGCAGTGTGTCCTTATAACAGAATATTGGCACATATTTAAAAGAGAGAGACAAGCCAAGACACAGACTCTTAACTATAAGAGAACAAACTGATGGTCACTAGAGGGGAGGGGGATAGAGGGATGGGTTAAGCAGGGATGGGAATTAAGGAATGCACTTGTGATAAGCACGTGATGTATGGAAGTGTGGAGTCACTATACTGTACAGCTGAAATTAATATAACACCGTATGTTAACTATACTGGAACTGAAAAACCTCATAAAAAATACAATAATGCTTATGTTTTTGGAAGTTGCTAAGAAAGTAAACTTTAAAGCTTGTCACAAGAACAACATTTCTGTAACTGTCGTGACGGATGTTAACTAGTCTTACTGTAGTAAAAATCCCACAATACATACAAACAGCAAATCATTATGTCGTGCACCTAAAACTAATATAATATTTTCTTCTCAAAAAGAAAAAGAATAATCCTTATTAAAAAATGTAATCGTATCAGGAAATGATTGTAATACAATGCCAAATAGAACAGGAAAATACATAAAAAGTATGCTTTCAGCACTATGAACAACAGCCAAGTTATAGAAAGAGCCCAAAATGTCCATCAACTGGCAAATGGATAAAGAAGATGTGGTTTATATACACAATGGAATACTACTCAGTGATGAAAAAGAATGAAATCTTCCCATCTGTAACTAAGTGGATGGCACTGGAGGGTATTATTGCTGAGTGAAATAAATCACTCAGAGAAAGACAAATAACACATGTTCTCACTCATATATGGGATTTGAGAAACTTAATAGGACCATGGGGAAAGGGAAGGAAAAAAAAGATAGTTACACACTGAGAGGGAGCCAAACCCTAAAAGACTCTTAAATACAGAGAACAAACTGAGGGTTGACGGGGGGCAGGGTAGAAGGGAAAATGGGTGATGGGCCTTGAGGAGGGCACTTGTTGGGATGAGCACTGGGGTGTTGTATGTAAGTGATGAATCATGGGAATCTACTCCCAAAGCCAAGAGCACACTGTATACTCTGTATGTTAGCTAACCTGACAATAATTTATATGTATAAACAAAAGTATGTTTTCAATTCTGTTAACACCTACACACATATATGCGTGCACACACAAATATTTTACTTAGAAGTAGGGGGAAAATACACATGAAAAATACAACAAATGTTGAAATAGTCCTGGGTAGTGGGAATATGAATGAGTTTTAAATTTATTTTTAAAATTATACTCTCATATGTTTTTCTAAAATTTTTTATAATGACCATGAATTACTTTTATAATTGGGAGTGGGGGGGGAAGAGGATTATTTTAAGAGCTTTAAAAAGCACATGAATAAACTAGTGTTTGTGTTTCCCTGGGGAAGAAAAAGGAGATTAAATTAGGCTGTATCCTTGTGTGACCATCCCAGCCTGAGTGTCACTGCCCTTAGCAGAAAAGTTTCCCCACATCTGGTAAGACACAAAGACAATTTTTTAAATACTCGAAAACAAGAGCACTGAACCTCCACTGGTTTGTAAATCCCCATCACCAGCACCCCTACCATGGAATTCAGGTAGCATCCTGTAGTTTTTAGAAGCACGGTCATGTCTAATCTCAGGTCATCATCATGTTAGCTCTGGGAGACGACTTTCTATCATCCATCTGTCACAGAGAGGGGCACAAGCTGGAAGAGCGAAGTCATTTGCCTGAGCTCACACGACCAGTACACGGCAGGCCTGGGATTCTAGAACTCCAAATCGCGGACTCAGAGTCCGGTTGTCTTTAAAGAACAGTAAGAGAGAACACCAGGCTCTGCATACAGAACTAGAGCCAGAAGGGTTGCATTTATGAATATTCTCTAGGAGACTCAGAGAAATCTGAGGACGTGAACATCTGTTTTTTTCCTCAATTTAATTTGGATTTAAAATGCTTAAATTGTTTAAAATCTTTTTCATTTAAGGGGTGCCTGAGTGGCTCATTTGGTTAAGCGTCCGACTTTGGCTCAGGTCATGATCTCACAGTTTGTGGGTTTGAGCCCCGCGTCAGGCTTTATGCTGACAGCTCAGAGCCTGGAGCTCGCTTCAGATTCTGTGTCTCCCTCTCTCTCTGCCCCACCCCAGCTCATGCTCTGTCTCTCTCAAAAATAAATGTTAAAAAAAAAAAATTCAAAAATCTTTTTCATTTAAATTTCATTTAAATACTTTAATTCAGTTTCTCCTGTTCCATCTTACTCATAGGCCTCATAAGTGAGTGAACTAAATTTTCCGTCAGGCACTAATCACTGATGTCTGATGTCCTATGTCCTCTGTCATATGCCTGAAATCCCAACCTACAGAGTCATCTTTAAATACACAGGAGCAACAGGTGATATCTAAGATGGGGAAGAGCCAATTTAATTTAATGGCCCCGTTTTAACTCAAAAATGCACGTTAAGAAAACCTAAGAAATTATTTCTGCATCATGTGATTCCCTATTTTTGAAAACAATTCTTCCTTGACTTGACTTTGGGATTCTTTTCCTTCTGCTCTGTATTCTCAGTTCACTGATACTGCAGGCCTCTCTGGGGGAACACTCAAATTCTGTTTGAAACCATCTGTGTGCAAACCAGAAGCGAACTCTGTGTCTGTGCTGGGAGAATGGGGTAAGAATGAACGAAGGGAAAATGCCGCCTCGGCTTAGGAAAGAGAAAGCAGTGAGAAGGTGTCGTCTGTTTCTTTGATCACCATCTCAACCCAGCTTTCCTTTCCTTACTCGTGCTGCTGTGTGCCAACAGGCTACAGCCAGCTGAAGGGAGTATTATCAGGAGACTATCTGCCCCACGACACTGAGAAGGCGATCGGACTTTACTCATTTTTCCTGGGACCTGCGCAGACCCTGGACGGTGTGGACAGGTAGGATGCCATAGAATTCTTTCTCTTTGTCAACCAAACAAAGCAAATGACATTAGCAGAGAAGATGATCTTTGTGGTCCTGCTGAAGCCGGCAAAACCCAAGAAGTCTTCACTGTGAAAACCGTTCTTACCTCCCGAAAGCATTTAAAAGAGCAACTATTTCCTGTCGGGTGAGTTGGAAGCCTTTAGATGGGCTGTTCTCTGGAAGCTTTTGGATTTCTTTTTCAGAGAATAGGATCTTCAGGGCAGTTCCTAAACCCTGAGTCTAAAGAAAATAGTGATACATGTTAACAATTAAATTCCTGTAGTAATAATTACTATAAAGGTTAAAAGGAATATGCAGTCACTGTGATGAGAGTCAAGAAATTCATATGAACTGAACTTTTCACCAAAATGTTAAACTGAAATTACAGTTTCTACTTTCTCACACATTATGTATATGATAAATGTATCTAAACTATTAAGGAACCTGAATAACTTAACACTTGTCGGACATAAATTACTAAAATGCTTTAACCTAGAAAATATCCCATTAGAATAACAGTGTTCACTATGTAACCCTGAAAGCAATCTTTATGGCCCCTAGCAATTCAAAACGTAGAAGCTATTAGTGAAAACCACACTTCAAAATTTATCAATTATTAGAACTAGAGAAAAAATTTTGTCTCTTGATCTTTCCAGGACTTCTTGTCATACTTGTAAAGAAATAAGATAAAGTATCAAACAATCCTTTTCACACTGAACAGACACAGAAATGGGCCTGCTTGGCAGAACTCCTCTTTTATGTGGGTTCAAGCCCCCCATCAGGCTCTGTGCTGACAGCTCAGAGCCTGGAGCCTGCTTCGGATTCCGTGTGTGTCTCTCCCTCTCTGCCCCAACCCTGCTCACACTCTGTCTCTCTCTCAAAAATAAACATTAAAAAAAAAAAAAGAAAAAGAAAAAATGAATCTGAGATTGTACCAATAGAAACAAATACAATAAAACCAAAATCATTAACACAGACAGGAGAGACATTCTTACACATATAATACAGATTTAATATATTCATCTTTTTCATCGAAGAAGCAGGAAATCCACACTTTCGATCCTCTATTTCAGTGAACAATGAGGGCACTGTACTAAAAACCTGCAACTTCCCGGGAGGAAAATTTAAGGTTAGTAATAGTTTTAAAACAGAAGACAAAATACAAACCTGCAATTTCCCCCATAATCTGCATTTGTCACATCCAACGCAGTCCATTATTCGGGAGATGTTCTTGAAGTGTAAGCGGAACTCCTCCTAACGTGCAGAACATATTTTTTATGCTCATTAGAGGTTTAAAATTAAACTGCATTGGTCTGAATTGTAAGAAATAAAAGTTCTGAAGCTTATTAATGAAGGAGTTTCTCAACAGCGAAGAAGAAAAATATTTGCATTTGTAGGACATAACATGGTACATAAAACGGACCACAGAAGTTTATACAAGTCATTCTATGTATTAACACAAATGTTTTATTGAGGTGCTACTCTCTACAAAGTAACACTATGGGAGAAAGGAACATAAATGATAGGTGGGTTTTACTCTGAAGGAACTTCACTGCTGCCTCCATTTGATATCTGCATAGAACAAGGGGTAAATACCTCTCTATTACGTTTGGCTTATTTTTCACATATTGCTTGTGTGAGGCCACATCGGAAAGCCGGCCTTAGACCAATGATCAATTTTCATCCTTCCCCTTAGAACCACACACTGTAACGGGTGCTCCATCAGCCCCGGTGATCACAGGGCTGTGCGATCCCCACATTTGCTAGGCAGCCTCTGCAGGGACGGCTGCCTACTGGACCTTGTATTGTGCTGTAACTCTTTCCTACACAGGAGAGACTCTAAATCATGGTTTCTAGGACTCTAAGACCAGTCTCCTCTGAGGCTAACACTAGTTAAGAGAGTTTCCTCATCTTTTGCATTTGGCAAACATAGAAAATCAATTTCATTTCATTGTACCGAGGTAAACACTTTATTGTATGAAGCTAGAGGCAAGCGGCCTGAAAACTCTGGCCACCAGAAGCCCTGTCCGGCTGCCCAAAGGGTTCCCAAGAAGCAGTATCCCAGCCACAAGACAACAGAAAGAACACAAGTCCTCTGCTCTCCATTCTCATATAGTTTGTGTTCTTAGGAGCAGATGGAAAAGTGAACTGAAGTCCCCCTTTATACCCTTTGAAAAACAGCAAACACAATTTCCAGCAATTTCTAGTTGAAAGCTAGTTCCTTTGGCACTCCCACCTTCCTCCTCCACAGAAAGATCCAGTTATCCAAAAGTATAACATTTGTATAAATACTTAGAAAATAGGCAGCAATACAAAAACATATTAATGTTGTATTACATACCACAACAGCAACATGCCCCTCAAATAATCATCAAACAAAACAATCTTCCAAAACTAAAATAGAGTTGTATTTAGTATACAGGGGACTGTTACTTCACTTCAGAAGCCCCTAGAAACCCCTTCCAGAGTGAAGCATCACTCGGTGCTAATTTAGTAGTTCTTATAGAATATCCACAACTAAGACATCTCCGAGGCAAGTGTGTTTCAGAATTCAGAATTTTCCAAATTTCAGAAATACAGTACATACAGGATTTATTACGAAACATGCCACCGGAGTGTGTGGCAAAACCTAGTCATCAAATACATTAATGTTTCTGTTGCAAAATGTAAGAATATTCATACACAGCAGAATTTTTAAAAAACACTATGAATACTCGTGTAGAAGTTCTGGTCAGGTTTTGCTAACAAATTAATTTGCACCAAACAGAAGAAAAACGTTACCGTGTTGGAGCTTTCTGGATTTCAGAACTGCTTACAAAGGACTGTGGAGCTGCACTAGAAGACTATTTGCCAGTCCATTTCCACTATTTTTATGAACATTTTAAGGGTAGAGTATATTCCCTAACATACCGTAAGCAAATGAAAATAAAGAGCTGCCAACATGAAGTTTGATAAGGTTCCTTCAATATAGTCTCCTTCTAATATCCTAGGTTAGCAGGTAATTTTTTTGCCTTTTAGGTCAGTCCATAAAGACAAAGACATAATAGTTCCAGAAACTGGAACATTCCAGAAGATATCCCATTAAATAAACTTTAGAAAAAATACAGTATTTATTGCCTTCAAAATGGCTAACAGTTCACGATTTTAGAATCAAAACAGGACACACTGCGATTTTAAAGTAAGAAAACTTGCTCTCAAGATAAAGACCTTTAAAAAGACATTTACACTGATACATGAATTCAGCAAAGTTGCAGGATACAAAATCAATGTACAGAAATCAGTTGCATTCTTATACACTAACAATGAAGCAACAGAAAGACAAAGAAACTGATCCCATTCACAACTGCACCAAGAAGCATAAAATACCTAGGAATAAATCTAACCAAAATGTAAAAGATCTGTATGCTGAAAACTATAGAAAGCTTATGAAGGTAATTGAAGAAGATATAAAGAAATGGAAAGACATTCCCTGCTCATGGATTGGAAGAATAAATATTGTCAAAATGTCAATACTACCCAAAGCTATCTACACATTCAATGCAATCCCAATCAAAATTGCACCAGCATTCTTCTCGAAAAAAGACAGTCTCTTTAACAAATGGTGCTGGGAGAACTGGACAGCAACATCCAGAAGGTTGAAACTAGACCACTTGCTCACACCATTCACAAAAATAAACTCAAAATGGATAAAGGACCTGAATGTGAGGCAGGAAACCATCAAAACCCTAGAGGAGAAAGCAGGAAAAGACCTCTCTGACCTCAGCCGTAGCAATCTCTTACTCGACACATCCCCAAAGGCAAGGGAATTAAAAGCAAAAATGAATTACTGGGACCTTATGAAGATAAAAAGCTTCTGCACAGCAAAGGAAACAACCAACAAAACTAAAAGGCAACCAACGGAATGGGAAAAGATATCTGCAAATGACATATCGGACAAAGGGCTAGTATCCAAAATCTATAAAGAGCTCACCAAACTCCACACCCGAAAAACAAATAACCCAGTGAAGAAATGGGCAGAAAACATGAATAGACACTTCTCTAAAGAAGACATCCAGATGGCCAACAGGCACATGAAAAGATGCTCAACATCGCTCCTCATCAGGGAAATACAAATCAAAACCACACTCAGATATCACCTCACGCCAGTCAGAGTGGCCAAAATGAACACATCAGGAGACTATAGATGATGGAGAGGATGTGGAGAAATGGGAACCCTCTTGCACTGTTGGTGGGAATGCAAATTGGTGCAGCCACTCTGGAAAACAGTGTGGAGGTTCCTCAAAAAATTAAAAATAGACCTACCCTATGACCCAGCAATAGCACTGCTAGGAATTTACCCAAGGGATACAGGAGTACTGATGCATAGGGGCACTTGTACCCCAATGTTTATAGCAGCACTTTCAACAATAGCCAAATGATGGAAAGAGCCTAAATATCCATCCACTGATGAATGGATAAAGAAATTGTGGTTTATATACACAATGGAGTACTACATGGCAATGAGAAAGAACGAAATATGGCCCTTTGTAGCAACGTGGATGGAACTGGAGAGTGTGATGCTAAGTGAAATAAGCCATACAGAGAAAGACAGATGCCATATGTTTTCACTCTTATGTGGATCCTGAGAAACTTAACAGAAACCCATGGGGGAGGGGAAGGAAAAAAAAAAGAAAAAAAAAGAGGTTAGAGTGGGAGAGAGCCAAAGCATAAGAGACTGTTAAAAACTGAGAACAAACTGAGGGTTGATGGGGGGTGGGAGGGAGGGAGAGGAGGGTGGGTGATGGGTATTGAGGAGGGCATCTTTTGGGATGAGCCCTGGTGTTGTATGGAAACCAATTTGACAAAAAATTTCATATACTGAAAAAAAAATAATATACCTTGGACTTCATGTAAAGGCTAATAACAATAAGATCATAAATAAAAAAAAAAAATAAAAAATAAATAAATAAAAAGACATTTACATTTACAAAGGTTCCATATTCATTGGTCAGAGTAACAAGTGAGGATTCACTGAGAGTTGGCCAGACCAGAAAGGAGAAAAGGGGAATTGAAAAGTACAGAGAAGAGGTTTTCTGTGTCATTTGTAGTAAAATCCAATCAGACCAACTTCAACAAGATAGAGAACTGGAAAGAGTTCAGATGGACAGGATTAAAACACAGCCAGTAAACTGCTCCCCACCCTAGCCCCCAAGCTCAAACTTTTTACCTTTAATGACTTGGCCCCCTTTTTGTCACCTGCAAACATGGACTTCTCATCAAAGTGCATGGGAAAGGACCTGATGAAATGACAAGACTGTAAGTTACAGACAAAAAATTCAAGTACTGTGCCGTAGAGCTCTGGCAGAGATTTTCTGTCCCTTGAACAAATGCTTACACGTCATAATTTACACGTGTGTGAAGTTCAATAGCACAGGAAGGTGGCAAACAGCTCACATGTAAACTACTCAATAAAAGAGTAAAACAACATAAACATGGCTTTGTAATTTAGAAGACCAATGTTTTAAAGAAATTACGTGATAAAAAATAATTCAAAAAATGAGTTTAAAAGCAATTTATGTGGAAAATGTGCAACGCTCTTAAAAAAAGGTTTTAAAATTTAATGCATAATTTAAACACGTTAATCCAACTTTCCTTCATGCTCATTTTAACAACCAGTAAACTCAAATTTTACAAACTCAGCATTTTTAAAAGGGGTTGTATTCTAGAAGGTAAAGCTAACAACACTCCCTCAGGTATCTACCTTCATGCTAACCCCCTTATATCAGCATCTGAATTTGAACAGCGATGGGAAGAATACAAAACTGGCAGAATACATTAAAACAGCAATAAACTTTGACACCACATAAAATGTAAAGTTATGTTTGAAAATACAGGCTATTCACAAGTGTGGACAGGCTGTTACACTTGCTCTGCTGTCCTTCTGAGCATTTTCCTTCTCACGTGTAACCCTCCCTCTTCCTAACTAGCTTTCAGGAATCAGTTTCTGTTGTATTTCAAGCACTAGCTCATTCATATTCAGAGTGCAGAATTTCAGATCGCTGATAGTCAATTCTTACCTTGTATCTTGAAAGATATTCAGTAGAAGGGTTTTTGTGTCAGCATCTTCTTCTACGTTTCCAGTGTAAAGATCAACAATTGAGCGCTCAAAATACGGGGCGACCTTTGATAAAGCTCGAAGCTCAATTAAGTATAAAAAGTACAGATTCTTAAGCCTTCTTGGACCTTCTCCCTTAGTTTCCACAGGGTCAAAGCGGCGTTTAAATTCTTTCATATTGGGTCCCCAGCTAGGTTTACCCCACGTTTCTACAGAGAAAGAGAAATACACAGCATACCTTTAATAAGTAGGTTTTTTTCCCTCTCTAGAGAATATATATCCACCCCCAACAATTTTTACATTAATAGAAGATTTCTACATAAAAATGGGATTACCTTCCAAAAGATAATTTGCACACAGATGTAAATTGATACTAGCATGAAGTCCCGATATAAGCTTATAGAAGACTCTCTTCTCCAGACACAAACCTATTCAGAAAAAAATTGAAAAAGAAATCACATCCATTTAGGTAACAGAAATACTGAATCAAGAAGATTCAGTACACAGGCTTATTTTTAAAGTGAAGGTTCAAGGAAATTAAAAACAAGGAATAACAAAATGATTAGATCAAGATTCTCTTACTAGAAGATTCTGACTTCTGAATGGAGTTATGCACATGCTAACCTAATGCAGAGTAAGACAGAAAATGCTGGGCCCTGGAGGTCCAAGCAGTATGGACGTACTTGACAAGTTCCCACGTTACTCAGAAAGCAGTGGCACAGACTTTTCATGGGTTAGGGCTAAACTGTAAGCCAATATAATTAGAAAGCCACTGCTCTGGCTTAACAACAGCTGTTTTTCCCTTTCCCTTTCCTATGGCTGTCGATTCTCCAACCCTGCTTGATTGTGGAGGAAGACGAGACCGCATTCCATGTCTCTTCTTCCTCCGGATTCTTTAGTGTGTCTTACTAATCCTCCACCCTACAATCCTCTAGTTCCACTGGACTATATGGTCCACTTGGTAAGGAGGCAAAACCTGGGAAACAGTAATCCAGGAATTTCAACCAAGGAAAAAAAGTAGGTTGGCTATTTCCTCTGAGTGGAATCAGATCAGACGGAGTACAGGAATATGATGGAAAATGATTTTATATAGCCTTAAGCCACACAGGCTTTTGCTCAAACAGAGATCAAGATAATTCCACTACCCTATCCTATCCCTACCTCCATTTTTACTCTTACTACAAAAGTAATATGCACTGTGGATGTACTTAATGCCACTAAACTAAACTTAAAATAATTAAGATGGCAAAGTTTATGTTACGCATATTTAAATGGTAAATTTTGTTATGTATATCTAACCACAAAAAAAGAAAAAAATTCTCAGAAAATATTCTTCACAGAAAATTTTTCGAATAGATAAAAATGCAAAAACCTAGATTTTAAGAATCCACTGAATGCAGAACATTTGGCTTTTTCCTTCTCTTACCATCCAACAGATTTTTTGTTTTTGTCATTTTTGCTTTTTGTTTTTTTTGTTTTTTGTAAACTCTCCCCGTGAAGGAAAAATGAACTTCAACAGTGGGAAGGAACTAAGAAAAAAACCGCACTTGTAAGCTGTGGGATTTTTTAAATGTAAGAGTACGTATGCGGCTGGCTTTGCATTTTCCCCAAGATGTTTTAGATCTTCAATTTACCTGATGTTCTACCCTATATGGCTGTGAAGCAAGTAGCTTTTAACAGGAAAATATAATTCTTTTGAGATCTCATTCCCTAATTTAGAATTCTTGCTAGAATATTCCCATTGTCATGGATGGAGACCAAAAAGTAGAAATTAAGTTCTTTTTTGCAGCCTCTTCCTACAAGTATATGGCCCAGTTTGAATGCTCATGGTAGCAAGGGATATAAACATCATGAACAAGTTTAATGAACTAACTTTTCCTCTAGTAAAACTTTTCATCAAATCTGTTACCAAGTAGCAAAATGATCAGATGTATAGTTCACTTTCTTTTCCTTCTAACGCACCTCTGTAAGCAGTGTTTACAGCCAGTAAAGTGTCTAAAGACCAGAGAAGGGAAAACAGGCAAAGCACGGCTTGTGAAAATTCACATGCCTAAAAATAAGAACACAGACTGGGAGACAATTCTAATTTGCAAAGCCCTCAAAACCCTTTACTTGGAATGGGGACAGGTGAGGAGTGAGAAGGAGTAGAAATGTCTTCCCATAAACTGTGAAAATAAGGTAACTTTAAGCAAAATGGTTAATAACAGAAGATGTGCCAACTGAGTGTACCAATAAAACACACAGCACACCTTGTGGGAAATTGCTGGCCAGCTCTTCCCTGCCTGCAGTCTGCTGGCAGGCATGACGAAGCCATCACAGTCATGTTAAGTAACATCTACAGAAGCTGATTTACAAAGGCAAAATTTACCAATTTCTATCTCTAAAAATACAGAGCAAATTCAACTATCCAATTTAGACAATGGTTCTCTTTCTTTTGGATTTAATTTCACCCAGATTCATTTTCAACAAGTGAATTACAGGACACGGATATGTAATTTTTTCTCTCACAAAAGGGCTAGATTTACTGTAACAGTATTATTTGATATTTGCACATTGTTTAGTGATTTTCAAAGGCATTTTTACAGGCATCATCTACACGTACAGTGTAGGTGAACTGGATGGCCATTGTTAATCTCATGTCCCAGATGAGGGAACTAGATCTCAGAAAAATTCAATCAGTTGCCTATATATAGGAGTGTTCTCTGAAACCACGTATCAGTATTCAGGGACTCCCATCAGTAGGACACTAGAAAAGTGGTTAATAAAGAATACCCTAGAAAATTCAATACTGCCCGTAAATTTCATTCTCATCCTCCATTATCAATATTCAGAGTCCCTTACCACCTCTCTCAACCTAAATACTACTCTTCACAATTTGTATCTTTAGAATACAGCTAATGAAATACAACTGAGAATTTTCTTCCACATAGGCCATTTATCAATATAATTCCTAGTAGTACTGGCACATCAATAATGTTCACCTTAATAATGGCCAACAAAGGTACACACTACATTAAAAAAGAGAAATCAGGGGGCTCCTGAGTGGCTCAGCTGGTTGCATGTCTGACTTTGGCTCAAGTCATGATCTCGCGGTTTCTGAGTTCCAGCCCCACATCGGGCTGTCTGCTGCCAGCACAGAGCCTACTTCTGATCTTCTGTCTCCCTCTCTCTCTGCCCCTCCCCTGCTTGCACTATCAAAAAAAAATAAACATTTAAAAATAAATAAAAATAAAAAAGAGAAATCATGTTCACAAGGTAACATCACCAATTAGCAAACATAAAATAAAGTACTTAGTTTAACTCTGCAGAGTTCCTATACGGTTATGATTTCCTGTATCATTCAACTTGCTTATCTTTCACCGACACATTTTAACTTTGCTTTCATAAATTAATGACAATTTGGTAAATTTTTAAAAAGCATATACCCAGTTTTTTTTTTAATGTTTATTTATTTTTGAGACAGAGAGAGACAGAGCATAAACGGGGGAGGGTCAGAGAGAGAGGGAGACACAGAATCTGAAATAGGCTCCAGGCTCTGAGCTGTCACCACAGAGCCCAACGCAGGGCTCAAACTCACGAGCCCTGAGATCATGACCTGAGCCTAAGCCGGATGCTTAACCGACTGAGCCACCCAGGCGCCCCTCATATATCCAGTTTTTAACTGAAGTTGTTAAAATCCTTAGAATGCTTCAGTTTTCCATTACTAGTATTTATATTTTCAACACCAAAAAATGTAAGAGTGCAAAGTATCTACTGGGAGCTATATTGCTTTATCCTTTAATTAAACAAGTTTAGACTATCTTAACATGTGTAAACATTGTTTAATCTTCTGAAATCAAATGTACCTTCCCTCATTTTCATATATATAACAAGTACTTCCTTCCAACAAGAAGGTCTCTACCTACAAAGCAAATTTGCAAAATGGTTACTAGGAAAGCAGTCTGGATGAGTGGTACAAACAGAATGAAAATAACACTGAAGAGTCAGTTATGAAAACCCGAGGACAGTATATGCCGTGTATATCTCCCTAATGCTGATTATTTTTGGCTGACCAATAACCTCAAATTTTTCAAATAATTATATCCTAAAATACAACAACCTACAATATGTTATTTTCTTTCAACACTGTAAAAATTAGTTGTCTAGGTAATGAATCCTGAACTTACAAAAATATATTCAATCAATCCATACATTTTTATAGGAGACTAATAAATTTAAAATGCAGATGTGTAAGTTTACCTTCTAGCCACGTGTAGAACGATTCTCCTTTAAAAAAAAAAAAAAGATACACACAGAATTGTGTTAAAATATTTTAAACAGTCATCTACAAATCAGAATAAATTAAGCACATAAAGTATTTCCTACGACAGATTAAGGAACACCTCTAGAAATGGCCACTGCTTCATGTGAAGTAGAAAAATAGGCATATGGTTCTAGAAAATAAAGCCCCAAAGTACTTTAAGTAACTTTGGGAAAACTTTCTTATAAATGATACCTGACTGAGGGGTTCCGGAAGATGGCGGCGTAGGAGGACGCGGGGCTCACAGCGCGTCCTGCCAATCACTTAGATTCCACCTACACCTGCCTAAAGAACCCAGAAAACCGCCAGAGGATTAGCAGAAGGGAGTCTCCGGAGTCAAGCGCAGACTAGAGGCCCACGGAAGAGGGGAGGAAGGGCGGCGAGGAGGTGCGCGCTCCACGGACTGGCGGGAGGGAGCCGGGGCGGAGGGGCGGCTCGCCGGCCAAGCGGAGCCCCCGAGTCTGGCTGGCAAAAGCGGAGGGGCCTACGGACTGTGTTCCGACAGCAAGCGCGACTTAGCGTCTGGGAGGTCAGAAGTGAACAGCTCTGCTCGGAAAGCGGGAAGGCTGGAGGACAAAGGGAGGGAGAGCTGCTGAGCCCCCGGACGGCAGAGCTCAGCTTGGCGGGGAACAAAGGCGCCAGCGCCATCTCCCCCGCCCATCCCCCAGCCAAAATCCCAAAGGGAACCGGTTCCTGCCAGGGAACTTGCTCGCTCCGCGCAAACACCCAACTCTGTGCTTCTGCGGAGCCAAACCTCCGGCAGTGGATCTGACTCCCTCCCGCTGCCACAGGGCCCCTCCTGAAGTGGATCACCTAAGGAGAAGCGAGCTAAGCCTGCCCCTCCAGCCCCCGTGCACCTTGCCTACCCACCCCAGCTAATACGCCAGATCCCCAGCAACACAAGCCTGGCAGTGTGCAAGTAGCCCAGACGGGACACGCCACCCCACAGTGAATCCCGCCCCTAGGAGAGGGGAAGAGAAGGCACACACCAGTCTGACTGTGGCCCCAGCAGTGGGCTGGGGGCAGACATCGGGTCGGACTGCGGCCCCGCCCACTAACTCCAGTTATACACCACAGCACAGGGGAAGTGCACTGCAGGTCCTCACCACTCCAGAAACTATCCAAAATGACCAAACGGAAGAATTCCCCTCAGAAGAATCTCCAGGAAATAACAACAGCTAATGAACTGATCAAAAAGGATTTAAATAATATAACAGAAAGTGAATTTAGAATAATAGTCATAAAATTAATCGCTGGGCTGGAAAACAGTATACAGGACAGCAGAGAATCTCTTGCCACAAAGATCGAGGGACTAAGGAACAGTCACGAGGAGTTGAAAAACGCTTTAAATGAATTGCAAAACAAAATGGAATCCACGATGGCTCGGCTTGAAGAGGCAGAGGAGAGAATAGGTGAACTAGAAGATAAAGTTATGGAGAAAGAGGAAGCTGAAAGAAAGAGGGATAAAAAAATCCAGGAGTATGAGGGGAAAATTAGAGAACTAAGTGATACACTAAAAAAAAATAATATACGCATAATTGGTATCCCAGAGGAGGAAGAGAGAGGGAAGGGTGCTGAAGGGGTACTTGAACAAATTATAGCTGAGAACTTCCCTGAACTGGGGAAGGAAAAAGGCATTGAAATCCAAGAGGCACAGAGAACTCCCTTCAGACGTAACTTGAATCGATCTTCTGCACGACATATCATAGTGAAACTGGCAAAATACAAGGATAAAGAGAAAATTCTGAAAGCAGCAAGGGATAAACGTGCCCTCACATATAAAGGGAGACCTATAAGACTCGTGACTGATCTCTCCTTTGAAACTTGGCAGGCCAGAAAGGCTTGGCACGATATCTACAGTGTGCTAAACAGAAAAAATATGCAGCCGAGAATCCTTTATCCAGCAAGTCTGTCATTTAGAATAGAAGGAGAGATAAAGGTCTTCCCAAACAAACAAAAACTGAAGGAATTTGTCACCACGAAACCAGCCCTACAAGAGATCCTAAGGGGGATCCTGTGAGACAAAGTACCAGAGACATCACTACAAGCATAAAACATACAGACATCACAATGACTCTAAACCCGTATCTTTCTATAATAACACTGAATGTAAATGGATTAAATGCGCCAACTAAAAGACATAGGGTATCAGAATGGATAAAAAAACAAGACCCATCTATTTGCTGTCTACAAGAGACTCATTTTAGATCTGAGGACACCTTTAGATTGAGAGTGAGGGGATGGAGAACTATTTATCATGCTCCTGGAAGCCAAAAGAAAGCTGGAGTAGCCATACTTATATCAGACAAACTAGACTTTAAATTAAAGGCTGTAACAAGAGATGAAGAAGGGCATTATATAATAATCACAGGGTCTATCCACCAGGAAGAGCTAACTATTATAAATGTCTATGCGCCAAATACCCGAGCCCCCAGATATATAAAACAATTACTCATAAACATAAGCAACCTCATTGATAAGAATGTGGTCATTGCAGGGGACTTTAACACCCCACTTACAGAAATGGATAGATCATCTAGACACACAGTCAATAAAGAAACAAGGGCCCTGAATGATACATTGGATCAGATGGACTTGACAGATATATTTAGAACTCTGCATCCCAAAGCAACAGAATATACTTTCTTCTCGAGTGCACATGGAACATTCTCCAAGATAGATCATATACTGGGTCACAAAACAGCCCTTCATAAGTTTACAAGAATTGAAATTATACCATGCATACTTTCAGACCACAATGCTATGAAGCTTGAAATCAACCACAGGAAAAAGTCTGGAAAACCTCCAAAAGCATGGAGGTTAAAGAACACCCTACTAACGAATGAGTGGGTCAACCAGGCAATTAGAGAAGAAATTAAAACATATATGGAAACAAACGAAAATGAAAATACAACAATCCAAACGCTCTGGGATGCAGCGAAGGCAGTCCTGAGAGGAAAATACATTGCAATCCAGGCCTATCTCAAGAAACAAGAAAAATCCCAAATACAAAATCTAACAGCACACCTAAAGGAAATAGAAACAGAACAGCAAAGGCAGCCTAAACCCAGCAGAAGAAGAGAAATAATAAAGATCAGAGCAGAAATAAACAATATAGAATCTAAAAAAACTGTAGAGCAGATCAATGAAACCAAGAGTTGGTTTTTTGAAAAAATAAACAAAATTGACAAACCTCTAGCCAGGCTTCTCAAAAAGAAAAGGGAGATGACCCAAATAGATAAAATCATGAAGGAAAATGGAATGATTACAACCAATCCCTCAGAGATACAAACAATTATCAGGGAATACTATGAAAAATTATATGCCAGCAAATTGGACAACCTGGAAGAAATGGACAAATTTCTAAACACCCACACTCTTCCAAAACTCAATCAGGAGGAAATAGAAAGCTTGAACAGACCCATAACCAGCGAAGAAATTGAATCGGTTATCAAAAATCTCCCAACAAATAAGAGTCCAGGACCAGATGGCTTCCCAGGGGAGTTCTACCAGACATTTAAAGCAGAGATAATACCTATCCTTCTCAAGCTATTCCAAGAAATAGAAAGGGAAGGAAAACTTCCAGACTCATTCTATGAAGCCAGTATTACTTTGATTCCTAAACCAGACAGAGACCCAGTAAAAAAAGAGAACTACAGGCCAATATCCCTGATGAATATGGATGCAAAAATTCTTAATAAGATACTAGCTAATCGAATTCAACAGCATATAAAAAGAATTATTCACCATGATCAAGTGGGATTCATTCCTGGGATGCAGGGCTGGTTCAACATTCGCAAATCGATCAACGTGATACATCACATTAACAAAAAAAAAGAGAAGAACCATATGATCCTGTCAATCGATGCAGAAAAGGCCTTTGACAAAATCCAGCACCCTTTCTTAATAAAAACCCTTGAGAAAGTCGGGATAGAAGGAACATACTTAAAGATCATAAAGGCCATTTATGAAAAGCCCACAGCTAACATCATCCTCAACGGGGAAAAACTGAGAGCTTTTTCCCTGAGATCAGGAACACGACAGGGATGCCCACTGTCACCGCTGCTGTTTAATATAGTGCTGGAAGTTCTAGCATCAGCAATCAGACAACAAAAGGAAATCGAAGGCATCAAAATTGGCAAAGATGAAGTCAAGCTTTCGCTTTTTGCAGATGACATGATATTATACATGGAAAATCCGATAGACTCCACCAAAAGTCTGCTAGAACTGATACATGAATTCAGCAAAGTTGCAGGATACAAAATCAACGTGCAGAAATCAGTTGCATTCTTATACACTAACAATGAAGCAACAGAAAGACAAATGAAGAAACTGATCCCATTCACAATTGCACCAAGAAGCATAAAATACCTAGGAATAAATCTAACCAAAGATGTAAAAGATCTGTATGCTGAAAACTATAGAAAGCTTATGCAGGTAATTGAAGAAGATATAAAGAAATGGAAAGACATTCCCTGCTCATGGATTGGAAGAATAAATATTGTCAAAATGTCAATACTACCCAAAGCTATCTACACATTCAATGCAATCCCTATCAAAATTGCACCAGCATTCTTCTCGAAACTAGAACAAGCAATCCTAAAATTCATATGGAACCACAAAAGGCCCCGAATAGCCAAAGTAATTTTAAAGAAGAAGACCAAAGCAGGAGGCATCACAATCCCAGACTTTAGCCTCTACTACAAAGCTGTCATCATCAAGACAGCATGGTATTGGCATAAAAACAGACACATAGACCAATGGAATAGAATAGAAACCCCAGAACTAGACCCACAAACGTATGGCCAACTCATCTTTGACAAAGCAGGAAAGAACATCCAATGGAAAAAAGACAGTCTCTTTAACAAATGGTGCTGGGAGAACTGGACAGCAACATGCAGAAGGTTGAAACTAGACCACTTTCTGACACCATTCACAAAAATAAACTCAAAATGGATAAAGGACCTGAATGTGAGACAGGAAACCATCAAAACCTTAGAGGAGAAAGCAGGAAAAGACCTCTCTGACCTCAGCCGTAGCAATCTCTTACTCGGCACATCCCCAAAGGCAAGGGAATTAAAAGCAAAAGTGAATTACTGGGACCTTATGAAGATAAAAAGCTTCTGCACAGCAAAGGAAACAACCAACAAAACTAAAAGGCAACCAACGGAATGGGAAAAGATATTTGCAAATGACACATCGGACAAAGGGCTAGTATCCAAAATCTATAAAGAGCTCATCAAACTCCACACCCGAAAAACAAATAACCCAGTGAAGAAATGGGCAGAAAACATGAATAGACACTTCTCTAAAGAAGACATCCGGATGGCCAACAGGCACATGAAAAGATGTTCAACGTCGCTCCTTATCAGGGAAATACAAATCAAAACCACACTCAGATACCACCTCACGCCAGTCAGAGTGGCCAAAATGAAGAAATCAGGAGACTATAGATGCTGGAGAGGATGTGGAGAAACAGGAACCCTCTTGCACTGTTGGTGGGAATGCAAATTGGTGCAGCCGCTCTGGAAAGCAGTGTGGAGGTTCCTCAGAAAATTAAAAATAGACCTACCCTATGACCCAGCAATAGCACTGCTAGGAATTTATCCAAGGGATACAGGAGTACTGATGCATAGGGGCACCTGTACCCCAATGTTTATAGCGGCACTCTCAACAATAGCCAAATTATGGAAAGAGCCTAAATGTCCATCAACTGATGAATGGATAAAGAAATTGTGGTTTATATACACAATGGAATACTACGTGGCAATGAGAAAAAATGAAATATGGCCTTTTGTAGCAACGTGGATGGAACTGGAGAGTGTGATGCTAAGTGAAATAAGCCATACAGAGAAAGACAGATACCATATGGTTTCACTCTTATGTGGATCCTGAGAAACATAACAGAAACCCATGGGGGAGGGGAAGGAAAAAAAAAAAAAAAAAGAGGTTAGAGTGGGAGAGAGCCAAAGCATTAGAGACTGTTAAAAACTGAGAACAAACTGAGGGTTGATGGGGGGTGGGAGGGAGGGCAGGGTGGGAGGGAGGGCAGGGTGGGTGATGGGTATTGAGGAGGGCACCTTTTGGGATGAGCACTGGGTGTTGTATGGAAACCAATTTGACAGTAAATTTCATATATTAAAAAATAAAAAAAAAAAAAAAATAAATGATACCTGACTAAGCAAAATTTTTAAGAAATTTTTCAGTCAAAATATTATGTAATATTTTTCATTAGAAGGCTTAAACATCCCTAAGTATGGTGGTGCAAGAGTTTAACAATCTTAAATTTGCTTTTCATAACAGCCATATAATGCCTTAAAATTTCTAGAAAAAACCAGTGAATTATAATCCAAAAATCAAATTAGTAATTATTCCATTTTTTCCTGAGCAGTAAAGCTAGATACATTTCCTCAATTATCTAGAATTCCTAAATTGCAAGAGGTAATTTTAAAATCCCTTAATTTTTAAAAAATTTTTCAGAAACATCAATGCCTAAAGTATGGAAGGACCTGACTTACCTGTGTACTAATGCTAGAAGAGCTATTTCTAGACCAATGCTGTTCTGACTAAAAAAAAAAAAAAATGGCAGCTAATAAACATCAATCTAGTTCATCAAAATAGACTTTGTGAGCTACCTATCTTTATTCTACCTGAGAAAAGCAAAGCAGAAGAAAAACTCAACACATAGATGAGCTGAGCAAGGAGTCTAGGGGGTAAATTAGATAGTGGGGAATAACTTTGTCTCCTGAGAGTCTTCATACTTGGAGAAACTACACAAACATCTTCCCACAGGTGAACTTATTCCACATGCTCTGCCTAAGGACCATTCATCATAATCTCACTTGTTTACTCAAGAAACCCCAAACGCTATTAGGAAAAGTTGAGCTCCCCAATCCTCAAGAATGTGGCCTCTGCTCCTCTCCCCCAACTTAAACTACCACTGTATGAAGCGTTCCCTACTGCTAACACGGTCTCCCCAAACACGCTTGATTCTTCTCTTCTGAACTCCTTGGTCCATGCTGTTTCCTCCTAATAGCACACAGGATCCAATTTCTATCAGCCTAAACCTGTCCCATTACTCAACACTCCTCTCAAATGCCACTTCCTCCACTAAGCCTCCAGATCAGTGGGACAGGATCTGTCCCACCTCTAAAGAGCTAGCTCACTTACTGTTTTATTATGTATGTGCAGCACTTCTTTGCCATTATTTATGAGCAGTGCTGGTCATTCCTGCTACATACTGTCAGCATCTGTAGGGCAAGGCATCATCTTTTACACATCTTTCTATCTTGCACAATGCTCATCACTGCCTTGAGCACAGAGAAGTAAACATCCACTTGAAATAACTATTTTGATTGTTTGGGGGCAATTTATGACTGATATTCATTTGGTAACCTGGAGTAATCAATTGGTGGTAAATTACTATTCATCAGATTACTTATTACTGTAACAGAGGTTACAAATTACAGAGACAATAAGAAAATAAAGGCACAAGACAAACTATCTGGTAAAACTATCTCGTCTCCATTTCTACAGAACATATTCAAGCAGATTATAATAACCGGAAAGTGGGGAACTTGTAATGTAATCCTGGTTTCTACACTCAATATTTAAGATGGAATTTATACATCTTTCAAACATAGGGTAAATATACATTATAAAACATTTATTTTTGTCACCATTCATTGGTGGCTATTTCTGGAAAAATAGGATAAACATTTTCTTTTGAATAGAGGGAAAAATCAAATTTTGATCACTAAAAACATTTTCTCTACACTTGAGGCAAACCCAAATAGAACAGTTTTAACTCACCATCATCTTCTCCTAAAAGAGAAAATAATAAACAGGATTTTAGAAACTGTCTTCCATAGTTCAGATTTTAAACCTATTTAATTAACATCAGATTAAAACTTACTGTGTTAAATTATTAATTATACTATGAACCTTGGTCGGTGTATAGTGATCTTCCAAATGAGACTTCTTGGTAAGAATGGAGGCCAAAAAGTACAAGATTTTCACAGATGTTTTATACAATAAATATCAGAAAGCCTCTGGGGGTGCCTGGGTGGCTCAGTCAGTTAAGCATCCAACTTCAACTCAGGTCATGATCTCCCGGTTAGTGGGTTCAAGCCCCGCATCGGGCTCTGTGCTGACAGCTGAGCCTGGAGCCTGCTTTGATTTTGTGTCTCTCTCTCTCTCTCTGCCCCTCCCCCGCTCACACTCTGTCGCTCAAAAATAAATAAAAAAATGTTTTAAAAGCCTCTGAAAATACTCCTGAAGATCACTAGTTTCAATAATTAACAAAGAGACCCAGCTGCTTCCTTCATCCTATGTGCACAACCCGCTCTGAACATTGCTGTTTCCATGCCGGATACTTCTCTCTTTCCAGGTACTGCTCCTCAGCACGGACACACCTTAATAAAAGTACCGCCCAAACTGTCATCCGCAAAAGCCTCACTGCAGGTGCTGCAGAGCTCCCCAGACATGGAGAAGCACTAGAAGGCTGGGCTCTAGGGATCCACAGCAGCTCTGCCTTTGTCAGCTCTGTATGTGGCATTCCGATACAAGGTTTCATTTTCAGAAAGAAAGGTTCTGCTGTGGAAACTGTTGGAAAGCCAGTTGTACATGCCTAGCTGTCTTGCTGGGGAACAGCAAGCAGCATGGTGGAGACGGTTGAGGAGGTTGAGGAGCTGTGAATCGACATCAGCAGTTTCAGCAGAGATGGTGTTCAAAGAGCATCAGCCAGAGCTACTGAATTACTGCATGGATCCCTCACCTGGTGGCTGGGCCCCCCCCCCCCCCCCCCCCCGCCCCGGTCCCTTGTCTCCCCTCTTTCTTGGCTGTTTTTTTCCCCCTTTCTCTGCCTCCCATCTTTTCCTACATGGTGCTCTCCTTCCTCTCATCTTTCCAGTGGTCTCACGCCTCTAATTTATCATAATATGGACATGAAGTATTTCTTGGGATGTGATGGTTTTATTAAATTAACTATATTTTCTACTTTAAAAGCCAGTGATCGAGGGCGCCTGGGAGGCTCAGTCGGTTAAGCGTCCGACTCTTGACTTCGGCTCAGGTCATTATCTCCTGGTTTGTGAGATGGAGCCCCATGTCAGGCTCTGTGCTAAGCAGGGGAGCCTTCTTGGGATTCTCTCTCTTCCTCTCTGCCTCTCCCTCCCCCGCCCTCAAAATAAATAAATGTTAAAAAAAAAAAAAAAAAAAAAAAAAAAAAAAGAAGTGATCATATTACTCAGCCATAAAGGAAAGAAAACCCTGTCACTGGTGACAACATGGATGGACTCTGAGTGAAAGAAAGAAGTCAGAGGACAGATAACGTATGATCTCTCTTAAATGTGGAGTCTCAAAACAAAACAGAACGAAACTCCCCAAGCTTACAGATCCAGAGAGCAGATGGGTGGCTGTCAGAGGTAGGGTGTAGGGAGTGGACAAAATGGGTGAAGGTGGTCAAAAGGTACCTACCTTCCAGGTATGAAATAAATAAGTCCTGGAGATGTAATGAACAGCTTGTCAATTACAGTTAACAGCACTGTACTGCATATTTGAAAGTTGGTAAGGATGTAGATTTTAAAAGTTTTCATCACAAGAATAAAGATTCTGTAACTACATATGGTCACAGATATTAACTAGACTTACTATGGTGATCATTTTGCAATATATACAAACATGTAAACATTGTGTTCTACACCTTAAACTAATATAATGTTGTATGTCAATTATACCTCAATTTTTAATGTTTGAACTCCAATCCTAAAAAACAAACAAAAAACTAATCATAAAAAAGGTCTGAAGAATGCCTTTCAAGATCTGCACTATGGAACAGAGTGTGTGGACCAGGGTGGGTGTGGGGGGAGCCTTCTCTTTTTACTTTATATAACTTTTGCGTTTCCACTTTTATAATAATAAATTATAAGGTCAAAGTAGCAACACAGACAAAGGATGAGAAACCATGTACACCCTTGTCATGATTCAATTCCCTTCTCCCCTAAGCAAAGAACATTTGCTACATTGTAAAAGAGTAGCTAAAAGCGGTCCATTCAGTCAACCTTTAAAGATGCCTTAAAGATACAAATCTACACCGGGGAAATTCAAGTTCTTAAAATCAATCCTGCTCTGAAGAAAACATCAAAAGCGCAAGTCAATTACAGAGTTGCTAACAGAGTTTGGCTCCTTGTTGAGAGCGGACTGACGATGTGCCCAGGTAGTTTCACGTTGATTAACCTCCAACTGTCTACAACAATGCTGTCCCATAGAAATACCACACTAGCCACATGCGTAAAGTTTTCTCTAATAAAAATTTCTACTAAAGATTTTTCGAATACCCATGTTTTAAAAAGTAAAAACTATACATGCACTACAACTGTACATTATGTGAGGCAAGAGTTAAAGCAGTCCTATCGAAAGAATAAAGTTGTTCCATGGTAGAAGTATTTTACACTGCTTCCATTTTAAAATTTAAACAAATTAAGTAAAATGTCAAACTTGGTTTTACACTAGCCATATTTCACGTCCTCGATACAGCCCAGTGTGTCAAGTGGTAAAGCCTGGACACAGCAGGTCTAGAGTAAAGCTGCAGGCAACCTAACTTTCTGACTCCTCTACATCCTTAGGACTCAAATGTGCTACATGATCAGCAAGAACCCTAGGCATCACCTGGGAGCTTGTTAGAATCTTGGGCCTTACCCAAGACCTACAGAATCAGAGCCTGTATTTCAACAAGGCCCTTAGGTACTTGGTAAGCACACCTGAAGTCTGAGAAGCACGTTATAAGCCACTGGTTCTCAAACTTGCCTGCATATTGGAATCACCTGGACAATTAAAACAAAACAATACCTGGGGCTAATCCCAAAGATTCTGACTTAAGTTGGTAGAGGATAGGGCCTGGAAATCCAGATTCTTAATAGTTCCCCAGGAAACCTCTGATATATAAGCATTACTCATATATTCTGATTTATTTCACCTAGAACTCCTACGTTAGGGAGTATCAGGCACTCACATATCAGGCAGTCAATAAATGTCAGTAATTAAATAAAACACATAGAAACCTTGAGACTCCATTATGAACTAATCTTATACTTTTTTCCAAATGTTTATTCATTTTGAGAGAGAGAGAGAGAGAGAGAGAGAGAGAGAGAGAAAGGGGTGGGGGAGGAGCAGAGACAGGGAGGGAGACAGGGGAACCAAGCAGGCTCCGCACTGTCAGTGAGGAGCCCGATGTGGGGCTCAATCCCACAAACTGTGAGATCATGACCTGAGCTGAGATCAAGAGCTGGATGCTTAGTCGACTGAGCCACCCAGGCACCCCACGAATTAATCTTATACTTCTGGTCATTCAAATTAAGAAAAACATAAAACACTTGAAAATTTACTCAAAGTTTGTTTAGTTACAAAGACATTTTGTAAATTTTGTAAATAATCTCTGAAAGCATGGAAATGTATGAAACACCCACCTCGGCTAGGCGCCAGAGGATTTAAGGGACGATAAACAGATCGAGGCCTGAAAAAGCAAGTGTGAAACTCAGTCATAAAATGGCTTGATTTTTGCATGTAATGTTTCCCTGCAGAACCATACCCCCCTTACTCCGTCCTCCCTTTAGCCCTTTTCCCTCCAGTTACTTGAAACAGTTTTCTTCGTAGATGCTGTTCCACACTCTCCATGCAGAGGACCCTTTGTAGCCGGTGTAACGCTCTGGGTTCAGCAACAGGTCGACATACTGAGCAGCCGGGGATCGCTCATCTGAACAAGAAACAAGTCATAAAAACCACCTCTATGTCACCAGTTATCTGAAATTTCACGTTATAACACAAGCAGAACCACCCACAGGTTAGAGAAAGGCCAGCTTTTCAGGTAATCTCCAATGTAAATGGTAGAATGGTTAGCACACTTGTGACTGTACTTGACCCAGGGTAACTTACACTTGAGAGAGAGGAAAAAACAACTCCTCCCTTTCCTTCCGATACTCGATACTCTCTTCAGTAATGGAATGCACCTCCCCTTCTTAGAGGCCTTCGTTATTCTTAAGTTTTAACCACCCAGGATCGAAATGACCAAACAGAATATAACTTGTTCTAGTATTTTATTTCTTCCCTATGCATACACCCACCTACACACATGCTTGCAACCATTTTTTTATTTTACTAAATATATATCGTACTAGAAATAGAAAAATTATACTGACCACGCTTCCCAAATGTATGATTCATAATGCATGAAAGCTGGAGCGTTATATATGTTGGCCCAGATGGATTCCTTTAGTTGTATGTTTCCTCCCTTTTGGTGTCATGAGATCAAATCAATGGTATACAGGCACTGACTTAAAACAGTGGCCAAACACAGTCATTAAAATACGGCCCCTCTTCTTTTCATTACCTAACAATATTCATTGACCACAGACAGAGATTACCCATAACCATTAAGAGTAAAATGGAATCCTGATGTACACCTTCCAAGAACTACTTGGCTTTTGTAAGGAAGTAGGAAGAATACAAAGATAATTACAACTTGTCATTACTAAATGAGTTATATCTAACTTACAGACAACAGAAACATGAAGAATACTGCCTCTATTTCTGGCCCTAACATTATATAGACATTCCACTATACAAGCTAAGATAGAGAAAATAGGTAATTTACAGATGAACAGAAACTGCCCATGGACATGGATTGATTCAAGATTTAAAAACAATAATTTAAAAAATCTTCCTTACAAAAAGATTCAAATTATGAAGTGAATCAAAGTGTGACTTTTATAGGAAAGTTCAAAGAAAAGTTTTACAATTCACTAGCTTCTGTTACAGATTTTTAATTTCTTTGAGTTGTTCACAAATAAACTCATTTGCAAAATTGATTTTACATAAGCTTTACAATATTAAACATATCATAAACACCTATATGCATGGATATATACGTGTATACACATGTATAAAGAATGTGTGTGTGCATGTAAGCCTACACATTTGTAGGCTCACCTCAAATGCACACAATGGACTGCTATCAACCCCTTCACCCAACAAAAGCAACTAACCAACCAATAAGGAAAAACAAACAGATTCAGATATTGAAGTACAAGGATTTAAACTGTAATTCTGGGCGCCTGCATGGCTCCGTCACTTGAGTGTCTGGCTCTTGATTTTGGCTCAGGTCATGATCTCACGGTTTGGGAGATGGAGCTCTGTGTCGGGCTCTGGGCTGACAGTGCAGAACCTGCTTGGGATTCTCTCTCTCCCCTCTCTCTGGCCCTCCCCTGCTCATGCACCCTCTCTCTCTCTCTCTGAAAAATAAACTTAAAAAAAAATGTAAGCTAAGGCAGTGACAAATCACAAAAGTCAATTATATCAACGTTTAATTTAAAACTTGCACCTCAACGTTCTTAATGTATGTTCCCTTAAATTAAATCAAAAGTGGTTTTAAAAACTTTATTACTTTTTCAAATGATGAAAAAGTGGGTCTTATTAACCTACAGAATGGGGTTGGCAAACTACAACCCAAAGGCCACATCTAGTCTAGTGTGTACTTTCTGTAAGGAAAGTTTTATGGGAACACAAGCCATATTCATTTGCTGTCTCACACTATTATGGCAGAGCTGAGTAGCTGTAATAGAAGCCGTATGGTCCATGAAGTCTAAAGTACTTACCATCTGTCCATTTACAGAAGAAAACGTTTGTCCACCCCTGACCCATACCGGCAAGAACTTTGTGACATCTAGATGGGTGGTGGGGGGCAGCATACATAGGTTGCATTCCCCCTACAAACACACCAGTGCTGGTACCCCAACTTAGTGCACAGGCTTTCTGCATATGGACACGGATAAAAAATCCTGTTGTATACTCAGGATTGAGCCTACAATCCTCCATCACCAGCTTGATCCCAGATTGCTAGTAATGCACCGTTAAAGTATACTCAGTTGAGGAGAACCTACGGTTGACAAAGTCCCCAAGTAATTCTGATACACAGCCAGATTCAGAAACTACTGTTTTAAACATTTTAAATTTACGTTATGTTTAAATTAATGTTATAATGGAGAAAATAAAAGTAAAAATCACACTATTTCAATTATATCTGAACCAACAATGTCATGCAGCAAATGTATATTGAGCATATATCACGTCCAGGCACCGTTCTGGGCACGAGGGTGGCATATACCACATAAACAACTAGGGTGGCATGTATAACATCCAGGCACTGTTCTAGGCACTAGGGTGGCATATGCCACGTCCAGGCACGGTTCTGGGCACGAGTGTGGTAGTGGACCAGAGGAGCTCTCACTGTAGCTGGAGAAGACAGACAACAAGCAGATAACCTAAACAACCCACCACGCACGCTCAGGTAGTTCTCAGTGGTCTGAGAGCAGGCAGCAGTGCAGACAGAGAGGGGCAGGGTTACCATTTCATACAGGGAGGTGACAGCAGGCTTCTCTGATGAGGTGACATGTGAGCAGAAACCTGAAGCAAAAGCAGCAGCCAGCCATGCATAAAGACAGCAACGACGACGACAAAATGAGCAGGGAAAGCAGCTTACCTTGACCTGCTAAATTATTTAAAAACCTACCGTTTGATCTATGAAGATCATCTTCCTTTCCAAACACAGAACAACAACAAAGCAGCCGAGCACACGGGCTTAGTATAAACACATTCCAGTAAATGGGGGTGACTATTCTTCAGATTTGTTGTTTTGATCCAGTGAGTTTAGATAACTGAAATTACTCAACAGTGACTCTAAAGCTTCTCTGATGGGCTTTTAAAAATTGTACGTATAATACTCTGGTTTCTCTTCAGATCGTATAAATCTTTCACCTTTTACTAAAAATTGTACGTATAAATCACTGGGAGACACACGAACATTACTACCCGGAAGAGCAGTGGTAATCCAACTAGCAGAACGGTTCATGTGTTTAAGGACTACACAAAATATAAACACCACTAATTATTTTAATTATACCGTCCTAAAAATCTTAAGCGATGATTCAATGTAAATTCTTTTAGGACACTTCTTCCATTTTTACAATATAAGTAGCTAATGTCAAAAAATTAGTTAATACCATTTATATTGATGAGGTAATTGAGTACATCAATTTAATCATATCAGGTGATCCCTGCCAATGAGTAGTATTGTTTATTAAATACCTATAAGAGAAATATATATTGATATCATTTACTGAGAGAAATATTCACAGAAATGATTTTTAATGTAAAAAACCTGTCAACTAAGTACTACTGAAAATTCTTTATTTTAATAACAAACAGGTAAAATAAGTTGGCAGGAAGTGACCATGAGTGTTGAACATTAAATGTAATTAGAATGATGACCCAAGAGCAAATGAAAGAGTAAGCAGTGATGTTAATTCTTAACCTAGGTACAGCGGCTTGCTTCGACGAAACCTTTGGCCATTCTAAATATCGTAACAGGAGTTATGACACCCAAAGACACTTTTTTCAGATCTCTTAAAAATGTCCTTGCTGAAACCATATAAACCATGGTGAGAACGTTCCACCTCCTGGCTTTGTCTCAATTTCCCGCACTACTGGAGCAGCTCACTGTAACTTACTCCATTACAGACTGGATTCACAGCACAGTTCTACAGATGAATCTTCCAAAAACCTCTAGAAAGCAGTATGACCACTCTATATGCTTTAAGAATTCAGAGGAACTTCTGCTATCTCCAAATGGGCAGGCTTTATCCCAAATTCTTTTCCACTACCCACAATATAAATTAGGCAAAAAGTGAAGAGAGGCCAAATGAATGATTTAAGCCTACTCAGCACAAAACTCTTGGAAATATTCTCCTCAGAAAAAATTCTGAGTCACTCCAATTCCCTTCTGCCATAGGAGTCATGGTAGTTATTGGTAAATAGTGCCCTCTCTTCGTACCATTCTGCAGACTCTTGGCAAGAGGGCTATGGGGAAGTCAAATTAGAGTCCTCCCCAATACTGCAGGGCATCTTTATGTTAGTTTGTTGAGACCTCCAGAAAATTCCATTGTGAACATGTTTATATGTTCACAGACCTAAACTAAGTGGCTTGAAATAGAGGTCCACAGGAGATGGTATGTCATGATGAAGAAAATACGGGATTCAGATCTGGGATCGAATCCCATCTCAGCCTCTTGCTACTGTGTGATCCTGGCTAAGCCAGTCTTTTTGAGACTCCATTTCCTTGGATATGAAATAACAGATACTTATTAAAGTAACTGCAAAGGGGCCCCTCGGTGGCTCAGTCGGATATGCATTGACTTTGGTTCAGGTCGTGATCTCACAGCTCATGACTTTGAGCCCCACATCAGGTTCTATGCTGACAACTCGGAGCCTGGAGCCTGCTTCGGATTCTGTGTCTCCCTCCCTCTCTGCCCCTCCCCCACTTGCACTGTCTCTCTCTCTCTCTCTCTCTCTCTCAAAAATAAACATGAAAAAAATTTAAAAATAAAGTAACTGCAAAGATGAGAAATAACGCACTTCAAGCACTTAGCACAGGGTCTGGAACATAAGCTCTCAATAAATGCCATTATGAACAATAGTAAGAGCCACACAGCAACATCCAGTGTGTTCAAGTTCTAATTCTGAGTATATTTTCACTGCCTTCAAGTTCTTATAAAAGGATTAGAGTGAACAGAATTTAATTACAATAGTTTATTTTATTACCATCAAGTTCACAAAAGTGATCCTGTGAATCATCATATCTTGCCCAGTCAATGAAGGCTTCTTTGCTTTGATTACTAGGGAAGGAGGGAATAAGAAAGAAAAAAAATGATTAAATCTGGAGTTGAAAATGTTTACACTGCATCTTGTATAACTGAAAACAGATAACCCAAGGTCACATCTTTAATTTAGATAGTGTCACAAATTCAATTAGTGGTCACATGAAGGAATGATGGCAAGTTTTATGAAAAACACAGATATTAACTCTCCCGTGAAGGATTTCTATTCATACTAAAGCTATTATTAGCCCTACTGCGATAATTACTTTAACTAGAAAATTTACAAATATATATGAGATTTAGTTAAACACAAAATTTAAGCTAGCCTTTTCACCTAACTTAGAAATTGTGGTATTTTTTTCTAAAGCAGGAATTGAATTTACCTTCATAATTCTTTTAACTTGTTTCTGTTATTTATAGGACAAAAACACCAAAAGCTGCATTTCCAGGATGTCCCTTCCAATGTGATATTCACTGGTAACACCAATATCATTTTTAATCAGGACGTATCATTCATTTTACATACTACCTCACATTTAACAAAATCTATGATCAAGATCTCTACTTGGAGAACTGATAAAGGAACAACCACAGTCTCTCCAATAAACTTCGACCTACATTTACTTTAACCTATGTTCAGACCTTCTCTGTCTTAAACCCAGACTGGCAACATCTATACGAGAACTATTATTACTCTTCTTTATTCACTACACAATAGGGGGAAAAAAAGATAGAAAAAATTATTTGTGTACTAAGTTTAAATCAGGTAGTTCCTAAATGTGTTACTTTTATAGCCAAGAATTTATTTTGTATTTGAAAAACTGCTACATTATATAACCACTACGAGAAGTATATAAGGCTGACTGACTGGACTACCCCAACTTTATCAATAAATGTTTTCAATTCACTGTGGGAATACCGAGTTAACTTAATAATAAAACTTAATGGAAATACTCGTATCTTAGTTGACTCAGCTGGAACACAGAATTCCATAAAACGAGAATGTCTAAGTTCCAGTTACAGCTAAAATAACTATCGTTAGGTTTAATTAGATACACCCTCCATTGAAAATAGTCAAGAACAAGGCCACTGTGACATAAATTCCAATTTTCTTGTTAACAATGTGACTTAGAAAAACAAACTTTTTTCTTTGAGCATACTTATTTGATGACACTTTGTTGTTTCATCCTAAACCCTGCCTGAAAGCCACAGCAACAGAAAAGACAGGCAACACTAACCTAATGCTAACAGAGCTGGCCCAGTTTGCTTTACAAATGAGTTAGAAGGAACCTCATCCAGGGGTACCTGGGTGGCTCAGTCGGTTAAGCATCCAACTTTGGCTCAGGTCATGATCTCATGGTTTGTGGGTTCGAGCCCTGCATCAGGCTCTGGGCTGACAGCCCAGGGTCTGGAGCCTACCTTAGATTCTGTGTCTTCCTCTCTCTCTCAGTCCCTGCCCCACTTGTGCTCACTCTCTCTCTCAAAAATAAATAAAATGTAAAAAAAAAAAAAAAAAAAAAAAAAAAAAAAAAAAAAAGAACCTTGCCCAGCTTCTCTAAAAGTCAGTTTGAAGATGGATGCCAAGCTACTTCTATAAGAATTTCCTGGGCTTAAACCAGGGCTTCCTGTCAAGATGGTGCTGTGTGTTAAAGCAGGAGCCTTCAAAGTGGGAAACGCAGGGCAGGAAAGAATGGAATGAAGGCCTTTCCAAAGGCCATGAGAGAATTTTTCAGGGTGGTGGGTAGGACAACTATCTTGATAATGCGGATTTTCATGAGTGCACACTTGTCAAAACATCAAACAGTATATTTCAAGTAGGTGCAATACACTGCATGTCAATTAAACTTCAATAAAGCTGTTTAAAAAATTACAGACCAATTGTTGGAGACGTGGAATGAGGAAATCTCGTATACTACTAGTGGCAATGTATTTTAGTGGTCATTTTGGAAGGCCACATGGCAGTATTACTTAATTCCACTTGTAGCTATGAACAGGGGCTTTACCTTAAAATCTTAGAATGACTTAAGGCCCAATCCCTTGATGACTTCTCTAGTTATATTCTCTCCTGGGTAATCTTATTCAGGTTTATAGTTTTTAAATAGCATATATTTACTGAATGACTCCCACATTTTCTCCTTCCCCCGAAACTGAGACTTGTATATCCAACTGCCTGCTTGACATCTCCAACTGGATGTCTTGTAGGCAGCTCAAACTTAACAGGTCCAAGGTTGAACTGTGATTTTCCACCAAACTTGTTCCTCCTGTAGGTATCCCAGTTCAGTAAACGGCAACTCCATTTTTCTAGTTCCAAATCTTGTAGTCATTCACAGTTCCTATCTTTTTTCAAACCTCACATCAAATCCCACAGCAAACCCTGTCCGCTCCATCTTCAAAATCCATCCAGAATCTGATCACTTGTCATCATTTCCACTGCCATTGCCCTAGTCTAAGTGAAACCACCATCATATCTTAACTGAATCACTACAATAATCACATAACAAGGCTTCCACCGTGGAACACCTGCCTCCCTCAACACCTTCTCTCAAAATCCTCCAGTGACTTTTCATTCCACTTAGCCTCAAAGCAATATTCGTAATCGTCTTCAAGGCTCTACAAGATCTCCGCCCCACCCTACTCCTACGTCCACCCCTAGGATCTTGTGACCGCTGTATTCCAGCGACACTGGACTTTCTGTGGTTCCTCAAATAATCTAGGCGTGCTTCTGCCACAGGTTCTTTTTACTAACAATTACACGTGCCTGGAACACTCATGCCCCAGGCAGCCATAACAGGACTTATGTCTTCGTGGGCATTTTGTTCAAATGTCCCATTATCACTGTGGCCTTCTCGCACCAACCCATTGGAAACAGTGCAACTCCCTCCCCTCCCTGCCCTGCCACTCTTAGCTCTCTATCATTCTTCTCAGTTTTCTTTTTCTCCCAAGCACTCATCATCATTTTACTTACGTCTGATACATTTTACTCAGTTACTGCATATCTCCAACTAGGATTAAGCTTCCTGAGAAAAAGAATTTGCCATGTACAGTGCTAAATGCCCAATATTCTAGAACACTGACTGGCATATTGCAGGCATTCATTTACTGAACGAATAAAAAACATAAATGTTCAATACACAGATCAAAAAAATGCTCAAACTCACTAGTAACAAAATATAAACAAAAATGAGGTACTACTTTACAGTCAAACATTATCCATTTTTGGCAAGGATGTGAAGAACAAAACAAGTTCTCAGTCCCGGAGGCAGTATGTAACCACACGAGTATTCTGGAAAGCCATCAGGCAGTAACACGAATAGGCGCACCTGGGCAACAGGAAGATCCAGCAGTTTTTCTAGCGTAGGACAAATTTCCCAGTGTACAGCAAAAAAAATTTCTCAAGGATGCTCAAGGTGGCATAACTTATAGAAGTAAAAATTTGAACAATTCAAGTGTTTATCAATATGGGAACAGAGATGTAAAATATGATATATTCATAAGGTAAAAACCACTCATCAGTTAAAAAAATGAGACAGATCTAGAAAAGCAAAACGTAAGTATAAAAATAAAGTTGAAGTCTGTTAAGTACAGTATTATTTTATATAAGGGAAAAGTAAAATCATACACGAAATAAAGATGATATATATGATAAAAAGAAAAACATAGGTGGGTATACAGCAAATTCATGAGAGTAGCTCCTCCTAAGGAAAAAGGAAAGAAAACAGGATTGGGGCATAGGCCAGAGAGGATTTCAAATTTATCTTTGGTATTTCCCTTTTCTTAAAGACATGGTAGAAAAAGTTAACAACTATTCATCTGGAGTGAAGGACACGGGAGTATTATTATATTATCTTCTCTAGTTTTCTAGAGAATTGTTCTTCAACAGATAATAAAACTGGTAACTTTATTAAGTGTTTAACAGTTATAGTACATAGATGCCAACCTAAACAAAAGGGGAAATTCAAAAGAAGTTCAATGATACTCCATTCCCCAGATTCAACTATAGACACAATCATTTCGTAGTGCATAATCTGAGACCACTCACAATTACACTGGCCTTCCCAAGCAGGTTTTTATTAGAATAAGGAAAAGTCAATAGGAAAAAGAATCTACGAAACTTAACAGTTATGGTAATAACTTTCCCATTCAAAATGTAACCTACAGATTGAATTACTATTTATAAAAGACTTAGAGGTTCAAGTTCCTTTTCCTATAATAACCAGGAAAAATAGACCCATAAACCCTGCTAGTTGAGCAATCTTCTAAATTTTTACTTTTTGATAAAGTCACTATTGATCATACATTCCAGCAATTTAAGAACAAATCAGCTCACAGGAGGAAGCAAAGCAATCATGGAATTTAAGATAAAAATAACTGCTTCCTTTTAAGAATTACTTGAAGCAAAATCACAAACAGAAGATTTCTGATATAAATATACTCAACAAGAGAATATTTTTTAACACTCCTAAAATAAACTTGCCTTAATGTGCTGTTAATTGCTCCCAGTTTATTAGCTTGTTCACAGTCTTCTAATTCTTTGGTGCTGTTTGCCACTTTTGAGTACTGAAAGGAAGTTCATAGGAAGTTTAGTAATAATCTCAAGTACGACTGGCAATCTGACAGTGATGACATAGATACATCAAAATCTCTCACATATGTAAGAAATACAAATCAAAATGCATCACAAATTTCCACCAACTAAGCTAAGACATTAAAAACAATTAGTACTGGTATGTTGGTGATGACCTAAACTGAGAAAACCGTCTTGGGAAAGTAATTTGACAATATTTATCTGGAGCTGCAAAAATGCATAATATCCTTGAACCAGCAGTCTTAAAACTGAAACCATATCCACAGCAACATTTAAAAACAAAACTAAAAACAAGGTACAACCACTTTAGAAAGGTATCAGGTACTATCTCATGTTGGGACAGCATAACAGATGCCCCAGCAACCTTACTTCTAAATACAGACCTAGGAAAACTCTTACATATGTACAATGAGACAAAGGACAGAAATGCTAGTGCCTCACTGTATGTAATAGCAAAAGAGTCAACACAAGTGAAATGTCCATCAACCGAGGAGGAGCTAATCAATGACATAATCATACCATTGAATACTATGCAACTATTGGGGCGCGTGGGTGGCTCAGTCGGTTGAGTGTCCGACTTGAGCTCAGGTCATATCTCACAGTCCGTGAGTTTGAGCCCCATGTCGGGCTCTGTGCTGACAGCTCAGAGCCTAGAGCCTGCTTCAGATTCTGTGTCTCCCTCTCTCTCTGCCCCTCCCCTGCTCATGCTCTGTCTCTCTCTGTCTCAAAAAAAAAAAAAAAAAAAAAAAAAAATTTAAAAAAACATTGAAAAAAAATAGAATATTACCTATTAAAATTAGCAAAGCTACATCAGAGACAAAAGCATAATGTGGAGTAAAGGTAACTGAAAAAATGTTTTTAACCTGAAGAAATAAAAAAGCATAATCTTAATGTTTAAACTTCATATTAAAAGATCTACAAATTGGGCAACTGGGTGGCTCAGTTGGTTAAGTGTCCAACTTCGGCTCAGGTCATGATCTCGTGGTTTGTGAGTTTGAGTCCCGCGTCAGGCTCTGTGCTGACAGCTCAGAGCCTGGAGCCTGCTTTGGATTCTGTGTCTCCTCCTCTCTCTGCTCCTCCCATGCTCATACTCTGTCTCTCTCTCTCTCTCAGTAATAAATAAATGTTTAAGAAAATAATAAAAAATAAAAAGATCTATATGTCACTTGTGGCTACATGTGCATTAGAAGTAGAAAAGTTAAGTAACACAGAAGGACACACGTAAGTTTCAGAAAAGTGGCTATCTCTGGGGACGGAGGAAACAGAATGGGATTGGGAAGGAGTCCAGAAGAGATTTCAAATGTCTCTAACACTGTGTATTTAGTTCAGAGCTGAAACAAAAATAAATTAAAGAGAGTGAACACAAACAAAAGACCACACGGGAGAAAACGCAAAAAGAAAATGGAAAGAGGGAACAGGGAGAGAGAGGGTATGATGATCTTTACTATGTACACATAATAGTGAAAAACTAGAAGTACACTGTTACATAAAAACATGCACGGCTAAGTAAATTACGGCATGCTTCTAAAAGGGCAAGGGTAAGGGCGCCTGGGGGCTCCATCAGTTAAGGGTCTGACTTCAGCTCAGGTCATGACCTCACAGTTTGGAGTTCGAGCCTTGCATCAGGCTCTGTGCTGACAGCTCAGAGCCTGGAGTCTGCTTCGGATTCTGTGTCTCCCTCTCCCTCTCTGACCCTCCCCTACTCACACTCTGTCTCTGTCTCTCTCTCGAGAATAAACAAACATTTAAAAAAAATTTTTTTAATTTAAAAGGGAAAGGGTAAAAAAAGGGGGGGGGGGAGGGTAATCTTTAATAAAGGAGTATTTTAATGCCGTTGAAAAGTACTATGCTCCTAATACCTTAATAGCCGTTTATACAATATAATCCTGAATATGACAGGTTGACTAGTTGAAACCGAAAACTAAAAATACATGCATGATAAAACACCTGTTGAGTAGGCCATCTGACACTGTAGTTACATTACACTACTGTAGTTCTTCTAGAGGTTCCAAAAACAGAATTGAAATATCTTAAAAAAAAAAAAAAAAAAAAGTATATAATTTAACTGTAAAAAAAATACACAAGCTCTCTGTTGCTGAAAGAATTGGAAATATGAGATTCTGGGGCAAAATGTGCCCACTCCCAACTAACCACAGTACAGTTCTCCTTCCGTAACTACTGTCAAGCAGTAAATGGTAAATTTCATAACGTAAAGCAGAAATACTCAAGGAAAAGGGACTCACCTTATTAGAACTCCCGGCTTTAATTCCGACTGGAATTTTACTCTTAAAAGAACAACAACAGCAATTTAAAAAGTGACCATCGCTTTTTTTTTTTTTTTTTTGAGATTTCTTCACAAATGATGACATTGCTCAAATAAAGGGTATTTTATTTTATTCCATGATGAGAAAATATACATTCATTCAAAATCTGTTTTCATATTACCTCTTTAAGATAAATCGTAAAGAGGTATACCAATTTACAAACTTGTAAATCATAGTATAGCAAACCAAATGACATATACAAAATAAGAGTGTCAAAATTAGCTATAATTTAAATTCTCAATGAAGTATCTAATAGTTTACATAATTTTTAGGTTAAAAAAACCTGACAAAAATCACTTTTCCATAAACTTTCTTACAACAGAAACAGAAGCTTTAAAAATTTTCAGTTATTTGAAATATCTTATGCTCAATCTTAAATTCTGCTCTAAATTGACATTTATAGTGAAGGCAGTTTGGGATTAACACTAAAAGAGTCAGTTCTTTGGTCCACAGGATTAACCTAGGGCTTATCAATGTAGGTAACCAGGGTTTACTAACAGAAGATCTGCATGTGGATCCAATTTGACTCACTTTCCTACAAAGCCAATAATTAGTTTTAGGCTTTAATAAATAAATCTAGGAATCATTACAGCTGGTTCATCAAACACAGTTTTAAAACAAAAACCATACTGAAACAGAAAATCACAGGTTGATAACTGATCAATTCAGTGGACTGATTTTCAACATCTGGATCTACGGTATAGAAAATTACCTCTTAAAATTTTTTTATGTATCATCATGATAAATTTTAACACAGGCAAACTTAACCAAATATTCAGAATAAATATCTTCCTGTCAGGTGGAAGAATGTATATAATAGTAATGATGATAAGAGATATTTCCCTCATCAATAAAAAGATTAATCAATTAAAATGTTACGTGCTGCCAGTATTTTATCATTTCAGTGCTTCCTAGGACATCTAACAGAAGGCAAAAGAGAGAAGACTATAAAACTCAAGTCAAACCTAACAGCCACAGACCCTGAATTTAAAATATGGAATAAATATTAACCAAAAGTGACTGCTGGCTACAGTGTGTCCTCTAACTAGTGTAGTATAACGTGCTAAAATCAAAATCTTCAGCAGCTTTTTTAAAGGTTTGATGCTAAATGCAGTAACTTGACTTAAGCAAATCTTAATAACAAGGCTTTTAGAAATATTGGGGTAGGCATCACAGATCACTGTCACGGATAATATGTAACAATCACAAAAGAGAATTATTAGAAGTAATGATAAATGTAAAACTAATGACTAAAATCAAGCATGAAATAAATCTGGCTGGGATTGAGGCTGGAAAGATGGTGGAGGAGGACGACGCTGGTCTCACCTCGTCCCATGGATACAACTAGGTAACACTCACCTCAGCACAAATAACCCAGAAAACAACCCAAAGACTGGCAGAACAAACTCCACAACCAAGGAAGAGAAGAGGGCGCATCTCACACTTCTCTGAGCGGGGGGCACGGAGAGGGGGAGAAATAGATGATCACACCAGGGAGCCTGCACAGGGAAGACCAATCCCAGTTAACATTGGGCTCTGAAAGCCAGGGGGTCCAAATTACAAGAGTTCCTACAACCAGCAGGATTTGAAGCCTGGAATTTTAAGAATCAGCAGCTCTGGTGTGGGAGAGCCTGAAGGGCATTAGGAAGCAGAGTTCCTGCCCTTAAAATGATAGCATGACAAACGGCCCAGGTAGATACAGCCTAGAAGCAGCAGTTTGAAAAATGCCCACGGCACATGGGACTGAGATTTATTTACTAATCACAGAGCAAGTCCAGAGAGGCAGGGATCACTGGGAGACCCTTCCAGGTACAAAGGAAGAGGCAGGTGTTATTTCCCTCCTTCCCCCGCAACCCCCTCCCACAATCCCCACTCCCTGCCCCCAGCAGAAACACACAGGCACCGGCAGGAACCAGTGCTGCACAACACTCCCTACCTAAATTGCTCACAGCAAGCCCCACCCATCCACGCCTGGCGATCTGCCCTTTTCAACAGATTTTCCTCAGTCCTGGCTGCGAATCACCTCCCCCGCAAGACCAATGTAAACATCACATCAGCAACACAGCTTCTCCTGACCCATGGGTTTTTGCAGGGCATAGGTCCCAGCAGCGTGGGCTCTGCAGAAGGTCACGGCAGATCCTGTTACAACTGGTGCCCCACCCACACACCCTCCATTCCCCCAGTGCAGGCAACAGGTTTCATCTCACAAACAGAGAAGCACACACCTTGTGAAAATGTGCGGCACAGGTCTGGGACCGAATACGGCCCACAATGGGCTAAGAGAGCCTCTGCAGACGACCGGACTAAAGGAAAAAAGTGGCCAAGGCACAAGAGCAGGGCATTTGCAACACACATAGGAGACATTCCCTGAAGTATAGGGTCGTGGAAAACAGGAGACATAGCACTGCAGGGCACTATAGGACCTCTTCCTCATAAAGCCATTACTGTCAAGAGGAGGAGATGTAGCAGACTTTCCCCAACAGACAGAAACAGATCCATAGAATTAGACAAAACGAGGAGACAAAGGAACATGTCCCAAATGAAAGAACAAGACAAAAGCACAGCAAGAGACCAAAGAGAAAAGGATAGAATATGACTGATAGAGAATTCAAAATAATGAGCATAAACATACTCACAGGACTTGAGAAAAGAGCTGAAAACATCAGTGAGACCCTTAACACAGAGATAAAAAAGAATAAATCAGAGATGAATACAATAAGTGAAATTAAAAACACACTAAATGGAATAAATAGCAGGCTAGATGAAACAGATAAATGCATTAATGACCCAGAAGCCACAATTATGGAAAGTAATCAAGCTCAGTAGGTGTGAGAAAAAAATTACACAGAATGAGAACAGACTTAGGGAACTCAGGGACTCCATCAAGCATAATAACATTCGCAATACAGGGATCCCATAAGAAGTAGAAAAAGAGGGCAAAAATTTTATCTGAAGAAATAACAGCTAAGAACTTCCTGAATGTGGGGAAGGAAACAGACATCAAGATCCAGGAGGCATATAGATCCCCCAACAAAATCAACCCAAGGATGTCCACACCGAGACACACAGTACCTAAAGTGACAAAAAGTAGTGATGAAGAAAAAAATTAAAAGCACCAAGAGAAAAGAAGACAAGTTACATACAAGGGGAAACCCTATAAAGATATCAGCTGATTTTTCAGCAGAAAATTTGCAGGCCAGAAGGGAATGGCATGATACATTCAAAGTGCTAAGAAGAAAAACTGTGCAGCCAAGAATACTCTATCCAGCAAGGCTCTCATTCAGTATACAAGGAAATACAAAGAGTTTCTCAAACAAAAACTAAAGGAGTTTATGACCACTCCACTAGCCATACAAGAAATGTTAAAGGGGACTCTTTGAGTGGCAAGGAAGACTATAAGACTTATTATAAAAAGTAGGAAACACAAAAGCAGTAAAAATAAATATATACGTAAATATCAGTCAAGAGATTCACAAAATAAAAATGACGCCATATACCTAAAATGTCAGGCAGAAAGGAAGAAAGAATAGGTTCAAACTTAAATGACCATCAACTTAATATAGACTGCTATGCAGAAGATGTTATGTATAAACCTAATGGTAACCACAAATCAAAAACCAGCAATAGATATGCAAAGAATAAAGACAAAGGAATCCAAGTATATCACTAAAGAAAGCCAAAACACTATGAAAGAGAGCAAGAGGAGTAGAGAAAAACTACAAAACAATCACAAAGCAAGTAACAACTTGGTAATAAATATATATCAATAACTACTTTGAAGGTAAATGGACTAGATGCTTTCATCCAAAGACATCGGATGACAGTGTGGGTAAAAAAAATAAGACTCATCTAATATGCTACCTACAAGAGACTCATTTCAGACCTAAAAGCACCTGCAGATTGAAAGTGAGGTGACGAAGAAACAGGCATCATGCAAATGGATGTCAAAGAAAGCCAAAGTAGCAATACTTATACTGGACAAAATAGATTTTAAAACAAGACTGTAACAAGGGACAAAGAAGAACACTATATAATAACGAAGGGGAGAATCCAACAAGAAGATACAAATATTTAGGCACCCAACTCGAGAGTGCCCAAATACACAAAACAGTTAATAACAAACATAAAAAACTGATCAATAGAAATACAATAATAGGGGACTATAACACCCCATTTACATCAATGGAAAGATCACCCAACCAGAAAATCAACAAGGGAAGAGTGTCTCTGAATGACAGATCATATCATGCATCTTTTCTGACCACAATGCTATGAAACTGGAAGTCAACCACAAACAAAAATCTGGAAAGAGCATCAATGCATGAAGATTAACTAACATGCTACTAAACAATGAATGGGTCAACTAAGAAATTGAAGAAGAAATCAAAAATTTCACGGGTACAAATAAAAAGGAAAATTTAACAGTCCAAAATCTTTGGGGTGCAGCAAAAGCAGTTCTAAGAGGGATGTTTAGGGCAATATAGGCCTACTCCAAGAAGCAAGAAAAATCTCCTTTCACATAAAGGAGCTACAAAAAGAATAACAAAACTTAAAACCAGCAAAAGGAAGGAAATAATAAAGATTAGAGCACAAATGGTACAGAAAATTTAAAAAAATAGAACAGATCTATGAAACCAGTTCTTTGTAAAGATCAACAAAATTGATAATCCTCTAGCCAGACTCATAGAGAGAGGTGGGGAAGGGGGAGAGAGGATCCAAACAAAATCACAGATGAAAGAGAAATAACAACTGACACCACAGAAATACAAGCAATTGTAGGAGAATATTATGAAACAGTATATGCCCACAAATTGGACAACCTAGAAGAAATGGATAAATTCCTAGAAACATGTAGCATACCAAAACTGAAGCAGCAATAGAAAATTTGAACAGACTGACTACCGATAAGGAAATTCAGTGATCAAAAAACTCCCAACAAACAAAAATCCAGGACCAGACAGCTTCACAGGCAAATTCTACCAAACATTCCAAGAAGAGTTACTACCTATTCTTCTCAAACTACTCCAAAAAAATAGAAGAGGAAGGAACTTCCAAATTCATTCTATGAGGGCAGCATTACCTTGTACCAAAACCACATAAAGACACCACTAAAATAGACAACTACAGGCCAGTATCTCTGATGAACTTGATGCAAAAATCCTCAACAAAATACTAGCAAACCAAATCCAACAACCGATTAAAAAAAATCATTCACCACAATCAAGTGGGATTTATTCCTGGGATGCAAGGGTGGCTCAATATTTGCAAATCAATCAGTGTGATACACCACATCAATGAGAGAAAGGACAAGAACCATACCATCATTTCAATAGATGCACAAAAAGCATTCAACAAAGTACAACATCCATCCGTGATCAATAACCCTCAACAAAGTAGGTTTAGAGGGAACATACCTCAACATAATACAGCCTTTATGTGGAAAACCCACGGCTAACATTATACTCAATAGGGAAAAATGGAGAGTTTTTTTTCCCCCCAACGTCAGGAACAGGACCAAAATATCTATTCACACTATTTTTATTCAACATAGTAATGGAAGTCCTAGCCACAGTAACCAGACAACAAAAAGGAATAAAGGGTACTCAAGTTGGTAAGGAAGAAGTCAAACTTTCACTATCAGCAGATGACATGACACTATATACAGAAACTGTAAAGACTCCACCAAAAAACTACTAGACCTGAAAAATGAATTCAATAAAGTTTCAGAACATAAAGTCAATGTACAAAAATCTGTTGCATTTGTATACACTAATAAGGAAACAACAGAAAGAGAAACTGTGAAAAAAATACCATTTACAACTGCACCAAAAATAATAGCTAGGAATAAACTTAAGCAAAGAGGTGAAGGACCCATATTCTGAAAACGATAAAACACTGATGAAAGAAACTGAAGATGACACAAAGAAGTGGAAAGACATTCTACGTTCATGGATTGGAAGAACAAATATTGTTAAAATGTTAAAAGCAACCTACATATTTAATGCAATTCCTATCAAAATACTAATAGCATTTTTCATAGAACTAGAAAAAATAATCCTAAAATTTGCATGGAACCACAAAAGCCCCAGAACAGCCAAGCAATCTTGAAAAAGAAAATCAAAACTGGAGCTACTCCAGATTTCAAGTCACATTACAAATCTATGGTAATCAAAACAATATGGTACTTATACAAAAATAGACACACAGATCAACAGAACAGAATAAAAAGCACAAAAATAAACCCACGATGTTATTGTCAATTAATCTTTGACAAAGGAGCCAAGAAGATGCAATGGGGAAGAGACAGTCTCTTCAACAATGGTATTGGAAAAACTGCACAGCTACATGCAAAAGAAGGAAACTGGGCCACTTAACACTGTGCACAATAACTCAAAATGGATTAAGGACCTAAGTGTGAGACCTGAAACCATAAAAATCCTAGACGAGCACAGGTAGTACTTTTTCTGACATTGGCCATAACAGGATCTTTCTAGATATGTCTCCTGAGGCAAGTGAAACAAAAGCAAAAATAAGCTATTAGGGGCTACATAAAAATAAAAACCTTCTGCACAGCAAAGGAAACAACCAACAAAACTAAAAGACAAACTACTGATTGGGAGAAGACATTTCCAAGTGACATATCTGATAAAAGGTTACCAAATTATATAAAGAACTTATACAACCCAACACCAAAAAAAAAAACCCCAAATAATCCCAGACATTTCTCCAAAGAAGACATCCAGATGGCCAACAAACACATGAAAAGATGTTCAGCATCACTCATTATCAGGGAAAGGCAAGTCAAAACCACAATGAGATAGCACCTCACACCTTTTAGAATGGTTAAACTCAAAAACTCAAGTAACAGGTGTTGGCGAGGATGTGGAAAAAAAAGAACCCTTGTGCACTATTGGTGGGAATGCAACCTGGTGCAGCCACTGTTGGGAGACAGCATGCAGGTTCCCTGAAAAATCAAAAATAGAACTACCCTACAATCCAGCAATTGCACCAGGAGGTATATATGCAAAGACTATAAAAACACTAATTTGAAGGGATATATGCACCCCTAGGTTATTCCAGCATGATTTACAATAAACAAACTACGGAAGCAGCCCAAGTGTCCATCGGTAGATGACTGGAAAAAGATGAAGCATATACATACGAAGGAATATTATTCAGCCATAAAAAAGAATGAAATCATGCCACTTGGCAACAACATGGATGGATCTGGAGAGTATAATGCTAAAGGAAATAAGCCAGTCAGAGAAAGACAATTACCATATGACTTCACTCGTGTGGAATTTACGAAAGCAAAACAAAAACACAAAAAAACAAAAAAGAGAGACAAACCAAAAAACAAACTCTTAACTATAGAGAACTGATAGTTACCAGAAGGGAGGTGGGGGGGAGGGGCTGAAATAGACAAAGCAGATTAAGAGTACACTATCTTGATGAGCACTAAGTAATGTATGGAACTGTTGAATCACTATTTTGTATACCTGAAATGAACACAACACTATGTTTTCACACTTTGTTTTTTAGCTATATAGCACATTATTAAGTCAGCTGCAAGGTCTACAGATTAGACATCAGTATTATAATTAATGTTAATTTCCTGATTTTGTTAATTATGTTGATACACACTCAAGTATTTAGAGGTAAAAGATCACCATGTTGGTAACTTAGACCCAAATGCTTCAGAAAATATTAACATATGTGTATAGAGAGAATAATGAAGCAAACATGATGAACATTTAGGGAATCTGAATAAAAAGTATATGAGGACTGCTATTATTATTCTTGCAATTTTTCTGTAGGTCTGAAATTATTTCAAACTAAAAAGTTAAAACATTTTATTCTTAAAGGAAAATTAGAGTTTTTTAAAATTGTCCCTTTAGGAAGGACGTTGCTTCAGATAAGGCTCCCCCCCCCCCCAATTTTTAAGGGTAACAAACTATAGACTGATTAGGTAAGAAAAGAAAAAAGTGAATGAAAATATAGCTCATAACTAATTACCGTTTAAGAATTAATTGTATCAACTGATGAATGGATAAAGAAATTGTGGTTTATATACACAATGGAGTACTATGTGGCAATGAGAAAGAATGAAATAATGGCCCTTTGCAGCACCTGGAAGGAACTGGAGAGTGTTATGCTAAGTGAAATAAGCCATACAGAGAAAGACAGATACCATATGTTTTCACTCTTATGTGGATCCTGAGAAACTTAACAGGAACCCATGGGGGAAGGGGAAGGAAAAAAAAAAAGAGAGAGAGAGAGAGAGGTTAGAGTGGGAGAGAGCCAAAGCATAAGAGAGTCTTAAAAAATAAGAACAAACTGAGGGCTGATGGGGGGGTGGGGGGAGGGGGGAGGGAAGGGTAGGTGATGGGCATTGAAGAGGGCATCTTTTGGGATGGGCACTGGGTGTTGTATAGAAACCAATCTGACAAGAAATTTCATACATTAAAAAAAAAAAAAAGAATTAATTGTGCTAGATGCCAAAAAATGAAGTCTAAAATATAAGTATAGCTATATTTTTTTTTTAATATAACAAGACCAAGTGCAAACCTGATACCAAGCCTGAGATTCTCCCACTTTACCCATGGTAATTCCCACTCTAAATGTAAAATTGAAGGTCCAGTAGCATTACTTTTCTTTTTACTTGAGAGGGAGAGGGAGAGGGAGGGAGGGAGGTAGAGAGACAGAGAGTACAAGACAAGGAGAGGGGCAGGGGGAGGAGAGAGATGGAGACAGAATCTTAAGCAGGCTCCACGCTCAGCACAGAGCCCAACACGTGGCTGGATCCCATGACCCTGGGATCATGACCTGAGCTGAAATCAAGAGTCGGACGCTCAGCCAACTGAGCCACCCAGGCGCCCCTGGTAGCATTACTTTTCTTATGAAACAAGATGCACATCCAATAAAGCATGAAATAAGCGTTAGACATTGTAGACCCAATCCTAGAACAGGCCCCTGATTTTCCATCTGTTTTAGAATCATACTATACTTCCATATCCAATCATCAATACCACTGGATACAAGCGTCTTCAAACCCATTTTGGTAATGAGTATAAAATCTTTAATAATCTCAGTAAAAAGGAGAGAGCTAGGGGCACCTGGGTGGCTCAGTCAATTAAGCATCCAACTCTTGATTTCAGCTCAGGTCATGATCCCAGGGTTATGAGATTAAGCCCCACGATGGACTCCGTGCTGAGTGTGGAGCCTGCCCAGGATTCTCTCTCTCTCCCCCTCCCTGTCCCTCCCCTGCACTCTCTCTCAAAATAAATAAATAAAATAAAAATACTTAAAAAGGAGAGATCTAACAGTTTATGAATTTGATGACAGGTCTAAATCCATCAATAAAATATAAAGTTCATGTCTGTCTAAAAGCCCAAGAGGAAGCAATGTTTTCCTTATTCATATTTTTTAAATTTATTTTACCTCTGGACAGGGCTCCACATGGCAGTCTTTTATTGAACAATGGCCATCTTCTGCCCAGAAAGGACATGGTCGCTTCAGATTAACCTTGAGAGAGAGATTGGATTAACATTAGGATAGAAGGGTCACAGTCCGCACGCTAAGTGTCACTGTGTGGGCGCCAATGACATGCTGGTGAGTAAGAAGAAAAAGCTTCCTCTCCCGTGTCATTTATAGAGTTCAGAATCTTAAATGACTGCAGGTTTTCGGACACCCAGGTGTAATATTAATGTAAAAAATAACTGTTATTAGTCCTCTGACACTTCCCAAAAGGAATACAGTCCAAGCACACTGCTCATCTGCAGACCCTGGAAAGCATTTTCACAACTGTCGGCACCATGCCGTTACCTTACCCGTGAGGATTCGCTCATGCGCCCAGCCACCTAAACGTGCACCGAGCACCCACTATCTGCCTGGCACCATGGAGGTTCTGGGGCAAAAAGAGACGCAAAAAGCACTTTCCCCCTGGAACTGATAATCTACTGGAGGGAATGAATGTTTAATTACAAACAAAAATCCAGAGTTTCGCGATGGAAAATAATGGGGCTGGTGGATGGCAGCCTCTGAGGAGGTAGTATCTCAGGATGGATCAAAGTTGGAGAAATTGTGCATCTGGATAAGGTGACAGAGCTTGAACAGTTGTGGGAACTGGAAAACAAAACAAAACAGTTTAACCAACTTTTAGTGGGAGAATGAGTGCAGACGTAGGAAAGGGATGGACCGTTTTATTTTTTTAAATTAAAAACAATTTTTTTTTTTTACGTTTATTTATTTTTGAGACAGAGAGAGATAATGCATGGGCACGGGAGGGGTGGAGAAAGAGACAGAATCGGAAACAGGCTCCAGGCTCTGAGCCGTCAGCACAGAGCCCGACGCGGGGCTCGAACTCAATGGACTGCGAGATCGTGACCTGAGCCGAAGTCGGACGCCCAACCGACTGAGACACCCAGGCGCCCCAGGGATGGACCATTTTAACCATGTTGTTAAAAACTCTGGATTTTCTTATCTTGAACTTAACAGAAAGTGATTCAACAGGACTGCCAGATGGATTGCCTGAGCCAAAAATCAAAGTTTTATTCTTGTTTCTTCCCTCTGCTACCTCCATGCACAATTCATTATCCACTTCTTCCCACCACCTCCACTGCTTTTTTTTTTTTTTTTAATTTTATTTATTTTGAGAGAGAGAGAGAGAGAGAGAGAGGGAGGGAGGGGAATCCCAGGACTACCCCATGCTCCCTGCTTCTGCTGTACAGCAGCCACAGCGATCCCTCTGAAACATAATTCAGACGGTACCAATCCCTGCTCAACACCTTCCTGTGGCTTCCCGGCACCTTCAGAAGGAATCCCAGCTCTGTAGCAAGCGCCACTAGGCCCTCCCTCACCTGGTCTCCTGTGCACCTCCAGCCACGCTGGCCCTCCTGCCTGGAACATACCCAGCTCCTGGTCTCCAGGCCTCTACAGTGGCTCCTCTTTGCCTGGCCTGTTGCTCCTCCAGGTCTCACGGCCTGCTCCCCTCACCTCGGCCGGGGCTCTCTCAGATACCACCTCGGCAAAGAGTTTCCCTGACCAGACTCTCCAAAGCAGCACTCAGTATGCACCCTACACCCTGTTTTTATTCTTTTCTAGCACTCTCCACTACCTATTTCTGATTTACTTATTGCCTGCATCTCCCATTGTAAGGACTGAGATTTCACCTTCTTCATTATTCTATCCCCAGTGCCTGGGATACTTAATAGACAGCTCAATCAATAGCCGTTAAATGAAGTGAATAACACCTACGTCACAGAGGAAGAGGCAAAAACACGTGGAACTGGTGACACAAGGAGAGCGAGGTCAGCTCTGACCGTGGAGTTAATCAGGGGAGGCCTCCGTTCAGTTACATATAAAATGGGGAGGACTCGGATACAGGTTCCCTACAGAAAGAGACTTCCAGGCAGAGGGTTCGGGATGTCCGAAGACAACCTCTTTGGGGAACTGCAGGTTCCCTGAACTCCTGGCTTATGCGTCCAATGCCTCTTGGATCTGTCCACAGGACATTCTTCTTGCCATCTCAGAAAACAGCAACCCCATTACTCTAGATCCTCGGGCCAAAATCCCAGCATCACTCTTGACTCCTTACTTTCTCACTCCACATCCAATACTTCTAAAAATTGGGTTAGTTCAAAACCCAAGTCCCTGTAACGGTCAGGAATGCCTTACGTGGCCTGTCCGTCTGCTCTCTGCCCCTTATTCACTGGCTCCCGGGTTGTTCCTCAAAACAGGAGGCACACTGTAGTGTCAGGGCCTCTGCTCCCACTGGTCCCTCTGCACGGAGTGTGCTCCCTCCAGATATCGACATGGCTTGCTCTCCTACTCTCTTTAGGTCTTCCCCAAATCCCACCTTCTCAGTTTGCTGCTTTATGTTGCTACATTTTAAACATTTAAAAAAATGTTTTTTTTTTAATGTTTATTTATTTTTTTTTTTTAATTTTTTTTTTTTCAACGTTTTTTATTTATTTTTGGGACAGAGAGAGACAGAGCATGAACGGGGGAGGGGCAGAGAGAGAGGGAGACACAGAATCTGAAACAGGCTCCAGGCTCCGAGCCATCAGCCCAGAGCCTGACGCGGGGCTCGAACTCACAGACCGCGAGATCGTGACCTGGCTGAAGTCGGACGCTTAACCGACTGCGCCACCCAGGCGCCCCAATGTTTATTTATTTTTGAGAGAGACAGAGCACAAGCAGGGGAGCAGCAGAGAGAGGGAGACACAGAATCTGAAACAGGCTCCAGGCTCTGAGCTGTCAGCACAGAACCCAATGTGGGGCTCGAACTCAGGAGCGGCGAGATCATGACCCGAGCTGAAGTCCAGTGCTTAACCAACTTAGCCACCCAGGCGCCCCTAAGTTGCTACATTGTAGACTAATCTGTCATGCAGCAACAGAAAACTAGTAACACAGAGCAAGGAGTGGACTGTGGTGGACACTGGAACATGCTGCTAACGTCATCCTTCAGGAAGGGCTTATTACCCCGGGCTTCCAAAAACATTGCAGGCAGCTGGCCTCAGCCGAAGACAGCCACTTAGCACAAGGTCACACCACTCCTTCCAATGGCGGCCTGCAAATGACCGATGGAGGGCTGCAGAGGCCTAGGTCTCTCTGGCAAGGGGGGAGAGTTCTGGAGGGCCATCCCGTCTCCAGGGCTCCCAGAGGGTCACCTGAGGTTTCCACAGAGGCGGACTCCCAGAGCTTCGCCTCCCTTCCGCCCGGTCCTTCCCTGAGCCGTCGCTTCCACGAGCAGTCCCTCAGTAACCTCTTGCACACCAACCACGGTCTCACCTGCTGCCCAGAGAACTGAGGCTGCAACGACTTGTCCAGGTCCAGGAAAAAAATATTGGTCCTTTTACTAGGATCACACTGAACGTATACGCCAACATGGAGAGAACCAACCTCTTGAGCTATAGACACACCTGTCCATTTCTTGAAGGCTACTTTTGGGTCTCCCAGTAGGGTTTTGAGGCTTCCTCCTCTAGGTCTTGCACATTTTTTGACTCACTCCTATATACTTCACCTTTTTTCACTGCTTATGTAAATGGGGATTTCTTTTCCATCATATCCTCTAACTTGTTGTTGTTTGTATTTATGAAGATATTGATTTTTGTACATTAACTTTATAGCCTGCGAGCTTAATGCATTTCTTATCACTTTTGTTCATTTTGTTACTTGAGTTTTCTGGTATACTTCTGTCATTTATAAAAGGAGACCGTTTTCCTTATTCTTTAAAAATGTTTATCCTCTAGCTGTTGTGATATACTAATCCCTCCAACAGTAAAGGAGATATGGGTGCCTCTGTCTTGGTCCCTCACCTAAGTGTGAACTCCTCTATTATTTCCCAGCAAGTAAGAGGTTGGCAATGCTCATGTTAGGATTAAAATGTTCATGTTTAGGAAGTATCCATCATTCCTATTTTTAAAAAAATCAAGAATGTGTGTTTAATTGTGTTAAAGACCTAAAAGCCTTGTCCTTGCATTCTTAGAATAAGATGAACTTGGTCAGGACATACTTTTTTGTAGTATGCTCACAACTCAGCATTATCTTTGATTTCACCTCTACCCTCAGAGCTTACATTCACACCATCAGACAAGTTTTTGGTGTTACCTCTTAGATATAATGCTCATTTGCTCACTTTTCACCTCTTCCAAGGCTACTGCCCTATTCCAAACCCGTTACCTTCCATCTGCAGAAGCCTCCTACGTGGTTTTTCTCTATTTCCTGTCTCACACCCTTAGTCTATTTTGTACAAATCCCTCCAGAAACTGATCACACCTACACTAAAATTCAACATCCTTATGTGGTGAATAGGGCCTTCTAATTTTTTTTTTAATCTGGCCCCTACCCACTTTTCCAACTCTCCATCTCACTCACTTTGCTCCAGCCTATCCCTGTCTTCTTATTCCTCAAACACTCTAGACCTTTACACCTGCAGTTCTTCTCCCCTTCCCTGGAATGTTCTTTCCCCATATCTCGTCATGGCTTTCACGTCACGTAGGTCTTCACTCAAATGGCACAGTAGGAATACCTTCCTTTCCTGGTCATCCTCGTCAAAGATAAAGCTACCTACCATCCCCACCCCATTAATTACTCTGTATCTCCTACTTTATTTTTCTCCATAGCACTTACCGTATAACCATATGAAATTATATTTCATTGTTGATTGTTTGCCTTCCTAATCAGAATAAAAGCTTCATGAAGTCAGAGTCTTTGTGTTATTCACTATTGTATCCACAGCACTTAGAATAGGGCCTCCCACAGAATAATCATTCAATAAATACTCCATGACTAAAGGAATGGAATGGATAGTACAAGAAATTGTAAACACCAACTACAACAGCCAGCTGACCAGTCGACAGGGGCAGACTGGTGCCTCAACCTGTACACCCTTGTGTGCTCAATCACCAGTAGGTATGTGCATGTTTACAGTTCACCTCTTCGCTTTCCTTTCTGCCACTGGTGAACGTACAAGATACTGTGGTGATAAAATGTCCCTTTAGTTTAATTCATAGGTTGACAGAACTAGAAAAGGAGTGGGTATCACTGCTATCCTTACCATGGAGATAAATCCATTAACGAGATTACTGCATGACCCTCCCTTGGGAGAACAGGAGTATGTTCCCATTACACATGGAGCAATTTTGTTAAATTGGGTAGAACGTTTTTTTAGAACATTGTTCTTTCTGCCTGTCCAACTTTCATTTTTCCTTCTTCTGTAACATCCTCTAATATTCCTTTAAGAAACAATCACTTCCCTTATATTTACGCAAATAGGATTGCTAACCAAAGTGTCTTTCCCTCTTTTGGTCAATTAGACACTTATAGAAGTGTTCTGCCAGAAATTTGACACCTGTACAAAGTGTTGCAAAAATATGGGAAATTGATTCAAGATTTTGGTGGTACCATAAAAAGAATGGCCATTAGTTCCTCCTCTAAATTTTTTTATCCTCAAAAATATTTAAAGACTAAGATAGCCTATGTAGGATAAGGATTAAAAAAAAGTGTAAAATCATGCTCAATTTTTAAAATAAACTAAAAATGAAAATCAGAGAACTTATGAGCACAAGAGCATAGGCTAAGCAGAACAGCAGCTTCTAAAATATCGTTCTTAAATTTAAAATACCGTTCTTTTGAATGTTGCCTCATTTCTCCTCCCTTTAAGTTGTTATGGTTATACTTGGAGACGACTATTAGGTTTAAGAACCGATTCTGCAGTTTTACTATGAATGGTGCTTGTACCCTCAGCCTGGGGGCCAGCCCTTCTGGTGAATGTCTGCCGCAGGGGTACTTTGTACAGCTAACAATGCTAACACAGACCACTGCCATCAGCACAGCAGAGAACCTGGGTCGGTGTCTAGATGGAGGAGGCAACGTCACAAGGAAGGCTGACCAAGGAAGTCTGGCATTTTGAGCTTCCGTGGAATGAGTCTCTGTCTCAAAAACAAAACTTGAAAGATGACGAATCCCCCAGACACAGCAAGAGGCTTCAGATTCTTTGTGTTCAAAAAGACTATCAGGTTTCACCACAATACTTAATACATTCCAACGATAAAACACACAGAGGGTGCTGAGAAGAGTCAAAATGGGCTTTCAAAAGGGTCATAAAAGTCACATCTGTAGACGGCTGTGTAAAAACCTTTGCTACGAATGGAATCAAAAATTGTAACTGTACCTTGTAATAACGGAAGTAGTCTCTCTCTTGCAATTTTTTTATTTTGGGGAAGATTTTGAAGGTGTTAAAGTTATCAATGCTATCAATATCACACAAGCAATCATCCAGGACTCCGGTGACCTGTGGGGTGGAAAATACATACACAAACATAAAACTTTAAATATGTGCATTACTGATATTCCAACCTTAACAAATCTGTAATATTATATAAAAGAGATAATTTGTTAATTCAAGGTAACAAGTCTTCATTAACTGAGATATAAAACACTAAAGCAATCATTTACTTTTTACTATGGCCAATTAAGACACAATAGAAGGATCAGATACACCTATTCTGAAGAACTAAGCATTAATGTTTAATGCCTAAAGAGAAGTATATGAAACATACAGAAATTCCAACAAGTATTTGGAATGCTAAAGCCATTTCTTCCAAGATTAACCTAGAAGTCACAGACTGTAAGAATATTGCTGTAGTAGCCTTATCTTTCTTTTCCACTGCCATTTATGGAACACTTATATGATAGGCATGGTGATAAGAACATTACGTTACCTCTTTTTTAAAAAAGTATTCTATGAAATAGGTATTATCCTCATTTTACACCTAAGAAAATCAAGGCTGAGCATGGTTAAAATAATTTTTCCCAAGTAGCAATGAGACTTAGTCCTAAGTCAATCACACTTAAAAATACATGCTTTATCCACTACTCAAAGTATCCATTAAGGCAACAGAAACTGATATTTACAAAGGGAGTTCAGAATCCAAAACTTCCATAAAACATTCTTCCGCTAAATTTAAAAATGGGACTCACTGACATCCACGTCTTGGATGAACCTTCAGGGAATCAGGCTGAGTGAAAAAAGCCAACCCCAAAAGGTTACATACTATGTGGTTTCATTTTTACATTTTGGAAACGGAGAACAGGTTATTGGTTGCCAGGTTAAAGACTGGAGGAGGGAAGGAGGCGGAGTGGGGGCATAGGTTGGAAAGGAGGTCAAGTGTGGTTATAAAAGGGCAAGAAGAAGGATCCCTGTGGTGATCAAATTATTCAGTATCTTGACCATCGTGGTGGATACACAAACCTAAACGTGATAAAAGTGAAAAGAATACATACACACACAAACGAGACAAGGGGGAATCTGAAGACCAGCAGATTGAATCAGTGCCAATGTCCTGGTGATAATACTGCACTGTACGTTTATAAAATGTTACCATTGGGGAAAACTAGATGAATTGTAGGTGGCATTTCTTTGTATTATTGCTTACAACTGCATGGAACCTACAATTATCTCAATTGAAATTAAAATTTAAAAACAAAAAGGGGACCCAGTCTTTTAAAGGTCATTCACATGATCCACTGGAGGAATCTATGCAAAGAATGACCAGAACCTGGAAACCAGAACATCCCAGTTGTTTCTTTCTCAGGCTTTGCCCCTAGGGCTGTAAATAAGTCTCCAAACTCTCTACAACATAAAGAGTCAGAGGTACATTCTCTTTAAAGAACAAAGGATCATTAACAAGAATTTTAGCTCTAGAATTCCATATGCTTTACTATCCTAGTTACTAAGATCCTGTCACCAACTCTACTGAAATTCATTCCATTTCTCAAGCTTACTATTTATAAAACCTCAAATTCTAAGTAATAGGGATGGGGGGGGGGGGGTAGAAATAAGAACCAAAAGCTTTCTATGTTTTAAAAATATTTTCTCCAGACATTTCTCTTTCGTATAAATTTTTCTTAAATTGTTTATTTTTAGTTAGTAAACCACCACGGTTTATTTTTTAAAGATGTTTTAATTGTGGTAGGGGTTGGGGTAAGGTATACAAAATTGTCACGTACCTACTTCTAACTCTTAAAGACAACTACTAAGACAAAAACCTGTATATCACCAAAACTTTTTAAAAAATACAAATACAGCTATTTTTTAAAGTCCCTTTCTAATTACATTCATCTTCCTCCTTACGGAGGTAGAATATCTTATTTTTGTTATTTTTCTTTGTAATTTCATCACATGTGATATACATCCTGAAGCAATATACTTAAGAGCTCATTTTTGAACTTTAATATTAATGGAATCTATTGTGGGAATTATGTTGTAATATACTTCTTTTGCTAACATTTTGACATCTACCCAAAATAATGAGTTTTCTAGTAGCTCATTCATTTTCCCTGCTGTAAATGTTACATTACATGAAAATATCATAATGTATTTGTTCTACTGTTGACCCATAAGGTAGGCAGAATGATGCCCCCCAAAGATATCCATACCCTAATTCCTAAAACCTGTAAATCTGTTATTGTAGGCAGTGGAAGGGACTTTGCAGACATGATTAAGTTAAGGATCCTGAGATGGTAAGATTATACTGGATTATTTGGGTGGACTCAATACTAAGAACCTTGAAAGAGGAAGACAAGAGTGTGAGTCAGAGAGACACTGGAAGATGTTACACTACTGGCTTCTAAGATAGAAGAGGCCACATGCCAGAAGCACTGCAGCCTCTAGAAGCTTGGAAAAGGCAAGGAATGATTCTCCCCTAGAGCCTCCAAAAAAAAAAAAAAAAAAAAAAAAAAAAAAAAAGGCAGCCTTGATTTTATCCCTGTGAAACCCACGTTAAACCACTAAGTTCGTGGTAATTTGTTAGAGCAGTAACAGGAAACTAATACAAAACATATGTAGGTTGTTTCCAGATTTAGCTAAATAATGCTACACAAAGGTTTGCCATGATCTCGTTACGTATATGTATAAGAATTTCTCCAGTTTATATGCTTAAAGTGGAATTACTATAGCTTATTTTCAAAATAGGTTACCAATTTACAACCCTATCCAACAGCAGATGGAATTACTGCTGAATTATCTCCTTACCAATATTGGATATTGAATTTTTGCCAATCTAGTAAGAACGAAAGGGTATCTGATTTTTGTACTAATGAGGTATAATGTTTTATAAGACATTTGTAATTGTTCCTTGTGTGAAATACCTGTTTGTCCTTTCTCATTTTTCTTTTTTTAAAGATTTTTTAAAGTTCATTTATTTTGAGAGAGAGAGAGAGAGAGCGAGCGCGCGCTGGGGAAGGGCAGAAAGAGAAGGAGAGAGAATCCTAAGCAGGCTCCACACTGCCGGCACGAAGCTCAATGCAGGGCTTGAACCCACAAACCATGAGATCATGACCTGAGCCAAAACAGAGAGTCGGACGCTTAACCAACTGAGCCACCCGGATGCCCCTTTTTTTCATTTTTTTACTGGGTTGTCTTTTTCATACTGACCTGCAGGAATCAGTACCGCTTTCCCCACTCTATTACATTCTTCTGGAACTCCAATCACACAAATTAGACCATGTCTCATAAGCTCTCTTTAAAATCTACTATCCCATTATTTTTCTGGGCTTCATTCTGAATTTGCATTTATTTTCCCTTCATTTATTCATTCATTCATTCACTCAACCTATTTGAGGACCTACCTAACATGAGCCTTGCACTGTTCTAAGTGCTGAGGATGCAGAAGGAAAAAAAAAAAAAAGGCAAAAATCTCTGCCCTCCAGGGGCTTCCAGATGGTAATAAAGGGACAGGAAAACTAGGGAATGGAGACCATCAGTGCAGAACTGAGCTCCTACTATTTTAGAAAGTATAATTTAAAAAGGTCTCAGTGAAATTTTGGCAAATTTTGGTAATACTTCAAGGGGGAAAAGGAACAAGCCGCGCTATGTGGGGGGTGTGCTATGTGGGAGCGTGGGGGCACGCATGCCAGGCACTGGGAATACAAAGCTCAAGGCCCTGAGGCAGTATGCTCACCTGAAGTTCCTGAGGAAATAGGACAAGGACTATGTCGTATGTAAAAAGGAGAAACAGGAGACCATTTTAAGACTCTGGCCTTTACTGGAACCTGGCGTTTTCTTACACCAACCAATTCTCCCACTCTCCAACGCAAACTGGGCGCCCAATTCAGTTCTGATGCTATCTGGAGTTAGAGCAGACCTCACAGATTAGGGGTTCAGTCACACACCACGATCCCCACTTTAGGTATCACCGCCAAGCTCCAGGCCACCTGTACGTCTGACTGACCGGCTATGAACTGGGGGTTCCAATGACTCTCAAGTTCAGTAATTTGCAATGGCATATAGAACCAGAGAAACACTTACCTTATATCTACTGGTTTATTGTTAAGATACAACTCAGGAAGCACCAAATGGAATAGGTGCAGAGGGAAAGCTACTGGGAGTGCAAGTTCAGGGCTTCCATGCCTCTGAGCCACCCTCCCAGAAAGTCTATGTTTCGCCCACCTGGAAGCTCATCCATCTTGTTTTAAGAGCTTTTATATTTTTCAAAATTTTTTTATGTTTATTTTTGAGAGAGTGCTAGCAGGAGAGGGGCAGAGAGAGAGGGAGGCAGATTCTGAAGGAGGCTCTAGGCTCTGAGCTCGAACTCAGGAACTGTGAGGTCATGACCTGAGTGGAGTCAGAGGCTCACCCAAATGAGCCACCCAGACGCCCCAAGAGCTTTTACGGAGCTCTGTCTCCAGCATCCCTCTCCCCGTCCCAGTGGTCATGGGTGGGGCTAAAATTCCAATGCTCTAATCACTTGGTGTGTCTGATGATCAGTACCACCCTGAGGTGATCTAGGGGTTCCCATTAGGATAAATAGGTGTGATTAAAAGGGGCTCATTATAAATAACAAAAGGCATTCCGATTATTCTGGAAATTCCAAGGTTTTTCTTTTTTTAGTATTTATTTTTGAGAGAGAAGAGAACAGAGCAGGGGAGGAACAGAGAGAGGCAGAGAGAGAATCCCAAGCAGGCTCCACACTGTCAGCACTGAGCCCAATGAGGGGCTCCATCCCACTAACCGTGAGATCATGACCTGAGCCAAGATCAAAAGTGGGACGCTCAACCAAATGAGCCACTCGGGTGCCCTGCCTATCCAGATCTAAAGATGAGAATCCTGTTCTGGAGATTTTGACAATCAGTTATATAGGTGGTATTTAAAGCTGAGAAACCAAACGAGAGAACCAAGATAGAGAAGGGAAAGAGTACACGACCTGAAACCTGAGGCTGAAATAACTAGCGGTCAGTAGTAGCAGAGGAGAAGTAAGCAAAGGACACTAGTACAGCCAGCCTAAAAGAAAGGAAGAAAATCAGAAAAGTACAGTATCCTGAAAGCCCAAAGAAATAAGGTATTTCAAGGAGAGTAAGCCATGAGCTGTGGGGAAAAAAATGCTGTCTATAGGTAAAGCTAAGGTTTAAAAACTATTGGCTTTAGTGACAAGACAGACATTAATGACCTTGACAAGAACAGTTTCGGAGAGGTAGGGGCGAAAGTCTGACTGGAATAGGCTGGCGAGAGGACCAGAATAGGACGAATAAAGATAATTCCTTTGAGGAGTTTTTCCATAAGGGGAACAGAAAAAGGAAGCAGAGCCAGAAAAGATGGGTGGGTCAAGACAGAACTTTAAAATAGAATTAACAGTATGTTTTAGGATGACAGTAACAATCCATCAGACAAGGAAAAATTAATGATCCAGGAGAGAAAAAAGATTTGCTCAAAACATGATCTTGAAAGAAGGAACTGGGACCTAATATATGAGAGGGATTGGCTTTTGATAAGAGTTCACAGTTCATCTATGGCAATCCATTGGAAGGCAAAATGTCAGGGAACAGAGACAAATGGGTGCATAAATATGGATTACATTGTTAGTGTGAAGTATGAAACGAAGAAAAGGAAAAGTGGGGCACCTGGGTGGCTCAGTCGGTCAAGCACCCAACTTCGGCTCAGGTCATGATCTTGGGGTCTGTGAGTTCAAGGCCCTGCATCCGGCTCTGTGCCGACAGCTCAGAGCCTGGAGCCTGCTTCGGATTCTGTGTCTCCCTCTGTCTCTGTCTCTCAAAAATAAATAAACATTAAAAAAAAAAAAAAAAAGGAAAAGTATCGGAGGATTAGAAAAAGACATAAAATGGTTGCCTGATTCAGGAATCATTTCTTCTGCTGGATATAATCAGCTATTTAATCCATCCATGGAGTTTTTAATTTCATCTCTAGAAATCCTATCACACTGTTTTAATCTTTTTGATCATTCTTTAAAATCTCTTGTTCCCTTTTCACAGTTTCAGGTCAGTGTCCCTATCTGTGCCCCCCTCCCCTTTGTATTTAAATTCACTATGTCTCCTGTGTTTAAATTATGTCTGATATTTTCAGAATCTAAGGTTATCACAGGTCTTTTTCTATAGGCTATATTTCCATTATCTCATTCACAGTGCCTTGTGTTTTGTGATTTTTGACTATTAGCTGCTTATTCTCCTTGGCACGGGCTCTTGAAGACTTCTTTAGGGTTTGGGTTGAAAATAAATTCCTCCAGAGGGGATGGACATTTGCTATTACCAGTAAGCTGGGGGCATACCAACCTGGGTCTGCTATAAATCAAATTTTCCACTTGAAGCTTTTCCCAGCATAGGTGGCATGAATTTGGCCTGCAAACCTTTATAGGAACAAGTTCATGGTTACAAATTCTCGAGGGAGTTCCCCGCCCCCCCCCCCTTCCCTGGCAAGTTTCTTACTCTCCCCTTATTCCTGGTAGGATTCATTTCTCATGTTGAGGCCGTAGCTCTTTGGAGTTCAAGCTTTATGATGGGGTCTTTTAGTTTCCTCTCTTTGGGCACACAACCCTTATTTCTTGTCCATTCCACACCAAGGAGCAATTAAAGCAGAAACCCAGGGTCTTCAGGGTTTGGGGGAAATCCTCAGGGTCATGGACTGGAGCAGCACTGTTTGAGTCTGAAGATCTGACTTTCCACTGGGGGCTGGGGAGCTCTATGTATTCTTTGATTTCATGCCACCTCAGAAATGCATTTAGAAAGATTTAAAAATACATCTGACTAAAATTACTTCTTTACAGGAAGATTAACTTGTCATATCATTTGTATGCACAAGGTCTTTAGTTTCTAGTGCCTTCCAGACTACAAAGCCCATTCGCATTTAATTTATAAGAAAACAGAGTATGAGATATACAAATGCCTATCATTTTAAGGGTTCAAAAATAACTTTATGCTTTCATTGCAAGGAGACGTAGTCGATATAGTCCTCTCCTTAAATGATTTCTTTTAAATGGAGGTGTTTTCTTTTAAAAAAAAAAAAAATTTTTTTTTAACGTTTTTATTTATTTTTGAAACAGAGAGAGATAGAGCATGAATGGGGCAGAGTCAGAGAGAGAAGGAGACACAGAATCTGAAACAGGCTCCAGGCTCTGAGCTGTCAGCACAGAGCCTGACGCGGGGCTCGAACCCACGAACTGCGAGACCGTGACCTGAGTTGAAGTCGGAAGCTTAGCCGACTGAGCCACCCAGGCGCCCCAGGTGTTTTCTTTTTTAAATCGAATTCTTCCCTTTATGCTTTATTGGGCTTCCTCCCCCCCACCCCCCACCCCCCACCCCCCACCAAGAAAGAACTTAGTTGCACTTTTTTTATCTTCCTGGGTCTCCCTCAGATTTCTATACCCCCAAGAAGCAGGCATACAGAGATGTACTGCACAGAAGAAAACGGGGCCTACGAGGGGCCCAGTTCAACCTTGTTCACTTAACAAGTGTGGTATTAGTCATGTAAGCTTTTTGAACTTCAGTTACCTCAATAGCCCCACTTCTGAGAAGTATCCAATAAAATGAGATAATGTATATTTAAACGTGTTAAAGATTAAAGTACTATCTAAAATGTGCTCCAACTTCTATATTAGAAAGTACCACTGGAAACAAAAACCAAACGTATCCACTTTGGAGGACCGTTTGGAACAATGTTACTTTGAATATGCACAAATCTTTAATTTTTAAACTACAGGTATTCATTTGGACATGATGAAATGACATATATTCATTTAAATACAATAAAATAAAAATTTTACCTTAATAAATTGCATGTGTAACGTGCAATTATAAAACATTAACACATGTAACTAGCAGATAAAGATGACTAAAATGAAGCTTCTAGATTGATGGCAACGTATACAATTAATATAAGGCATAAAAAGGAAAAACGACAAGAATCCCATTTTAGAAAAATATCTAAATGTACATGCCACTCAAAAACAATCACCCAACCAGTGATTAGAAAATAATTTTGCTAAAGGTAATTTGGGAAATTTACTTTTTATTAATATAGTAGATACTCCCACCCAGATTTCCGCTACTTCAGTGTTTTCTAGGTGGGGTTCAAAAGGTACCTCACAGGATAATTGCATTACAGCTACTTACACGGCTCATTTAAAATTGCTGATCCCTGGGGCACATCCGGATCCACTAAATCAGAACATGTGGCGGCGGCAGGGCCAGAGAATCTGCATTCTAACACGCTCACCAATACCAAAACCAAGTCTGCCCCCTTTTATTTTTAGCACATCAATTCATTTGAAAAAAATACCCAAACGCGAACAAAACAGGCTATTCGGGCATTCTGGGACTGAGCGCAGGACACCCTAACGCCCTGAAAACAGCGTGCGAACCGTCAGAAAAACATGTTTACACGGCTCCGCTCACAGCTTCGGTTTTTCTCAGCAGTGAGTATTAATTGCCTACAATGACATCTCCCCTCATTATCGAGCCACCTGAGACACGGTTCCTTCCTCTCTCTCTCTCTTAGCAGTTTTGCCACTTTGCAGCAGGTGCAGACGAGGCGCGGCTGCACCTGGCAGTCTATTCAGAACCTTCTGTAGAAAAGCAGTCAGCACCGCTCTCCAGGCACAAGGCTGTGTGGTCAGCTAACCTTCCCACGTCCGGCGTGTTGACAACACGTCTGTAGTAACACTGTTTCACAAAGGCAGCCCCTCAACTCTAGCCCACCCTCCTGCCATCACCTCGCTGCTCACAGACCTGCAAAGGCCAGCTCCCCACCCCCGCCCCCCCCCCCCCACGTCTCTTGCTTGGGCTCATCCGGAGATGCCACAAGTTGGGTGGAAATACAGCAGTGCCAAGGAAAGATGCCAGAGCGAGGGTAGCAGCCGAGGGGCTTAGAGAGCCCCAGAAGTTCAAGCAAGTTGGTGAGTCCCGTCCCCTCCCTATGCACCCCACTTCTGCGGGGCGCGGGGTCCACCTCCCCTCCCTCCTGGGAGGGACGGGAGGGCTTCACCGTTTCTACGCGTGTTGTCTCCCCCCCAAACCGCGGATGACGTTTTCATTCCCGTCTCCTCTCCCGCCACACTCCCAGCCGCTTAAAAAAAAAATCAGAAAAGGAAAACGAAAACACCTCAGGGGACCGTCACCATCTTCCTCTTTTTGCTGCCATCACCCCGCGAGCGTCGCCATCCCCCGCACACGGCACGCGGCTCGCGGACGTTTCCTGGACGTGACGGTTCGGTTCCAGACCCCGGCCCCTTTCCGCTCGCCAGAAATCCCCCTCGGGGTCCGGCGCCGGCCCTCTCCCGGAGCCCCAGCCCCGGCCCGTTCGCCACCGCCGCGGGCGTTCGGCCGGCGTCCCCGCCCCGCCATCACTCGGGCTCACCTGGGCCTCGACGACGCTCGGGAGGAAGCTCAGGGTGACCAGCAGCTGCACTGCGGCCGCCGCCCCCTGCCCGGCGCCGGCCCGCCGGGGCCCCCGGCTCATGCTGACCTCTCCCCCCACCGCGGCCGGCCGGGCCCCTCGGGGCCGGGGAACGGCGGGCGGCCCGGGCGACGACCCAAGGGGACGGCTCCCGGCGGCTAAGAGGCTCCAGGGTCAGAGGTCTGCACGCCCGTCCCGAGGAGGGGGCCGCTCTCCCCAGCTCCCGGCAGCTGCGAGTGAGGCTGAAGAGCCGAGCGCCCCCACTTCATCCCCTAGGCGGCCCCGCCCCCGGCTTCCCCTTCGCCCCGGCCACGCCCCCTCCGAGCGCGGGGCCTTGTGGGAGTTGTGGTCTCGCGCGGCCGCGAGGGGGCCTCCTGCCGGAAGGCGGGGCAGGGGGCCGCGAGAACCCGGGAACTACAGCTGCGGAGGCCGCTCCGCCTCCCCGGGGCCTTGGGCTCCACGGCGGCCAATGAGGCAGGACCACGAGGGCCTCCAAAACAAGAGGAGGTGGCGCGGGGAGCGCTCCTCCCGGCCGGCCGCCGTCTCCTCTCCCCCTCCCCGGGCGGTTGCTCCTGGAAACCGGGGGGAGGGGGGGCCGCCCCGCCCCGCCCCGCCCCGCCCCGCCCCGTACGGTTGCTCCTTAACATCGCACAGCCGCCAGGCTTCGGGATCCGCCCGCTACCTAAGCAAATGAGGAACCAGTGGTGCAGGATCTTCGACTTTCGAGCCGAAGCGTTTTCTTGGTTCATTCAGTGTTCTGTGGCTTCACATCTACTGCAAGTGCATTATAAGAATCAGCCACCTCCACCTGCTACTTGGAGAGGAGACTTCGGCTCCTCTTTTATTTTATACGCCCCGGACGTGGATGTCCTCTCTTCCCCGGCCCACTCCCTCTCCTCTGATGAGAGAAACACAATGCACGTTGAAGAATGGGAACAAACCCAATCGTTTATAATGATGTATTGGAACGGGGCTATACGCATAGAAGAACTGGAAGTGATACAGAGCGGGTTCAATTCCCGCCTCTAAAACATCCTAGTTTGTTATGTGTCTTTAGACAAGTTACTTAACCTCTGTGAGCCTCAATTTGTTCATCTGTAAGTGAAGACAATAATACCCACCTCAGATATTCTAGGATTACGTAAGATTACATAGATTACATACATAAAGGGCTTAGTAGGGTGCCTAGCACAAAGAAGTGTTCAATAAATGATGGCTGCTACTCGTTTTATTAATAGCCTTGATTTCTAGAGAATTAGTAATGCAACACCATACATTTATGTAGTGTGTATTACTTTCCCACCGCTTCTATAACAAATTAGCATAAATTTAGTGACCTAAGCTTCCGAAGACCGGAACCCCAAATTATATCAGCCAGGCTGCATTTCTTCTAAAGGCTTTAGGGGGCAATATGTTTCCTCCCCCATTCCAGCCTCTAAAAGCCACCTGCATTCCTCAGGTCATGACTGTGCCCCACATTATCACATTTCACTCCCTCCGCTTCCATTGTCACATGCCTTGTCTTGCTGACCCTAACTCTTCTGCCTCCCTCTGATAAAGACCCCTGTGATTACATGGGGCCCACCCAGATAATCCAGGGTAATCTCCCCATCTCAATTTTTTTTGAGAGCTTGTTTATTGGGCAGGTGGATGGGTGGGTGCCAGCCCTTAAAATTCTTAATCATTTCTTCAAAGTCCTTTTTGGCCTATAAGGTAATACACTCACAGCTTTGGGGATTAGGGTGTGCACACATCTTTGGGGACCTTAATCAGTCAACACAGTGTGTTATACCTTTCTGAGCATTTTCATAATTTGTGGAGCCTAGTGCAAAACGAAAATGCAGGGTCCTGGTTCAAAACGTGGTAAGAATTTCAAGACAGTGATATTAGGTCATTAAACCAAGTGCAGGGTCCTTCTTTTAAAAAAAAATATAATGTTTATTTTTGAGAGAGAGAGACAAAGCGCCAACGGGGGAGGGGCAGAGAGCGAGATACAGAATCTGAAGCAATTATTATTAATTGTTATTAATTATATTGCGATAATTAATAACAATTAATTATATTAATGTTGATGTTATTATTAATATTAATTATTGATGTTATTATTAATATAATTAATAATAATTGTTCTGTGTGCTGCAGGTTTTCAATGAGTAGTGTCATAATGGGCTTAAATCAAGATGAATGGTTCTTTTGGTTGTTGTTGTTTAAGTAGGCTCCATATCCAGCGTGGACCCCAATGCCCCAATGTGGGGCTTGAACTCACGACCCTGATATCAAGACCTGAGCTGAGATCAAGAGTCGGACGCTTAACCGACTGAGTCACTTAGGCGCCCCAAGTCAAGATTAGTCTTATTCAGAATATTGGTACTTGAAATGTAGTCACATTGACAACATGCACAAAACCAAGTTTCTATTCATCGCAGATTTTTTCCATTTTGCTCTCAAATACAAATGATTCCCCGTCCCTCTTATCTCTTTGTTTTCTCTCCCCTCCTCTCCGCTCCATACCTCTCTCCTCTCTGAGAGGGTGGCCTAATTATGTCAACCCCAAAGTCTAGAGTGGGTCATCCAGATTCCTATTGCAGTTCCTACCCATGACATTCATTTAACTCTAACAGTCTGCCTGCTCTGTATTAGGGTTAGCTTTTCCAGTGTATATGCATATTATAGGTGTCTAGAGTGTAAAGTTTCAGAGGACTCTATCTTTTTATACTATATTCTCTTTAGGGGCTATGTCAGTTCGCATGAACAGTAATTGATACACATTTGTTATTTGGTTGATATTACTTACGATCTCAATTTACTTTAGAAGACATCTGTCTCAGAACCAATCCTGGATGGGTGCCCCTAAACGTTTCCTGTGGACAGCTGGGAAGTAGTTTCATTGGACAGGAATATTCCTGGAGAAGCCAGGAAGATGAAACGGGCAGCCTTTCATTAAGGCAAGGGATTACATGTGCTCAAACAGAGGTGTATTTGGGCATTATCGAAAAGACTGAGGAGAGTAATGGACTTGTCAGAGGATTGGTTGAGACCAATTACTGGAAATCTGTTACTTCAAGCATTTTGGTTTTTCCTCAAGCATTATTTGAAATGTCTTTACTCGTGGTGGTTGAAGCAATGGCTTGAGACTGGTCTTGAACAGATTACTGTAACACAAGAGACTTTGGGAGTTAGCAACACTGCACTGTCTTCGGGCTTCCAAGATACCATCAAATGTATTGTGTTTCTTTGATGATTTTTTGGCTGGGTTAACTTGTGACTTCTAATGAAGGAAATCGTTGATGAATGGTTCTAAATAAAAGCCAAGGTAATGGGGTGGAAATTTAATAACATCAATAATTTTCACTTCTGATGGCAAGCTGAATTGTGGTTAACAAACCTGCTGAGTAGTGGCAATCTGTTGTGTTTAAACAAGTGTATTTGTACTGGTGTATTAACAACCTGCCACGGCAATTTTGTTTTGAAAGTAGATTTCCACCTGCAACTTAGTTATAAAGGGAATTTTTGGGTGATGATAGGATTTCTCAATTTTACTGAGGGAATTTCTTCCCCTTTTCTTCTGACAAGTAATAGGGATTAAAAGTAATTAAAATGAAAGACCTTGGCCAGCCTGTGGCCTGTTATTAGTTACCTACCTAAAGCATTCACTGTTTTTCTTTAATATTTACTCAGCTGTGACACTCTCAAGCATTTTCACTTAACAGCATTAAAGCTGATAAACTGGAGTAAGTTGGAATTATTTCCACTTCTAAAGGAGTTTGCACGGAGATATATGCAGTTTGGATAAAACCTTCTTTTATGTAACAAACACATGGCATTATGCTAAAAGTTAATATGTAATGCAATCAGAGGGAAAATCTCCTAAATGTAAATAATTGAGAAAACCAGAATCAGGATTCTGCCAATTTCACTCTCCCACCTAATTTCTATGATGCAAAAGACTGCACATAATCACAAAGTCCTATGTAACTGGCCTGCATATTGGGACTGTGTGACTTTTTTTTTTAAATTTTTTCAACGTTTTTTATTTATTTTTGGGACAGAGAGAGACAGAGCATGAACGGGGGAGGGGCAGAGAGAGAGGGAGACACAGAATCGGAAGCAGGCTCCAGGCTCCGAGCCATCAGCCCAGAGCCTGACGCGGGGCTCGAACCCACGGACCGCGAGATCGTGACCTGGCTGAAGTCGGACGCTTAACCGACTGCACCACCCAGGCGCCCCAAGGGACTGTGTGACTTTATTCCAGCTGCTACTCCGGTCCACTCCACATAGGGTCTAGGGCACGTCACAGAAGGGCTAACACTGAGCATGTTCTTATGATGTGAAAATGAACATTACAGGAAGTAGAGGGGGACAAGGTCATGGAAATGGTGATGGCAGGGAGGGAAAAGCAGAGAAGGTCATAGGTGGTCATAAGTGGCTGCTGGAAGTGTGTTTCTGCATTGGCACTGACTGAGCTCTTCCTTCCGGTCAGTCTGTTCCCCCCAGCCACTGGAACCTCAAGAAGTTTCGTTTTTCCAAATTCGGTTGCTTTTTCCTTAGTTCAATCAAGTAGGTATATCGAGTCCAGCCAGTTGCTTCATCCTGGCTTTGTGCTGCTGCTTCTTTTCCAAGGATCACATTCATACTTCCTCCCCCACCACTGCCCTGCCAGCCCCTCTTCTCCATCCCCGACCCCTAGCAGAATCTGGTTCTTATCGTGTAGGATCCTAACCTCCTGTGCATCATTCTCTCTCATTTGCCAACATCTTGATTCAGATTTGGATTCCATTTGGCCTTAACAGAATCACATACTTGCTGGTTTCCATTTTGTATTATTCCCCTTTGTTCCATCTAGGGGCTTTTGATCATCCCTCATAGATACACAGTCTCCAAGGATGATCTTCTACTTGAGCGGAATGGCCATCTTGCATTCACAATGTTACACATAAACTCTGTGCTCTTTTCTAAAACACAAAAAAAGAGGAGCATGGCATATACTATGCAAGGCGCCATAAGTACCTCTTACCTGATACCTCTTAGGGTTGGAATCCCAGCGGGGTTCTCCTTGTTTGCAACTGTCCACAGTCACCCACAGAAACAGGTTGAGCCACCAACCTAAATTTCTTTCTTAGGAGTCTCCTCGTCCCCCAAGAATGAAATGGGTCATTTACGCTTCTCCTTTCTTTCATGATCCCAGGGATTCACTCTCTATTCTGCTATCTAATAAAATCAACTACAATTTCCTACAAAATACTACCAATTTTTACCATGCTGCAATTGTCACTGGATTGTAAAACAATCAGAAAACCCAGAGAAAATGTTCAGTTATTTTAAAGATAACTTTGCAATTACTCGAGAGAATCTTTCCCCCAGTTTTCAGGTTCTTTTTTTAAAATGTCTTGAAATCTCACGCTCCTGGTCTGTGTTGCTTTTCTCAGACTTCCCTGAATTTATCATACGACTAAATTAGAGTGATTCTTCACTATACAAAATAATTTATCAAAGAAGTCCCCTTATCAAGTTGCCATGTATAAAAATTTACTAATTTATCAAGAATGGCTCTAAGGGTTTTTTTTAATATTTATATGTATATATTTTTTGCATTTTTATTTTATTTTATTTTAATTTTTTAAAAATTTACATCCAAATTAGTTAGCATATAGTGCAACAATGATTTCAGGAGTAGATGCCTTAGTGCCCCTTCCCCATTTAGCCCATCCCCCTTCCCACAACCTCTCCACTAACCCTCAGTTTGTTCTCCATATTTATGAGTCTCCTCTGTTTTGTCCCCCTCCCTGTTTTTATATTATTTTTGCCTCCCTTCCCTTATGTTCATCTGTTTTGTCTCTTAAAGTCCTCATATGAGTGAAGTCATAGGATTTTTGTCTTTCTCTGACTAATTTCACTTAGCATAATACCCTCCAGTTCTATCCACATAGTTGCAAATGGCAAGATTTCATTCTTTTTGATTGCCGAGTAATATTCCATTGTATATATATATATATGTACCACATCTTCTTTATCCATTCATCCACCGATGGACATTTGAGCTCTTTCCATACTTTGGCTATTGTTGATAGCGCTGCTATAAACAAGGGGGTGCATGTGTCCCTTCTAAACAGCACACCTGTATCCTGTGGATAAATGCCTAGTAGTGCAATTGCTGGGTCATAGGGTAGTTCTATTTTTAGTTTTTTGAGGACCCTCCATACTGTTTTCCAGAGTGGCTGCACCAGCTTGCATTCCCAAGGTTTTGTGGGTTTTTTTTTTATTATTAAGTATATATATTTGGTGGGGAGGGGTAGAGAGAAGGGGGAGAGAGAATCTCACACAGGCTCCGTGCTTAGCGTGGAGCCTGACGTGGGACTTGATCTCACCATTCGGAGATCATGACCTGAGCCAAAATCAAGAGTTGGATGCTTAACTGACTGAGCCACCTACATGCCCCCAAAATGGCTCTAAGATTTTTAATAACAAAAGAATACTTTGGAAATTAGAAGTCCTGCTTATCGAAAACCGTATGTTTGTATCTGAAAACTTTGTGAAATTACTTTTTAATAGAGCAGTTTTAGGTTCACAGCAAAACTGAGCTGAAAATACAGTTCCCATACACCCTTCCCACCAACCTGCACAGCCTTCCCTACTGTCAACATCCCCCGCCCCCCTCAGAATGGTACATTTGTTACAATCAATGAACCAATATTGACACATCATTATCACCCAAAGCCCATAGTTTATATTAGGGTTCATTTTTTTGTGTTAGTCATTCCATGAATTTTGACAAATGTGTAATGACATGTGTCCACGTTTGTGGTATCCCGTGGAATAGTTTCACTGCCTTAAAAAATCCCCTGTCCCACCTATTCATTCTCTCTCCCCAGTGAAATTATTTTTTAATAAGCCTTCCTGCCCTGAGGTTCATGTCACAAATGGCAAAGTCCGTATCAGTTGGAATTAATTCTAACGATGTAGAATAAAGCGAAACGAGCCCCAAATTCATTAACCCAAAATGGTGTCTCTTCACTCTGCTGACCAAAATTATGCATCTCCTGACCAAAATTATGCATCGGCAGGGTGGGATTTTCAAGGTAGCAATACAGATTTCTTGCGCTAAATCAGAGACAAGAGATGTGTCTGTGACACTGTCAAGGTTACGAAAGAAAATGAAGGTCGACATAAGACCTTCCTCGGTAGCTTTGGGATAGATAGCACCCTATAGCTCAGACTTCCCACCTGTGAAGTGACTGGTGCTTCAGACCAGAATTAGCTGGGGTTCTCAGCATCTCAGCCCGCTGCACAAGGTATTTATACTATCTGTATGTCCCATTTTGTATCTATGTAAAAAGGTTTAATTCTGATTTATATATTTTTTTGCATAACAAATGGAAAACCTCTTGACTGTCCTGAAAAGTAATTTTAAATAAAAGCTACGAATGTGTTTTTTGTTTGCTAATTTCTATGATGTAGAGGAGTAAAGTAGTCACTTCCCTGGACACTGGACAACCTCTCAGCAGGGGTGTTGTAAGGGAGTTTGAGCGTGAAATGAATTGGGCCAGAAAATTTTTGAGACTTTTTCAATCCTGACTTCCAGGGATTCCACCTAAAAAACAGAACTGTACCAAACCTTTTTTTAAAAACCAATGGACAAGCAAAAAGCCTTCTTCTAACATCTTTTAAATATTTTAGCATTCTCCCTTCCCATTTTCAGTATGAGCATCAGTATCAGCAATTCAGTAAATGGCCTATTATCCCATGTTCCCACATTTAATAGCTTGAACAAGAAAATAGCTATAAATTGCAAATTGAGTGAATGGAGCAATCAGCAGGCAGATATTACCAACTTTTGAAATAGACTAGACTACGTTTAATAATGCCCAGGAAACAAGAATGCAGCATACCGTGAGAAAAAAAAAATAGCAAGAAAAACTTTCGGACTCAAAGATCTAAACTAACACATAGCTGGTGTTTATCTAAGAACTAATCATTGTGGGCTTATTTTAATAGAGTTGATCGTTAAGGAAACACTTTAAAACATCCAGATAACTGTCAGAAAGAACTATTTGGGAGAAAATCCACCGTGCTATCTTGGAATATTAGTACACCATTTTTCTCATTGTTCACAGCAACCACATTAGCAACATTAGGACTTTTCAGATTATAAAGATAGCGTTTTCAGGGCACCTGGGTGGCTCAGTCGGTTGTGTCTGACTGCGGCTCAGGTCGTGATCTCACGGTTTGTGAGTTCAAGCCCTGCATCAGGCTCTCTGCTGTTAGCATAGAGCCTGCTTCAGAACCTCTGTCCCGCTCTCTTGCCCCTTCCCAACTCATGCTCTCTCTCTCAAAAATAAATAAGCATATACATAAGTAGAGAGAGAGAGAGAGAGGGAGAGAGAGAGAGAGAGAGAGGGAGAGGGGGAGAGAGAGAGAGAGAGAGAGAGAGAGAGAGAGAGATTTTTTTATCCCAAGGTGAGTACCTCAGCCATTGCTATCTTTGTATTTAAAGCAGGAGTATGTTAACCAGAAATTTTATTTCATTTGCAGAAAGCATACAGAAACCAAAGTATAGCCATGTTTCACACCCCCTCATCTATCACTGACCTGTGTCTGCCTTTCATCTTTTGCCCACCCCTCCCCTTACACCCTAGCTCTGTTCCCCTTACCAACTAAAGTGCATTGCTCTAACAATTCTCTCATGTTACTGCATGCTGACTTTCCCACTCTGCAGACGGATTCTAACAATATGTAACAACGTGTAAGTACTCCCACCTTTTTTTTAAAGTTTATTTATTTTGAAAGACAGTGTGTGAGCTCTGGGGAGGGGCAAACAGAGAAGGAGAGAGATATCCTAAGCAGGCTCCACGCTGTCAGCACAGAGACTGACACGGGGCTCAATCTCACAAACCATGAGACCATGACCCAAACCAAAATCAAGAGTTGGATACTTAACTGACTGAGTTACGCAGGCGTTCCTACTCCCATCTTTTATTTATTTATTTATTTTTATATGAAATTTATTGTCAAATTGGTTTCCATACAACACTCAGTGCTCATCCCAACAGATTCTCTCCTCAGTGCCCATCACCCCCTTTCCCCTCCCCCCACCCCCACAACAAAGTTTTTTTCTCAGTATTTAAGAGTCTCTTATGGTTTGCCTCCTTTGTTTTCTGTAACTTTTTTTCCCCCTTCCCCTTCCCCCTGGTCTTTTGTTGAGTTTCTCAGGATCCACATATGAGTGAAAACATATGGTATCTGTCTTTCTCTGCCTGACTTATCTCACTTAGCATAACACTTTCCAGTTCCATCCATGTTGCTACAAAAGGCCAGATTTCATTCTTTCTCATTGCCAAGTAGTATTCCATTGTATATATAAACCATATCTTCTTTATCCATTCGTCAGTTGATGGACATTTAGGCTCTTTCCATAATTTGGCTATTGTTGAGAGTGCTGCTATAAACATTGGGGTACAAGTGCCCCTATGCATCAGCACTCCTGTATCCCTTGGGTAAATTCCTAGCAGTGCTATTGCTGGGTCATAGGGTAGATCTATATTTAATTTTTTGAGGAACCTCCACACTGTTTTCCAGAGTGTCTGCACCAGTTTGCATTCCCACCAACAGTATAAAAGGGTTCCTGTTTCTCCACATCCTCACCAGCACCTATAGTCTCCTGATTTGTTTATTTTAGCCACCCTGATGGGCGTGAGGTGCTGTCTCAGTGTGGTTTTGATTTGTATTTCCCTGATGAGGCGTGACGTTGAGCATCTTTTCATGTGCCTGTTGGCCATTTGGATGTCTTCTTTAGAGAAGTGTCTATTCATGTCTTCTGCCCATTTCTTCACTGGATTATTTGTTTTTCGGGTGTGGAGTTTGGTGAGTTCTTTATAGATTTTGGGTAAAAGCCCTTTATCCGACATGTCATTTGCAAATATATTTTCCCATTCCGTCAGTTGCCTTTTAGTTTTGTTGATTGTTTCCTTTGCAGTGCAGAAGCTTTTTGTCTTCGTGAGGTCCCAATAGTTCACTTTTGCTTTTAATTCCCTTGCCTTTGGAGATGTGTCCAGGAAGAAATTGCTGCGGCTGAGGTCAGAGAGGTCTTTTCCTGCTTTCTCCTCTAGGGTTTTGATGGTTTCCTGTCTCACATTCAGGTCCTTCATCCATTTTGAGTTTATCTTTGTGAATGGTGTGAGAAAGTGGTCTAGTTTCATTCTTCTGCATGTTGCTTCTTGACCCTATATCTGCCATGACTTCCTTTTTACGGAACACTCCTTAACATAGTTATCTATGTTTGCTGTGTCCAATTCTGCTCATCCTGTTCTCTCATGAACCCACTTTAATTATTTGCCCCCGCTGCCCCACCAACACTGCTCTTATGGAAGCTCCCCCACTGACTTCTGTATTGCTACATCCAAGGTCAGTTCTCAGTCCTCATTTACCTGACCTAAAGTAGCATTTGGCACCGCTGATCACCTTCTCCTTGGAACACTTTCTTCACTTGACTTCCCCTGGTTTTGCTTCTACCCCTCGGTTTCTTTCCTCTAAGTCTCCTTTGCGGGTTCATTATCATCTCCATAAATATGGCCTCTCTTTCGTTATTTACTCTCACTTCCTTGTCGATTTCTTGCCGCCTCTTTAAATGCCGCCATTGGTTGATGGCTCCCAGATATTGATCTCTGGCCTAGACTCCCTCGCGTTCAACTGCAGATGTCTAACGAGCATCCTGCTCCAGTGGGCTTCTCTGCCATCTTCCCCACGTCAGAAAATGACAACTCCCTACTTCTCGTGATTCAGCCCCAAATTCTCGACATTATGTTGTTGTCTTTTCTCTCTCTTCTTCTCTCACCCCACCCTGATCCAATAGCAACTCATGCTGCTGTTCGAAACGCATCCAGAATCTGGTCCCTTCTCACCACTTCTATCAGCACTGCCCTAGTTCAAGCCGCCATCGTTTCTCACATGGATTATTGCAAAAGCCTCCTAGCTGGTCCTCCTGCTTCTTTTCTTACCTGCCTTTAATTTTTTCTCAACAAAACAATCATGGTACTCTTGTCAAAATATACATCAGATCATGTCATTCCTCTGTTTACAACCCTTCGATGGCCCTCTCCTCACTCATCACACGAGCCCAAGTGTTTACAGTGACCTCACATGATCTGACGCTCATTATTCTCTAACCTCATCTCTGTTTACTTTCTCATTGGCTCGTTCATCATCAGCCGTGTTTGCCTTCTTACTCTTCTTCAGATATACTGAGCAAGCTTCCGCCGTCCTTTGCAGCTGAACCATCTGCCTGCCACACTCTCTTCCAAATACGAAACACCTACATGGCCTGCTGCTTCACCTTCTTCAGATACTCACCCAAAATCCAACTTCTCAGTGAGCCTTCCATGCCTAGAATTGTCATTCCCCTTGCCCTGATACTTCCTCTCTTTTCTCTGCTTTATTTTCTCCTTAGCACTATATGTAAATACGATCTGTTTATTTATCTTGCTCATTTCCTTCTTTAAAAAAAAAGTTTATTTATTTATTTTGAGAGAGATAGAGAGAGACAGAATCCCAAGCAGGCTTGTGCTATCACTGCAGAGCCTGACACAGGGTTCGATCTCATGACCCGTGAGATCATTTCAAGAGCTGAAGTTAAGACTCAGACCTTAATTGACTGAGCCACTCAGGTGCCCCATATTTCCTTTCTTTTCAACTAAAAAAGTAAGATTTGGGGTGCCTGGGTGGCTCAGTCGGTTAAGCATCCGACTTCGGCTCAGGTCATGATTTCACGGTCCATGAGTTCGAGCCCCGCGTCAGGCTCTGTGCTGACAGCTCAGAGCCTGGAGCCTGCTTCAGATTGTGTCTCCTTCTCTCTGCCCCGCCCCCATGCATGCTCTGTCTCTGTCTCAAAAATAAATAAACATCAAAGAAAAAAATTTTTTAAAAATATTTTTTTTTTAAAAAGTAAGATTTGTCCTCTGCTGTGTCCTCAGCATACAGAATAGCACCTGACGCACAGGAATCACAATAAATATTTGTTGAACAGACGTGGTGTAGACTTTATGCCAAATACTTTCTAACCCATGATGCACAAATGTCCTACAATCCTCATTTACAAAAATAAGCTCGTGAGCACTTAGGCTAATACAATTGCCCTGGCCAAGGATGGGAGTAGGGTTCCCGTTCAGAATAGCTAAAACAATGTACAGGAACAAATAGTGAAAGCAACCTGTGAGTGATTTTTTTCTGGTGCTCCAGGTCACGGGAGAGTACTGAGGGAAAGTACCATCCAAGATCTCTATACTGTTGCTGGTTCAGACTCGGGAGGTAAGATGTAGTGTCACAACATAAGTATAATTAACCCAATGTTGTATAATTTGTTATTTGATACACGACTAAGGATTCCCTACTGCATTTCTTCAAGTTCTCTCAGAATGGGGACTCATTTGGTGGGCCCACAAATGGAGTAAGGCAGAAAAGGAAGACTTACAAAAGTCAAATTGATCCCTGAAGCTTAGTGACTTTTGCCAAGATCGCTAGGCCTACTCATGGTTCTTAGATGGCGCAGAGCTGATCAAGACACAGACGTTTACAGTTCTAATTTTCCTTTTCAGCCTTTGGCAAACAGAAAAAACATTTCCTGCAGGCATAATTAGTGATTCCAATTTTATGTCAGTGCAAAATTAATAGAGAGCTACCTGAACAAGCTTAAGCAAGGAGGAATGTATTACAAGGACACGGGAGTGATTCATGGACCACAAGAGCAAAGAAGCTAGACTGCAGGACTACACTGGAATTAGGACCCAAATTCCTCTGGAATCTCAGTGTTTCTCATCTCTGTGCCCTTTGCTGGCTATCAACTCTTCTCTTTCACCACCCAGCAGCTTTCTCTGCTTATCCTTCTATATACGCAAAACATAGCAGAAGCCCTACCTCTCTCTCGTTCCTTTCTAGAATGAGAATGTAATCGCCTAGTCCCAATTCCAAATTTTCAGAAACTGATGGAGCCAAGTAACCACCTCTGATTCACCATATGTGTATCATCATGGATACTGTTATTTGAACGGGGTGGACGAAAGTGGACAGTTGCCAAATCACTTGGGAGTGGACTGGGGAGCAGATTGATCGAGGCAACCCAGCAGATAGCTACTATATTTGGGTTTCGTGGAAATTCATGATAAAAAATGTTTTATTTGTGGGACGCCTGGGTGGCTGAGTCAGTTAGGCGTCCGACTTTGGCTCAGGTCACGATTTCACAGTTCATAGGTTCGAGCCCCGTGTCAGGCTCTGGGCTGACAGCTCAGAGCCTGGAGCCTGCTTCAGATTCTCTGTCTTTCTCTCTCTCTGCCCCTCCCCACTGGCACTCTGTCTTTCTCTCTCTCAAAAATAAATAAACATTTAAAAAAAAAAAAAGAGTTACAAGAGAGAAGACAACACAGTGTCCTCAGTAAAAAAGCCTTGATGGCACAGATATTTCTGTTTCTCTGACCTCATTATAGAACCAAAGCACGTTGTGATGGTAGCAACAGACAAGGGCCAGGAGGGTTTATCATTATGAGGGATCATTGCAATAGAACAAGAGAAATTCAAACAAACAAATAAACAGCGAGGTAAAGAGGCTGCATTGACATGCTCATGGTGTATTTCAACAATCTGAAATAGACTTGGCCACCACCGGCCCCTCATATCTCTTCAATCAGTACATCCAGAGATGGCCACGGTGTCCATCTCTCTAATTCTTTTAACCTGTGTTTGTAGTCTGGGATAGGATTTTCCCTTGTGGCAATCTTCTGTGCATACTTATCACAATAAACAGACATCTGAAGGGAAGATCGGATATCACTCAGTGTTTACTCTTGGCTTCATTTCCCTCTCACATTTGATGCATTAACAGAAACAGTAACAAAAACAACACACCTTTGTTTTACCTGGTGGAAAACAGGAGCTCCAAGCAGGAATTCGCTCTCTACGTCTATCGCTGTTGCCTCACCGCGTCTCCTGTCTTTCCTCCAAGGACAAGGGAAAGGAGACTCTCTTAACCCCAGGGATGGTGAACACTCACGTAATCAAAAGGAGACAAAACAAAACAAGGTCTTACCCTGCCAGTAACAGGAAGTGGCCCTACTGTACTTCATATTGTGAGGAAGTTATTCCAAACAAAAGACTGAGAGCCAAAGGAAAGTAAAGCTATTAAAAGGCTTAGTGAGGTGAAAGTGAATTGAAAGTTGTCTTTTCCCTGGGGCAATTGTAGGTAACATTTCTATGATTAGTAGGCTAAGCCTGTGGCTCATTGCTTGACGAAATAGTCCAACCTGAGGCTGCCCATTTAAACCAAGATCCGCAAATGAAAGTCAAGTGATTCCATGTTGGTAGCTACTAACTCAAAAGCTCTCTTGATGGAAGATAACTCCGATTGAGGCATTCTGGATTCCCACCTGTTCACTCTAGTCATGGGTGAATCACAATTTCAAAAAATCACCAGACATACATGAATCATCTGCTATCAATAAAAGTCAACAGAAAAAAACAAATAACAGATTGATGCCTCAAGACTCCAAGGGTGGGAATTTTTACCAGATTCTGAATATAAAATAACTACGTAAGACAGGGTTCAAGAATAATCAAATTAAGTGAAGACAAAATTCTAAAAATAAATGAACAGCAAGGGATGATTGAAATTGACATAAAAACAATAACCAAAAAAAAAAAAACATTAAAAAATGAAAAATATAAGCAGGGATATTTCAAATTCAAACTGGATTAAAAACTATACACAGGTGAGAGAATTAGTTAGCTGGAAGATAATTCTGAGAAAGTCCCCAGATTTCAGCACAGAAACTAGAAGATGGAGAATATGAGAAAGAGGTAAGAGACATAAAATCTACCATGAGGAGTTCCAACAAACATTGAATCAAAAATGTCAAGAGGAGAGAAAGAAGAAAATGAAAGGAAGGGAATATTCAAATAGATAGTGACCAAGAATTTTCTAGAAATGATAAAAATACACATACTCACAAATTTAATACTCCAGTGAATCTCAAGCAAGATGAATAAAAAGAAACCTACATGCAGGGGTGCATGGGTGGCTCAGTTGGTTGGGTGTCCAACTCCAGCTCAGGTCATGATCTCACAGTTTGAGTCCCATGTCAGGCTCTGCGCTGACAGCTCAGAGCCTGGAGCCTGCTTCAGATTCTGTGTCTCCCTCTCTCTCTGCCCCTTCCCCGCTTGTGCTGTCTCCTCTCTCTCTCTCCCTCTGAGAAATAAATAAACACTAGAAAAATTAAAAAAAAAAAAGAACCCCACATGCAGATGCTTTGTAGTGAAATTGCAGAAATGAGAAAAAAATCTTAAAAGCAAACACAGAGACAAGGCAGATCACTTCCGAAGGAAAGACAAACAAATATGCTGCAGACTTCTCAAAGCAGCAGTGTAAGTGAGAACAGAGCGGAATAAACAACTTCAAAGTCTGAGAGAAAATAAGTGGCCACCTAGAATTATGTGCCATCAAATCTATCTTCCAAAACTGAGCGCAAAATAAAGACATTTTTATAGTAACTAAAACCAGAGAGATTATCTCTAACACATACTAAAACAAACCTTATAGACAAAGTTTCCTCCAAAGGAAAGTCTGAGCTACAAAAATGGGTAAGTAATTGGTAAATACAAATTAATATAAACACACACTATCTGTTTTTTGTTTTTTGTTTTTTTTTTTAAGTAACATTAATGTCTGTCTCATGCGGAGTTTAAAAAGACGTTAATAGCAATTAAATTGGGGAGGAGTGATCGGGTAATGTTCTGTTTCTTGATCAAGTGATTACAAGAGTAAAGTTACTTTGTGAAAATAAAGGTATACATTTATGTCTTTTGCACGCTTTTGGATGTATGTTATACTTCTGTAAACATATACACACATATGTATGTGTATGTATACATACATGTCTATTTCCTTATTATGTTTTTTTTTTCCCCTGACAAAAGAAAAATGCCTGCCTCTGGCCAGTTTAAAAGTAGTTTTACCAAAACTTGAAAGGAATACATCATTCCAATTTCTAAAACCTCCCAGGATGCCTGGGTGGCCCAGTCTATTGAGCATCTGAGTCTTGATTTCTGCTCACAATTCCAAGGTTGTGGGATCGAGCCCCACATCAGTCTCTGCACTGAGCATGGAGCCTGCTTAAGGTTCTCTCTGTCTCTCTCTCTCTCTCTCTCTCTCTCTCTCTCTCCCTCTGCCCTTTCTCCCCCACTAGCATTCTCTCTCTCTCCCTAAAATAAAAAAAATTAAATTAAAATTTAAAAAGTTGTAAAAGTTCTGGAAAATAAAGACAGGAAATCGTCTCTAATCTGTTCTGCTAGACTAGTATAACTTTAATAGTAAAGCCAGACAAGGACAATATGAAAAAGGAAAATGTATCCACCAGGACATAAAGGAGATTAGATAAAATTTAGTTTGTTCCTAGAATATAAGAGTGGAATAACATTAAGTAATCAATTAATACAGACTGGAGGAGAAAACCTATATAATCATCAATAGATATAGAAAAAAATAAAACTCAGCTATTAGTTTTAAGAGGGGAAAAAACTCTTAGCAAATTAAGAATAGAAAACGTCTTTTATTCAATAAAGTTTCTATACCAAAACTACTGCAAAAATTATACTTAATGGAAAATCTTTAAGATACCTTTAAGATAGTAAGTGAGAGAAGTGATACCTGACATCATCGCTACCGTTTAACATAGTATTTTGAGGTCCTGACCAACACTATGTGGGAAGTAAGAGATAAGAGATGTATACTTGATTAGAAGATGGTCTGAAGGAAAAAAAAAGGAACGATATCCCATGATTTGGGAGGGAATACATCTATACTACAAAAATATCAATTCTCCCCAAGTTAATCTTTAAATCTAGTGCCATCCCAAACAAAAATCCAGTTGTAGTTTTCTTGAGAAACCAAATAAATTTATTCTAAGCTTTATATACATAAACATCCATAAATAATTAAGTCAATCTTTAAAAAGAAGAAAAGAGAAAGAACTTGCTTTTCTAGGTATTATGACGTATTCCAAAGCCATTTAAATACATTTTCAAATGATGATATTAGCCCAAGAACAGAGAAATCACTCAACGGGACAGAAGAGAGAGCTTGGAGATGGAATGTATAAGTATGGAACCAAACATACCATAAACGTGGTACCATAAACCAATGGAGAAAAGACAGATCACATACTACCTGCTGTTGAGAAACCCAATTTATTATGGGGGAAAATTAAACTATTTCTACATAACACCATACAAAAGGACTCTCAGTGGATAAAATATCTAATCTTGAAAGGCAAACCTATCAAGTTAATAGTAAATGATATAGGACAGCACCTTTGGAACTAAGAGGTGGCAAAGGAATCATTAAACAATTTCAAAACAACAAAGCAAATTGGTAAATTTTATCACAACAAAATTAAGGGTTTCCATTCAATGAAAGATGCTGTCCGCAAAGTTATGGTAGGTAACAGAACCGTCATAGCATCCTTAATGTCCCCGTAGTGTGTGAAAAGTAAGCTCAGTCTGGCATGACTTATTACATGTAAATGTAAGCATTACAATTGTCAGATTGTGTATAGTTTTTGTGACCACTTGTACTAAGTGTGCAGCCATTCAATACCATGGTTAGATGGTTACGTGGCTAGGCCACTGTGGAACGAGTTTATTATTAGCAGCACCCTGGGAGCACTGGGATCCTGTTCACTGGAAATTCTATAAAGACATTTCATAAAGCCAAGGAATAGCACGTACTGCTCCAGTACAGCCACCCCGTGGAAGAAAGACCAAATACAAAGCTGAACGCTTGGTCAAGGAATGACGCATATACTCACTTGTTTCCCTTGTTGGTGCCACCGTTAAGGCTCACAGCATACACTCAGGCAGTTATTAATGGCATTATCTTATCGACTAGAGAGTACCCCAAAAAGCTGTAGTTCTCGGCTCAGCATTCGCAGTATTACGAGGGGAAATGGGATTTAACTCAGTTTGTAAACCTTCTCCACTTAAGTTACCGTTCAATGAAATAGCTTTGTACAAAGTTAACATAAAATAGAGGAATACTAAAATAAAAACCATGCGGAAAGGAATTTTTTGTGTGCAGTTCTTCAACCCCCATGTGCTGCGTAAGGCTAGGCTTTGGGTCTGGAACATGTCTAACCAAGAGAAAAAAGTCACCATATCCTGTGTTGAACTTGTTACCTGGTATGGGAATATTTCTCTCTGTTTTAAACTCAATGTGTAATCCTTTATCCTGCTTAAGCGTGTGTATAATATGGCACCTGGCTGATCCTGCTGCTAGATCTGTCTCCTGTGGAGAGGGGACAGGGTCCTTCTGCTGTGGCTCAGAGGGGTGTCTGAGAGCCAGTTGTTTAGGGGGCAGGGTCTGCTGGCCATAGGAGACCAAAACCCACTACTGAAGATAATCTTACTTATCTCTTCCCCTTGTGAGCAAAGGGGTATTCCATCCCGTGCTAGACTGTACTGCGTTCTCCTTGGTGACTCCAACACCAAGATACAGTGGGCAGAAGTGTTCACTTTTACTCCTGATAATAAGCAACCAATGCTACTGGCTCGACAAAAGTGAAAGCAAACCATAAAGCAAATATATTATACAAAGCAGAGACAAATTTGGAATTGTGAATAGTGGTCCTCAGACTGTTGAACTAAAATATTGTTGCCTAGAAATTCTGAATTATTGTGATCGCTAGATTGGGAGTTATTATTTTGTTATTTGTTGTCATGTCAGATGAACATTAGTCCCCTATTTTTAATTTAGTATAAAGACAGAACACTCTAAGCGTATACCATGCCTCAAGAAATCCTTCACTCATTCGTCTCCATTCAATAGGAAAAATCGGAGAAGAATCCTTCCATGGAGCCCGGGAGCTACTTCCGTAAAGTTGCCAGGGAGCAGAAGCGGGCACCATATTGGTAAATCCTAAGACACTGGGATGTGTTTTGGTCTAGTGCTTCTCAAACTCTAATGAGCATTTTTGTCACTAGAGAATCTCATTAAAGTGCGGATTCAGATTCAGGAGGTCTGCAGGGAGCCTAAGATTCTGCATTTCTAACAAGCTCCTAGGTGCGGTTGGTCCTGCCAGTCTACCCCGGCGATCTGAGTAGCAAGGTCCTAGTCTGTCTTACAGTTCTTGGTTTTACCAGTGGTGGTTTTGGGTGGTCTAAAGAGGTACGAAGAGCCTCGGCATACAACGTTCAGTCTTTCTGAGGAGCAAATCTAAAATCTACTGCACTTAAGGCTACAGGGAGGGAGGGACTTATATATAATGAGTGAGCACAGAATCTACATCCAACAGAGCCCCTTCCCCTTCTTCTGCTCACCATGCTGGACATTTTATGAGGAAGGTTTTAGACTTTGAAGATTCAGGACACGTGCTTTGCCAGTTCCAAACCAGCAGTATTCATTTCTTGCATTTATATCTTATCTAAGATTCTTCAGGGAAAGAATGGCCACCTTAAAGGAGAGAGAAACTTCAGGAGAAGAATATAGATTGCGAAGCCATCATTAGCGCTCTGCGTTATGGTATCTTCTCAGGTGAGACGTGACTTTTCCTGCTAAAGTGGCTATTCTCCATCATGGAGCTACACAGGTAATTCATTACAAGACAGTACGTCTTCAAAAAATTCTTCTTTAAGTTTATTTATTTATTTTGAGAGAGAAAGAAACAGAACACAAGCAGGGGAGGGGCAGAGAGAGAGAGAACCCCAAGCAGGCTCCAAGTTGTCAGTGCAGAGCCTGGCACAGGGCTTGAAGTCATGAACCTCCAGATCAAGACCTGAGCTGAAATCAAGAGTCAGATGCTCAACTGACTGAGCCACCCAGCTTCCCCAAGACAACACATCTTCAAAAGTGCATGTTTTGATGTAAATAATATTATGCTCCCCTATATTTGCCATTTTAACAAAATTCTGATATAAGAGAGCATTTAAATCAATATTTCCTCCTTTTTTTAAACTTTAGACTAATTTTTTTAATGTTTATTTATTTTTGAGAGACAGAGAGACAGAGCATGAGCAGGGGAGGGACAGAAAGAGAGGGAGACACAGAATCCGAAGCAGGCTCCAGGCTCCGAGCTGTCAGCACACAGCCAGATGTGGGGCTCGAATCCACAAATGGTGAGATCATTAACTGAGCCAAAGTTGGACACCCAACCAACTGAGCCACCCAAGTGCCCTTAGACTAATTTTTAATGGGTCATTTATTTCCTCTCTTTCTCAAAGGTTTTTATTTTTTGTTCCACTTGGACGTATAATCTCACTTCAAAGTACTTCCCGTGCCTAAATGCAAATCTGGTGCACACCTCCCTTCTCCTCCCTCTGACCCACAAAGGAAAGAATTTCTTACAAAGACTTCATTCTTCAGTTGAGGGTTCAAGTGTAGAGCAATGGTCTTTGATTTTTCCTTCATTTCTATCCGTACTAAGTCTTGTAAGTAAATACAATGAGTGTTTAAGTCAGCTAGGGTATTATTACTTACTAAATTTTTAAAAAATAAAATTCAGGGGTGCCTGGGTGCTGTCAGTTGAGTATCTGACTCTTGGTTTCGGCTCTGGTCATGATCCCAGGGTACAGGGATCCAGCCCTACGTTGGGCTCAGTGCTCAGTGTGGAGCCTGCTTAAAACTCTCTCTCTCTCTTCCTCTGAGCCCCCGCCCCCGCTCTTGCTCACTCCCTGTAAAATAAAAAAACAAACAAACCAATAAATAATAAATTTGTAAAAATATTAAAGTTAGTGATGACACTAAAAATGTCATACTGGCTAGAGAAAAAGATAGGATCTTTTTCTGAAGATTGTGATCTTTTCTTTTTTTGAGAGAGAGAGAGAGAGAGAATGAGTAGGGGAGGAGCAGAGAGAGAGAGAGAGAGAGAGAGAATCCCAAGCAGGCTCTGCCTTCCAAGCTGAGCCCGATGCTGAGTCTGATCTCACAGACCACGAGATAATGAACTAAGCCAAAATCAGAGTTGGTGGCTTAATTGCCTGAGCCACCCACATGCCCCTGAAGGTTGTGATCTTTTAAACCGAGGGAAATGTTGAACTGTCTACATGCCCTTTCCAGCTCTTGAAGTTCCACTAGCAACTCTAGGAAACAGTCCTAAGTCCACACTTCCAGAACATGGGAAGTCTCTGGAAAAGATTTCTTGAAGGGGGAATTTGATAAGACAACTGCGTAAAGGGGCTGGAAGAGACGCCAATTCTGATAATGCTCAACGTCCACTGCAGGTGATGAACTAGAACTTTTCTTTTCAGGCAATGGTGAGCACTTTGGAGGGAAACAGAAAGTAGACTTTGAACAAAAAGAGCAAAAAACAACGATGTCACTCACTGTAACCTGCCTGGCACGCACCCAAAATTCTAGTGCTTTAGGGAGGGAGAGGGAGAGAGAGAATCCCAAACGGGCTCCGGCTGTCGGCACAGAGCCTGATCTCACAAAGTGTAAGATCACGACCCTAGCCGAAATCAAGAGTCAGACACTTAACCACTGAGCCACCCAGGTATTTCCTCAACCACCAGGTAGCTTTTAGTGACCTCTACCAAGTCATCTTACCTTTCTGTGCATCCTCATCTAGAAAGTGAGGGCAAATACAGCCGCCTTCCTCAAGCCTGATAAAGCCACTGCAAGAGTAAAATGAAGTAAGGTAGGATTTGTGTGTACAGCCTCTTTGCCATGTCTGCATACTTTTCCTTTCATTTCAAGAATTGTCCAAGCTTTGTCGGCAGATCCAGTTGCCTAATAAAGACAGGGGCTAAAACAGAACCATATTGTGGATTACAAGAATTCCAAAAGTAAGCTTCGTGACAAACTTTCCACCAAATGACACCAAGCTCTTAACCTCCGTGGAGGCAGGAGCAGGGTCTTTACTGATTCCAACTGAATGCTCAGCCCCAAGACAAGAGGCTAATATAAAAGTGGTCATCAGACACTTGTCGAATGGACGTGGAGATTGGTCTTCACTGTTATCTCTATGGAGAAGCTGATGAGAAGATTGCCCATATTTGGGTCTGAATGCAGTGCTCGATGTTATACGGGAATATTCTACCAGGGAAGGTAGCCCAAACCGGGAGAAGTTTGGAAAGTATATACTAATGGCTGTTTGGTTAAGCAATATTTTATGTTTGACTTTGAACCCTACATGCTGTGTAACTGTGGATATGAGCCACGTGGGCGGAGATTTCACGAAATAGCATATGTTGCTTGATGCATTATATAGCGTTAAGGAAATCATTGGCTCTTCAAACCTCATAGGCAATTAGCAGACAGTAGTTTGGTGCAAGTCAGAGTATTTGCTGGATGGATTGTTGTTCATGGTTCATTCAGTTCTGGTTACAGGGCCTAATAACTATTCTTTGTCTTTACCACCTTACATAGCTTTATAATAATGCATAAATAATATCCAGACAAACACACCTTGGATCTTTGGAGCAAACATTTCCTTCTCCCCAAAAACTAAAAGGGGAAATGACAAAGAGGAAAGAGAAAGCTCATATTTTACGATTGGAGCCAAATCTGATCCTCGCATTGGTGGTACTGAGCCGAGCCTGGCCAGAGACACCAGGAACTGAGGGCCCCACTGCTTTCCTGAGTGCAGGCTGGCAGGCAGAACTTCACGATGGTCTGTCACAATTTATTCAACCAAAACTAATTTAAAATAGGAATACAGTATTACAAAATATGTTAGTTCAAGCCTTCTGCTCTGTCATCACTTACTTGTATTTGTCATTAGCCCATATATGAGTTTTAGAAATTTCAGGGGGTGGGCGCCTGAGTGCCTCAGTCGGTTAAGTGTCCGACTTAGGCTCAGGATATGATCTCACAGTTCATGAGTTCAAGCCCCACGTCCGGCTCTGTGGTGACAGCTCGGAGACTGGAGCCTGCTTCGGATTCTGTGTCTCCCTCTCTGCCCCTCCCCAGCTCATCCTCTGTCTCTATAAAAAATAAAATAAACATTAAAAAATTCTTTTAGAGATTTCATGTTTGTCTTTTCTGCCTAACCAATACTTGCTGAGGAGTAAATCTTTATCCACAAAGAAGTTCTTTATGAAAGACACTGGTTCCATTTTTAAATTAAAATTGTTGTGCCGAATAAGAGCTATTGGTAATTAGATTGGACGAATGTTCTATATGTTTTTCAGTAGCTGGTGTTACTGGTGATGTTATCCACACAGGTTTAAGAGAATGATTTTTACTTAAGAAGAATGATGGATCATCATTTCATCATTAGTTTAAGTTACACTGTGAACCCACAGTTCCTGACACGATAAGAGATTTTTTAATACCTCGTTTTCCAAATATACATTTAAATAATGCCACATTTAAAATATAACATCAGGGGGGCCTGGGTGGCTCAGTCGGTTAAGTGTCAGACTCTTGATTTCGGCTCAGGTCACGATCTTGCGGTTCTCAAGACCTGAGCCCTAAGTCGGGCTGTGTGCTTAGCATGGAACCTGCTTGGGATTCTCTCCCTCTCTCTCTGCCTCTGTCCCGCTCACACTCTCTCTCTCAAAATAAATACAAATGAATTTTTTTAAACAAGAGGACATAATTTAAGAACTCCAGTCCTTTTTTATATGCTATTACTTATATACCCCATAGGTTAAAATACAGTCTCTTTAAAAGAATTATTCACCCTTGATATTGCCGTACAAGACGCTCTCTAATGGAAATACTGAAGAAAAGAGGGTAAACACTTAATCTATTAGAACCTTTCTTCCTATTTTCACACCCATTTTGCAGATGAGGCGATGGAGGTATGGGAAACCAGCCCAGGGGGAGGACCAGGAAAAACAGCCAAGCTGACTGGTTAGGAGGCGGGAACGAAGGTAGCTCAGCCAACTGGGTCCATCCCTGTCTTCTTCTGGCTGGGAGCACTAGGAGGGGAGGGGAATCAGCCATCAGGCTGGAATTGTGGGGGTGGATAGCACACCCTGCCTCTCCCTCATTCGCCCTGGAAATTGGCTTGCATCTGTCTGTGGTGCTCCCCTAGACCCTCACTCCCACTCTCTGAAGAGGAGGTACAAATAGAGGGAAGAGTCGTTTTATAGAGTCTCACCTAGGAAGATAAGCCTATGATCTAAAATGACCAAATCCACGGGGCTAGGTGATGCTATGGAAGAGAGAAAATAAAGGGACTCACCTAGGAGAAAACAGAGGTAAACAGAGCAAACAGGGCAGAACTCTGTATGATTTAAAAGTGTAATTAGTCTTCAAACACTGAAGAGATCACATACAGGAAAGGTTATTATACATTTCAAAATGTTTCGAGATCTCGGAAAGTAAATATCTAGTTGCTTACAAATCACACTGGGTCATCAACAGATGAATGGATAAACTAAATGTGATATATGCATACAATGGAATACTTTTCAGCCTTGATAAGGAAGGGAATTCTTTTTTTTTTTTAAGTCTATTTATTTATTTTGAGAGAGACAATGCAAGCGGGGGAGAGGCAGAGACAGAGGGAGAGAGAAAATCCCAAGCAGGCTCTGTCAGCTCAGAGCCCAGCTCGGGGCTTGATCCCATGAACTACGAGATCATGACCTGAGCCCAAACCAAGAGTCAGACGCTTAACCGACTGAGCCATCCAGGCGCCCGGATAAGGAAGGGAATTTTGACACATGCTACAACATAGACAAACTCTGAAGACCTGCTAAGTGAAGCGAGCCAGACACAAAAGAGCAAAAATTGTATGACTCCTTCTACATGAGGTACCTAGAACAGGCAAATTCATAATGGCAGAAAGTGGAGTAAAAGTTACAGCGGCCAGGAGGGAGGGTGGAAGAATGGAGACTTAGTGTTTAACGGATACAGAGCTTCAGTTTGGGATGATGGGAAAGTTCTGGAAATGAACAGTGGTGACGTTTGCAAGAGCATTATGAATGCACCAGGGCCACTGAATTGTGCGCTTAAAAATGGCTGAAATGGCAATCTTTGTATCATGTATATTTTACCACACACACGCAAAAACACTTTGGGTTATATAGGAGAACGAGCTTAGCAGCTAATGACGAATTTCACCCAAAGATAAGAGGCATGGCAGATACATTTAAAAGTTCCAGTACTGGGGCGCCTGGGTGGCTCAGTCGGTTGAGCGTCCGACTTCGGCTCAGGGCATGATCTCAAGTTTCGAGGGCTCGAGCCCCATGTCTGGCTCTGGGCTGACGGCTCAGAGCCTGGAGCCTGCTTTGGGTTCTGTGTCTCCCTCTCTCCCTGCCCCTCCTTCCCTCTCAAGAATAAATAAACATTAAAAGGAAAAAAAAAACTTCTAGTACTAATTTGCCTACATTTTAGTGACTTTATCGGCGTCATTTCTCATCAACTTCTCTACCAGAGAAATCACCCTAAGGGCCTAGCCCCTTCCCACCCACCCACTGTAGTCCTGGCTGCACTTGGCACCTGTCCCTGCCCTCGCCTCCCCGTGCCTCAGAGGAGCCCCTCGAAGCCAGCACTACCAGCAGCCCCTCGACAACCTACCGAGGGGGGAACACCTCCGTGGCCCAGCCGGTACTGTTCGACAGCGCGCGTCTCAGGAGACGAGAGACTGCAGAATCAGTGTTTCAATCACTAGAAGTTGCAAAAACTCTTCCTCCGGCTTCCGGTGGCCCCGGATGAAAGCTGAAAGGTCAAGTGTCCTCCCTTCTTCCTCTGCAGGTCCCAGCTTACTAACTTCTCCCTCAGCCAGACCCTTCTGGGACCGTCCCCTTGTAGCTGGAGTTCTCTCTCTCTCGGTATCTCCAGGTTCCCCCAGCAGACTAGGGAGGAAGCAGTCGTGGGTAGGAAGAAGGGGGAGCCTGTGACCTGGGGCACACAAGGAGGGAGCCGAGGGACCTGCAAGTCAGGCCGAAAGCTGCTAGCCTGGATGAAAGGAGCACGCGAGCCCAAATGTGCCGGGGTAGCCTCCAGGCTGACCACTGTGCTGAGACCCTGTTTGGCACCCACTGTTCACGAGCTCAGTGCCCCCGAGCGACCTGTTCCAGGAGACGACCAGTGCCAGGCCTGATTATACCAGCAGGTGCCAGTTGCCCATGGCTTTACTGCTTTGAGCGGATGTGGGGGTGCGGATAGAAAGGTCTGGAAGTTCCTTTCTAAATCAGCCCAACAAAACGGTCCATTCTAATCATTTATTCATGAAATGACTGATCTGTGACTGTGTAGCTGGCCTCCAATAATGTCAGCAGCAGAGGCATTGGAGTGTTCGCTGCCCGCCAGATTTTATGGGGTTTCTTGCGGATCATGTCATCGGATCGACCAAATGAGGCAAGCACTGCTCTTTGTCCTGCTGTTGAAATGAGGACGTGGAAGTCCAGAAACAGTTCACGGTTCCCCCCAGGACGTACTAGAGGAAGCACGAGGTGATGTCAGATGTGGCTCCGTGCGATCCGATTCCAGGGTCATGGCCCTAACTGCCAATATCCGTGTTCTTGAAATCTAACTTTAATTCGGCTTCGATTCAGCTGTGTGACCTTGAGCAAGTCATTTCTCTGTCCCGGCCTCGCTTTCCTTATCTGTGAGCGATCACGAAGCTGCTTTTGAGCTGAGGTTTTATGACTACGATTTGAACACTTGTTATGTATAAGGCCTTTGCTGATAGACGTTGAACTAATAAAAATGTTTTTGAGTGAACTCTTTGGTGTCCATTAAGTTTGCAAGGCCATTTAGTCCAAGAGGCCTCTTTTGATTTCTAGACTTTACTACCCAGTTTGCCCCTCAACCCCAAGTTGTTCTTGCACACCCCAAAACAAGTACCAGGTAATAAGCTTTTCGTTTTCTCTCCTTTTGGACAAACCTTTTTATTTGGGGTCCGATGTTTCTGGAGAGGCTTTTTCCTCCCCTGCCTTTTGGGTTATAGGACCTGTACCAGCTTTGCCTTATGAATCTTTCCTTATTGCCTTGAACCTGTCTTCCTCTTTGAAGAGCTCAAACAGTCATTTGTAAGGATACTTACTGCAGTTGATTCCTATAATATACTGAATTCCAGTGTGACCGGGATTTGTAGCAAAACCTGGTTACGTACAAATCACGAGCATTCAATTTTATTTTATTTATTTGTTTTTCATGTTTATTTATTTTTGAGAGAGACAGAGAGAGAGAGACAGAGAGACAGAGCACGAGCGGGGGAGGGGCAGAGACGGAGGGAGACACAGAATCTGAAGCAGACTCCAGGCTCTGAGCCATCAGCACAGAGCCTGATGCGGCGCTCGAACTCACAGACCGCGAGATCGTGACCTGAGCTGAAGTGGGATGCTCAGCTGCCTGAGCCCCCCTGGCGCCCCACAAATCACATATATTAAGCAATCACACAAACTCAACATCATTATGACAAGATTGGGGGGTGGGGTAAATAGCCCAGAGGACTATGTTTAGATTTATACTGGAATTCAAATTTCGGCACCTAGTTTTTCTATTTTTTTTTTTTTTTTTTTTGAAGTGGTATGACTTTGGGCAAGTCGGTTAGCTTCTCTGAGGCCCAGCTTTCCTCACATTTCCAAAATAACATTTTTCTGATAATAGCAAGCTGTATGGTGCACTGAGTATTCACTTAATCCTCACAACAACCTCATAAATAGGTAGTTGATTATCCCCATTTTACAGATGGGTTAAGCACAGGCAGGTACTAAGGAAACAGTGGAGTCACAATTTGAACCAGACAGTTGGTTCCGGAGCTCGGGTTCTGTAACCACTGCAGAACCTTAACTGGCTTAGTAGCGGGTTTCTAACACCAACTCCCTGGCGCGTTTTTTTTCCTTTTTATTAAAGTGTACTTAATATACGATGTTATATATTAGTGCCAGGTGTATAACATATGGATTCGATAATTCTGTACATTACAAAATGCTCGTGGCAGGTGCTGTCACCATCTGTTATTCCAACGTTATTGACTATAGTCCCTGTGCTGTACTCTTCTTCTCCGTGACTTGGTCATTTTATGACTGGAAGTTTGTACCTTTCAATCCCCTTTTCCTATTTCACCCATTCCCTCCCCCACCCACCTCACCTCTGGCAACCACTGTATTTAAGAGTCTGGTTGGGAGCGCGCGGGTGGCTCAGTCGGTTAAGCATCTGACTTCGGCTCAGGTCATGATCTCACGGTTTGTGAGTTCGAGCCCCACATCGGGCTTTCTGCTGTCAGGACAGAGCCCACTATGATCCTCCGTCCCCCCCCCTCTCTATCCCTCCCCCATTCACCCTCTCTCTCTCAAAAATAAACAAACATTTTAAAAAAGCTATTTGGGGGAGCCTGGGTGGCTCAGTCGGTTAAGCATTGGACTCTGGCTCAGGTCATGATCTCACCGTTCGTGAGTTTGAGCCCCGTGTCAGGCTCTGGGCTGACAGCTCAGAGCCTGGAGCCTGCTTCGGATTCTGTGTCTCCCTCTCTCTCTGCCCCTCCTTCACTCATGCTCTGTCTCTCTCAAGAATAAATAAGCATTAAAAACATTTTAAAAGAAATCTGTTGGAATGAGTACTGGGTGGTGTATGTAAGCCAATTTGACAATAAATTATATTCAAAAAAAAAGAGTCTGTCTGGCCTGACTTTTATTCTCCAAGCTCTCAGTGATTTGTTACTGAAGAACCTAAGTACTAATCAGTATATAGGAGCAAAGTGGAATAAGGGAAATATGTTTCGTGCTCTTAGATCCCTGGCAGAAGTAGAAGCAGCTGCATTTCCCATAATTTTATTCAACGCAGAAGATTTACTTGTGCCTTCTGGGAAAGGAAGGGCCTCTGCTGGTTCCGAAAATGGTGAGGGATCGAGCATTGATTGACTTTGAACACCAGCTTCAGGGAAGGAGCTGGCCGGGTGCACAGAGACATTGTGTGAAGCTTAATCATGGAGAGTCCACAAAAGCAGAGGGGAGAATCCCTAATGTCGTTAGCCCTAGGCTTAGCTAAGAAGAGGTCAACCTCAACGCTCAGTATTCTTCAGCTTCCTTTGGGAAATGTTCCACTGTGAGGGTTTCAGACCCCTCTGGCCCAACCCATCTGGCTTGCAAATTGTTGACCTACAGACTATTTAAAAATGTAGTTAGTTGTCAAAATTTATTCACATTTATATCCAAGTTGCTGGATTATTGCAAAATCTGAAAGTCTGACCCGTCCCACCTGTCAACCGCTCAGCAGATGCTGCCGCCATGAGAATGAGTCGGTGCACCACTCCCCTAGACCCCCTTCATGCCACCCCCAGCCGCCTGGTTCACTAGTGTCCACACCTCCTGGACTCCTAATAGCCACTGAAGTGGCCATCCTTTTTCCAGCCTTTTAGGATTTTTCCTTGACATCATCCCTTTTCACCAGATGCCTAGTATGTTTCACCAGATTCATTTACTCAATTAGGGGCTCTTTCCAGGTTAAAAAACACTTAGCCTTGCTAAAATGCACACATCTCCTTACAGGACATTAAGGTAATGGTGTTATTAATAAAGATTCTAGGCATCCAGAAAATCCATTTTGTCAAATGGTCTTTTGGCAGGGCTTGCTTGATAACAAATCATCTTCAGAGCATAAAATATTTACATTTATTTATTTTTTTATTATTTAATTTTATTTTTTAAAAGTTTATTTATTTATTTTGAGAAAGAGAGACCATGAACAGGGGAGGAGCAGAGAGAGAGGGAGAGAGAGAATCCTAATCTGGTTCTGAACTGTCAGTACAGAGCTCAACGTGGGGCTTGAACTCATGAACCATGAGATCATGACCTGAGCTGAAACCACGAGTCAGTTCACTTAACCAACTGAGCCACTCAGGCATCCCTATTTTTTTTATTTGAGAGAGAGAGAGAGAAAGAGAGGGATCGTGTAAGTGAGGGAGAGGGGCAGAGGGAGACAGAGAGAATCTTAAGCAGGTTTTATGCTCAGTGTGGTGCTGATGCAGGGCTCAATCCCATGGCCCTGGGATCATGACCTGAGTGGAAATCAAGAGTCTCATGCTCAATTGACTGAGCTACCCAAGTGCCTCTAAAATATATACATTTTAAAACTATACGTTTAAAAAAATTTTTTAATGTTTATTTTATTTATTTTCAGAGAGAGAGATAGAGCATGAGCAGGAAAGTGGTAGAGATAGAAAGAGGGAGAGAATCTTGTGCTAACAGACAGAGCCTGATGAGGGGCTCGAACCCATGAACCATGATAACGACCTAAGCCGAAACCAAGAGTCAAATGCTTAACCAACTGAGCCACCCAGGTGCCCCAAGACCATAGTTTTTTAAAGTTTTTATTTCACAAGTGAAGCTTTTGAAAAATGAGAAGTCCAAATTCCAGAGTTATTTAGATAATATGTTCCAAATGTCATGCTTGCAGAAAACTATAATGATGATCAACATAGAGCTAGCTTATGAAGTGACTATTCCTTGAAAACTCTTAAAATAGTCTGGACATAAGTGAATAAAATACAGTCTTTCAAGAGAGAATTTTATTCATGATAACTCTTCATGAGGAAATTTTCAAACCTCTAAGTTGGTATATATGGTCCGAGATTTTATATTTTTATATATTTATAGTATTTAATATATAACATATAAATGTTATATAGATAGATAGATTGATAGATAGATATGTAGATAGAGAGATACTTTCTAAGGGAATATCCTAGTCTGGATTACTTTTAGATATCCTTCACTGTTTATTATTCTTGACAATAGTTAAACCATGCTAAATCAAGACCTCTGGAAATCTAGAACTATAGTCCCATATATAATGAAAACCCATTCAGATGTAAGTGGCTATGAACCAAGAGAGTAATATCACCAAAACCACAATTAAGAATATAGCTTCTCCCATTACTAACCAGTAATTACAGATTTATGCTCTATTTAGCATCTTTTAGAGCATGTACTTTATAGTATAAGAAGCATTATAATTTCACTTCTCCATCAAGAATGAGAAAACAAAACAAAACAAAAAGAATGAGAAAGCAGTCTGACAAGCAGGTGTGCTCTCCGACAAGAATAAGAAGGGCTAGGGGTGCCTGGCTGGCTCATTGGGCTAAGCACTGACTCTTGATTTTGGCTCATTTCATGATCTCATGGTTGTGAGGGGGAGACCTGAGAGAGCACTTGTGGAGCCCTGCTTAAGATTCTCTCTCTCTCTCTCCCTTCCCCTCTGCCCCTCCCCCCATTCACGTGAGTGTGTGAGCTCAAAAGAATAAATAAATAAGTAAATAGGAAAAAACAGTGCTAAATAGAATCACAAATGAGAGAGAAATAACAACCAACACCACAGAAATACCAACAATTATAATATTATATAATATATGTATATATAATATATAATATTATATATAGCAACAAATTGGACAACCCAGAAGAAATGGGTAACTTCTTAGAAACGTATAAACTATCAAAACTGAAACAGAAAGAAATCGAAAACTTGAACAGACCAATAACCAGCAAAGAAATTGAATCAGTAATCAAAAAACTCCCAACAAATGAAAGTCCAGGACCAGATGGCTTCACAGGCCAAACATTCCAAGAAGAGTTAATACCTACTCTTCTCAAACTATTCCAAAAAAACATAGAAAAGGAAGGAAAACTTCCAAATTCATTCTATGAGGCCAGCATTACCCTGATACCCAAGCCAGGTAAAGGCACCACTAAAAAACAGAACTACAGGCCAATATCCCTGATGAACATAGATACAAAATTTCTCAATAAAATACCAACAAATGCAATCAAAAAATACATTAAAAATCATTTACCAGATCAAGTGGGATATTTTCCTGGGTTGCAGGAGAGGCTCAGTGTTTGAAAACATACCAATGTGATACATTACATCAATAAGAGAAAGGAAAAGAGCCATATGATCATTTCAATAGACACAGAAAAAGCATTTGACAAAGTACAACATCCATTCATGATAAATAACCCTCAACAAAGTAGGTTTAGAGGGAACATACCTCAACATAATAAAGACCATATATGAAAAACCCACAGCTAACATCATCCTCAATGGGGAAATCTGAGAGATTTTATTCTACAGTCAGGAACATGACAGGGATGCCCACTCTCACCACTTCTATTCAACATAGTAATGGAAGTCATAGCCACAGCAGTTAGACAACAGAAAGGAATAAAAGGCATCCAAATTGGTAAGGAAGAAGCCAAACTTTCACTGTTTGTGGATGACATGATACTTTATATTAGAAAACCTGAAAGACTACCAAAACACTGCTAGGACTGATAGACGAATTCAGTAAAGTTGCAGGATACAAAATCAATGTACAGAAATCTGTTGCATTCCTATACACTAATAAAGAAGCAACAGAAAGAGAAATTAAGGAATCAATCCCATTTATGACTGCACCCAAAAAGGTAAAATACCTAGGAATGAACCTAACCAAAGCAGTGAAAGACCTGTACTGTGCAAACTATAAAACACTGATGAAAGAAATTGAAGACAACACAAAGAAATGGAAGAACGTTTCATGCTCATGGATTAGAAAACAAATATTGCTAAAATGTCTATACCACCCCAAGCAATCTGCACATTTAATACAATCCTTATTAAAACACCAATAGCATTTTTCACAGAGCTAGAGCAAACAATCCCCAAATTTGTATGGAACCACAAAAGACCCTGATTCAATCAGCCAAAGCAACCTTGAAAAACAAAAACAGGGGTGCCTGGGTGGCTCAGTTGGTTAAGCATCTGACTCTTGATCTCAGTGTTGTGAGTTCAAGCCCTGAATTGGGGCATGGAGCCTACTTTAAAAAAACAAAAAAAGAAAGAAAAGAAAAGAAAAACAAAGCTGGAGCTGTAGTAATCAAAACAGTATGGTACTGGCACAAAAATAGACACATAGATTGAACAGAATAAAAATCCCAGAAATGAACCTACAACTATAGAGTCAATCTTTGACAAAGCAGGAAAGAATATCCAATGGGCAAAAGACAGTCTCTTCAACAAACGATGTTGGGAAAACTGGACAGCAACATGCAAAAGAATGAAACTAGACCACTTTCTTGCATCATACACAAAAATAAATTCAAAATGGGGGGCACCTGGGTGACTCAGTCAGTTAAGCATCCTACTCTTCTCTTGGTTTTGGCTCAGGTCGTGATCTCACAGCTTCGTGGGTTCAAGCCCCGTGTCCGGTTCTGTGCTTATGGCGTGGAGCCTGCTTAGGATTCTCTCTCTCCCTCTCTCTCTCTGTCCTCCCCCACTTGCACTGTCTCTGTTTCTCTCAAACTAAATAAATAAACTTAAAAAAAATAAACTCAAAATGGATTAAAGACCTAACTATGAGACCTGAAGCAATAAAAAGCCAAGAAGAGAACACAGGTGGTAGCTTTTTTGACATCAGCTACAGCAACTTCTTTCCAGATATGTCTCCTAATGCAAGAGAAATAAAATAAAAAATAAACTATTGAAATCATATAAAAATAAAAAGCTTCTGCACGATGAAGGAAAAAAATCAACAAAACTAACAGGCAACCTAGTGAATGGGAAAAGTTATTTGCAGATAACATATCCAGTAAAGGGTTAGTATCCAAAATATATAAAGAACTTATGGAATTCAACACCCCCAAAATGAATAATCGATTTATAAATGGGCGGAAGACATGAATAGACAATTTTCCAAAGAAAACATATGGGAGCCCAAAAGACACATGAAAAGGTGCTCAACATCACTTATCATCAGGGAAATGGCAAATCAAAACTACAATGAGATATCACCTCACATCTGCCAGAATGGCTAAAACCAACAACACCAGAAACAACAGGTGTTGGCAAGGATGTGGAGACAGGGGAACCCTCTTACATTGTCGGTGGGAATGCAAACTGATGAAGCCACTCTGGAAAACGGTATGAAGATTCATCAAAAACTTAAAAATAGAACTACCCTACAATCCAGCAATTGCACTACTAGGTATTTACCCAAAGGATACAAAAATACTAATTCAAAAGGATACATGCACCCCCATGTTTATATCAGCATTATTTACAATAGCCAAAGTATGGAAACAGCCCAAGTGCCCATCAATTGATAAATGGATAAAGAAAAAGTGGCATGTGTGTGTGTGTGTGTGTGTGTGTGTGTGTGTGTGTGTAATATCCATTATATACAATGGGATATTACTCAGCCATAAAAAGTGAAATCTTGCCATTTGCAAACACATGGAAGGAGCTAGAGAGTATCATGCTAAGCGAGATAATACGGTCAGAGAAAGACAAATATATATTATTTCACTCATATTTGGGATTTAAGAAACAAAACAAATAAGCAAAGGGAAAAAGAGAGAGAGAGAAACCAAGAAACAGCCTCTTAATTATAAAGAAGGAACTAATGGGTACCAGAGGGGAGGGGGTGGGGGGATGGGTGACATAGGTGCTGGAGATTAAGGAGTACACTTGTCATGAGCACCGGGTGATGTACAAGTGTTGAATCACTGCACTGAACACCTGAAACTAATATTATGCTGTATGTTAACTAACTTGAATTTAAATAAAAACTTGTAAAGAAAAGAATAAGAAGTGCACACGGTAGTTTGAAGTCAATCCTAGTCCTCGATGTACCACATTTGATGCAGTTAAAATTACTTTCTGTCCTTTAAATATTTAAAAAAGAACTTGCAATTTTGGTTAACTTGGATGTTCACAAAATCCTTTAACTACAGCACATCAGAAAGAAAGAAGGCAGCATCTACTTATTATACTGTGTAGGACACCCAAGCTCCCTGCCACTCAACATCACTAGACTTTGACAGTCCCCGAAATCACAGCTATTGGAGACACACAGTGATGCCAACAAGATCTGTACACTCTCCCACATAGGTGTCATCTCAACTCATAATCCCACATTTCTGTCAGTCTATCTGAAATCTCTGTCACCTCTGATATACTCCACCTGCGGTAAGCAATACAAATCAGTGTCTTCTCTATTTCACATTTCTCCATCAGTTACGCTATTACTGTGTCTAGTATTTCCTACTCTATGTAGACCAGTAGTCTCCAAACATTTTTTGTGATAATAGCCTTATTGAGATATAATTTATATACCATATAATCCACCCATTTAAAGTGCACAGTCCAATGTCTTTAGTATATTGACAATATTGTGAAAACATCACCACAATCAATTTTGGAACATTTCCATCATCCCCCAAAGAAACCCTATGCCCACTGGCATGCATCCCCCCTTTCCCTCCAACCCCTCAGCCCCTGGAAATCATTAATTTACTTTCTGTCTTGGTCACTTTCCCTATTCTGGGCATTTTATACAAATGGAATCCTATAATATGTAGTCTTTTGGGACGTGCTTCTTTCATTTAGCATAGTATTTTCAGGGTTCACTTGTGTTGTAGTATGTATCAGTTAATTTCTTTTTACTGTCAAATAATGTTCCATTTTGTAAGTATGCCATAATTAAGAATCTAAAGATACCAAGTATTTCAATGATGTGGAACAATGAGAAATTTGCTGTATTCCTAAAGAAAGAGAGTAAAATTTTCAACCACTATGAAGAGCAATTGGCAATACCCTTATAGTTAAAGAAGTGGGTACCTTAAGACACAGCAGTTACATTCTTAGGTATGACTTCTACAGGAATGTTTGTATAGGTGCACAAAAGACACATACATGTACTCTCAGCTTTGTAATTGCAAAAAGGTATAACTCTTCTTACTGTTCATGAAGAAAAGAATGGGTATACCATTCTCATGAACAGTATATTCCATCAGTGGAGTATTTCGTAATGAACTATAGACATAGATGAAATCTGAAACGTATACTAAACAAAAAAACAGCTTTCCAGAACACATAATATCATGTATGTAATTTTTAAAGATTTTTGTTTATTTTTAAAATTTTCAATGTTTATTTTTGAGAGAGAAAGAGAGAGAGACAGAGCACGAGCAGGGGAGGGGCAGAGAGAGGGAGACACAGAATCCAAAGCAGGCTCCAGGCTCTGTGCTGTCAGCACAGAGCCCAACATGGGGCTCAAACTCAAGAACCATGACATCATGACCTGAGCCTAAGTCAGATGCTTAACCAACTGAGCCACCCAGGCACCCCATGTAATTTTTAAAGATTTTTACACTTATGTACCATGTATGAACTTTTATATTTCTCTAAAAGCACTTCTCTATTTTCAAAAACTAGCCCCTTTCACCCACCTCAGCTATGATTCTTTGACATATACAAGCAATAGAAAATAATTCCAAAATTTTTCAAAAGAAAGGGATGTATTACAATTATACTGAACAGTTCATATAGTCAAAGAAAGTGCTGAACCAAAAAAATCTTGAAATTGATTATGGCAGCACCAAAGTCTTCAGCAGCAGGAACCTTCCTGTGGGTCCTGCCATAGTGTGACTCTGCTTCTGACCTTAAGTCTGTTGTGGGTTTTCTCCTTGGGAATCGAAATTCCTGCAAGGGTATGTCATTGACCTGCTTAGTCTCACTTCCTTTGGAGTGGGAGTGGATAGGCTGGCATGTTCCCTTCTCTTACTGATCGTGCAGGCAAGGAGAATGGACCTCTCAGATCTCAGAGATGCTGTGCTCTGGAACCTATCGCTAGGTTAGCTCAGAGCCCATGCTGCCCGCAGGCTGCTCCCCAGCCCACCAGTGAGCTCAGCACAGCTGTGAGACAAGCTCATTCCTGGGAGTATCCAGGTCTGACAGCTCTCCCAGCTTCTCCCATCCTCTTCCTGCTCCCTCCCCATATCAAGTACCATATGGAGTGGGTACTCTCCAAAGGATGGGTGCTGGGCAGGAAAAAACACACCTATATTCCAACATCACCACATTATAGTACTTAACTTGCCAGAATACACACATGTGTACACTATAAATCCTTCTTCTGAGGCTTCCCCAAAATGTTCCTGAGATTCTGCAAATTTCCATATGCAACTTGTAAACACTTTCGTTCCCTGACCGATGAAAAACAACCCAAAGTCATGCCTACCTCTCGCATCTAGAATAAAGACTTAGATGTTTTTAGAGTTTACGAGCTCCCAATCAAGTACATTCCATTTCTTATTCCATCCAAATACTTTCTTACTTTTTTTTTAAAGTTTATTTATTTTGAGAGAGGGAGAGGGAGTGTGTGTGTGTGCGCGAATGCGTGCATGCATAAGTGGGGGAGGCGCAGAGAGAGAGAATCCCAAGCAGGCTCCACGCAGCACAGAGCCTGATGCTGGGCTCGAATTCATGAATCCTGAGATCATGACCCCAGCCGCCATCAAGAGTTGGACGCTTAACACACTGAGCTACCCAGGCACCCCCCCCCCCCCAGTATTTTCTTAATATGCTGAAATCCACGGTGAATTTAACCATTGCCCAAACTCCTGCTAATGATGTGAGAGGTAGGCATAAAGAGAAGGACAATTTTTTAAATAAACAGAAGACAAAGAAAAGCAGGAAGTACAGATTGAAGTAAAACGTGGTCAGAGGGTACAGCTGGTGTCCACGTCTTCCTTCCCCCATCAGGCCAGCAGCTCTGCTGGTCAGGGATCTGTGCTTAGCAGAGTGCCTGAAGTTTTATTCCTGAGGGCTGAATTCAGGGTCTTTTTGCCAGTGTAAAGTAAGAGTAGTCCTCATGCATTTTTGCTATTAGGACTAGTAATTAAGGAAGATCCCAGAATGGACTTCAGAGGGTCACTCTTCTCTTCATGACCTCATTGTATCACAAAATATCAATTTAGAGGCTTTGGGGGAGACAGTGGGCAGATAACAAAATCTCCATTTAGAACTGAATAAAAAAAACAATGAATTTTATTTTCTCATGAACGGGAAGTGAGAAAGTAGATTAGGTTTCAGGCACATTTTTATCAAAGCCCTGCTCAGTTTCTGGAATCTTCTCTTTGGTCTGCCCTCCCTTGTGAGTCTGCTTTATCTATGCTACCAAGAGCGACTATAATGGGGGATTGGCTGCTGCCTTTCAGATGCCTTGAGTTAGTGACACATACAGTTTTATTTTTCCCCACAGAAGAATGCAGAGATATAGGAACCCAAGAGGAGAGCTGGATGAGGGAAAGACAAGAGAATTCTTCCCAGAGTTACAGCTCATGAATCATCTGCTTCCTTTCCCCTGGACCCTTCGTTCTCCAGGTCCAAAGGTTTTACTGATGTGTTCTTCCTCTCTCTATACCACCCCCAGGACATAGTAAGTTTTTTGCTGAAATAGGTGTTGCCATTGACTAGTTTCGGCTTTTTGCTCAACCAGGAAAACAGACAAGAAGGAGAGAGTTAGAGTTAGTGTTGGCACTGACTCTCACAACAAGGGAAAGAGAATTTGCTCCTTGCGAACACTCTTCCCTCAGCAACTATCCATCCCCACCTCTTTTACATCAGATCCCCCATTTTCATCAATCATTTGTACCCCCTTATGATCCATGTGATTCTAGAGATAATAATCTCTCTCCTAGCCACAGGGCTCGAAGCCAAATATGCTGAGTCCATTGGTCTTATGGTAATAGAACCAGAAACCACAGTTAGCACCAATCAACGCATGACAACCCCAGACAATTATCATTGGTTCAAGGTTGGGTAGGTGACCAATGTTGGTCGAGTCAGACTTCTGGAAGGAGCTTTCATCCTATGACCAGGATAGAGGTAAGCAAAGAAGTCCTTTCTTAGAAGCTATTAGCAGCTATCTTGTGATCTGCAGGGAAGGTAGTCTGCAATCTTTTCTGCAGCATTACTTAAAAATTTAATAAAGGTTATGAGATTTGTATTCTTGTGTTTACACAATTCATTTTTTTAAAAAAAAATTATTTTCGGGGCGCCTGGGTGGCTCAGTCGGTTAAGCGTCCGACTTCAGCTCAGGTCACGATCTCGCGGTCCGTGGGTTCGAGCCCCGCGTCGGGCCCTGGGCTGATGGCTCGGAGCCTGGAGCCTGCTTCCGATTCTGTGTCTCGCTCTCTCTCTGCCCCTCCCCCATTCATGCTCTGTCTCTCTCTGTCCCAAAAATAAATAAACGTTAAAAAAAAAAATTAAAAAAAATTATTTTATTTGATCCAAGTTAGTTAACATATAGTGTAGTATTGGTTTCAGGAGTAGAATCCAGTGATTCATCACTTACTTTCAACACCCAGTGCTCATCCCAACAAGTGTCCTCCTTAATGCCCATCCCCCACTTAGCCCATTCCCCCCCCCCCCCCACTCCCCTCTCCTCCAGTAACCTTCAGCTTGTTCTCTGTATTTAAGAGTTTCTTTTGGTTTGCCTCCCTTTCTCTTTTTATCTTATTTTCCTTTCCTCCCCCTATGTTCATCTGTTTTGTTTCTCAAATTTCACATATGAGTGAAGTCACATGATATTTGTCTTTCCCTAACTTATTTCACTTAGCATAGTGCGTTTTAGTTCCATCCACATAGTTGCACATGTTAAGATTTCATTCTTTTTGATCACTAATATTCTATTACATATATACCACATCTTCTTCATCCATCCATCAGTCAATGGACATTTGGGCTCTTTCCATAATTTGGCTATCGTTGATAGTACTGCTATGTACATTGGGGTGAATGTGCCCCTTCGAACCAGCACTCCTCTATCCTCTGGATAAATACCTGGTGTTGCAATTGCTGGGTTGCAGGGTAGTTCTATTTTTAATTTTTTGAGGAACAGCTATACCGTTCTCCAGAGTGGCTGTATCAGTTTGCATTCCCACCAGCAGTGCAAAAGGATTCCTCTTTCTCCGCATCCCCGTCAACATCTGTTGTTTCCTGAGTGGTTAATTTCAGCCATTCTGGCGGGTGTAAGGTGGTATCTCATTGTGGTTTGGATTTGTATTTCCCTGATGATGAGTGATGTCGAGCATCTTTTCATCTATGTTAACCATCCGGATGTCTCCTTTTGGAAAAGTGTCTTACACAATTCATTTCTAATTTGCTTTAAAAGCACACTTCTCAAAACAGAATTGTTTTTCCAAATTAATCGACAGAAAGTCAGTACTTAATCTGTTCTTTAACATTTCAACTACTGATCAAACACCTATTTAAGTGGTGCAACAGATCTCTTGCAATTTAATAGTATTTCTTTTACACAAGCCATGATAAAATAATTTTTAATTAAAAATTTTATTTATTTAAAAAAATAATCTTTTTTTTAAGTTTTGATACCAGAATTTATTCCTTATGTTGTGTATACATTACAGATTTTTGTGGTTATGATTATTCCCAAACATTTGCTCATTTTCTTGTGCACTAGTGTTATAATTTATTTATCCACCACTATCAGACAATTCCAATACTCTGCTTATATATATATATATATTTACTGTAACCAGTGATATTTGTACTTTAATAAGATCTTTTGTTGCTTTTCCTGTCCATTTATTCCAATTAAAACTACTTCTTTTATCCCCTCTTTAAACCAGGTTTAGTGATAAATTACATCCAATTTTGTTTAATGAGGGTAATCGTTATAAAACTGTCCTTTAAACCAGGAGATATAACAATCTGATTTATAATCTTAAAAAATCTTTTGATTATTCTTTCTAATGTGTTCCACTGTGGGGTTTTTTTTTAAGATTTTTAATATTTTTTCTTAATGTTTATTTATTTTTGAGAGAGGGAAAGAGAGACAGAGTACGAGTGAGGGAGGAGCAGAGAGAGACAGAGATACAGATCCGAAGCAGGCCCCAGGCTCTGAGCTGTCAGCACAGAGCCCAATATGGGGCTTGAACTCACCAACCATGAGATCATGACCTGAGCCAAAGTCTGACGCCCAACCAACCGAGCCACCCAGGCACCCCTGTTCTGCTGTGTTTTATAGTCCAAAACGGCTTGTCCCATTACTTGAGTCTTGATCATTTCCTGCTACAAAAGACAATCCTCAGATAATGATGCTGGGGGAGGCAGGGCAGACAGAAAAGGCAAATCCAAATGCAGAACATGTCTGTCCTGGTGAAGGAAAAATTCCTCCTTTTTCCAAGAAGAATGAAGTCCAAAGTCACTGGCATTCTACGAGGTAGCTGGCTGGTCATCTCAGACCAGGGCGCCAGGTTGGGGTTCGGTGTGAATGACGGTGGCCAGCAAATTAGGCATCACACAGCGGCAACACTGGGGACCAGAAGTCCCTATTACTGAACTTGCACATAACTTGAATCCCTGCCACAGGATGATGGATTCATGAGTGTTCTGGGTTGGCCAAGGAAACAGGACACTAACATCCAGACCCCAGGTTGTCTTGTGTCTTTAATTAAAAAGTTCTCTCTGCAAGAGATAAAAATAATTTTCTTGTCCTTTTGGGACCATAGCAAGGGCATGAATGAAAATAACATTCATGTGGCTCAAAGCCAATATTCTCATCATGCCAAGTCTTGGTAATCCTTCCTCTACATCAGGATTTCTCAACCTTGGCACTACAGTCATTGGGGCCCAGATAATTCTTTGGTATGGGGGGGGGGGGGGGGCTGTCCTGCTCAGTGTAGGATGTTGAGCGGCACCTCTGACCTCTATCCATGAGGCCTTGAGTGCTGTCTCAGTTGTGACAATCAAAAATGCCCATAGACAACTGTCAAATTGTCTGAGAATCACTGTTCCATTGTGCCAACAGATTTCTTATCTATTTATACCATTCAACCTGAGCACCACGAGGTCTAAGCTTACAAGAGGTAACCCAGAAAACTGTTGAAATGTAACTGACTTTTATGGTGAGCATATTGGATGCACGCTGGGGTGATTATGCCCATAGCAATACTTTTCTCCGGATTCAAAATTATTATCCTCTTGGTCAAACACTTTAAAATTCAGGTCCCACAGAAATTCCCCCAATTTCTTAGAAATAAAGTAGTGGATTCTTACAGTTTTTTTTTTAAATCCCTGCTCTGAGATTCTGCAAACTCCTCCCCCCCCACATACACACACCAAGGGTATGTTGACATCCATGAAACTGGATTGCATGGTAAGCAAGTATTACTTTTGCTATAGCTGTTACGTGCCAGACATCGTCCTTTTCCCTTTACAAGTATTAACTTACTTAATTCTTCCAACAGTCCCATGGGGTTAGTACCAAAATACCAAGAAGTTACTCTAGTTGCCTGAAATCACACCACAAATTTGTGGCAATGCAGTGGGTGGGAGATCCTTTGCTTTTCCTAGTGAGGAAGCCAACCCCAGCTACCAAAGACTGAGGAGGTGAGAGGGGACATGTTCTCTTTCTCCTGAGTTTTCAACAACAGGGGGTCCGTGAGGAGTGTTTGTGTAGAGGCAGACACTTGTGTAATTTTTTTTTTTAAGTTTATTTATTTATTTTGGGAGAGAAAGGGAGAGTGCAGGAGAGGGGCAGAGTGGGAGAGAATCCCAAGCAGGTTCTGGGCTGACTGGGCAGAGTCCCACATGGGGCTTGAACTGAAGAACAGTAAGATCTTGACCTGAGCTGAAATCAAGAGTCGGACACTGAACCCACTGAGCCACCCGGGCACCCGGACACTTGTGTTATTCTTTCCTAAATTCTTAAATTCAATTATTTTATTTCTGGAGCCCTCTATATTCTTTGTTCTGATCCTAACAAAATCATGGCTCAAGTTTGAGACTGCAAATCCCTGATTAGCAAATCTGTAATTAATGACAGTTTGGGAAGTAAAATGATCAGCGACCCAGGTAGTGTTAGAAGGCAAAATTCTGAGCAGGACTGCAACTTAGAAGATCGTGAAATAGATGAAAGCTGAGAATTTTCTTTAAAACTTGGTGATGGTAAGATTATAGAACCTAATCCACATTGAAGCAAAGCATTGGGTACAGGAGAGAAGGGGTGGCTTGAAAGCCTAGGACACAAGAGATTAAGGATGAGGGAAGTCCTAGGGCAGGGCCATTTCAATATGACCATGGCAATTGCCCAGTGGCTCTGGATTGGACCAAGAAAGTCAACCACACATACTTCACCTTCACACACTTGTTGGTAAGTATCTGTTGATTGAACCATTGATATTGTTTAAATTTTCCATTTAATCCCAAAGGCTTCCTCAGGTGACCATCCTAGAATTGGTGCCTCTTGTGGAAAGAAAAAGTATAAACCCTAAATACTTTGATTTAGCTTCTATTCAATTTAAATTTAATTTAAAAAACCCTAGTATATTTCCCTGAGAGGGTAAGATCAATGATGCAAGCACTTTTGAGAAAGCAACACTGAACTTGTTATTCTTGGATAGAGAGAAAAAAGGGGGAGGGAAAATATTGACTTTATCAGTCATCATAATGACACAAAGAGCAAAGAACATTAGCCAAGTGGGGTTAAGGCATAGCTGAATATACTGTGATTTTTAGCATTATGAAACTGAGTTTCTGGCTAATTTTCTTCTATGAAGGGCAAACAGTCTCTTGTAATAATCTATTTTTAAGTACAAAATTTTTTCCTTCTCCTATGGAATTTAATTCTTTTTTTTTTTTTTAATTTTTTTTTAATGTTTATTTATTTTTGAGACAGGGAGAGACAGAGCATGAATGGGGGAGGGGCAGAGAGAGAGGGAGACACAGAATCGGAAGCAGGCTCCAGGCTCTGAGCCATCAGACCAGAGCCTGACGCGGGGCTCGAACTCACGGACCGCAAGATCGTGACCTGAGCTGAAGTCGGACACTCAACCGACTGAGCCACCCAGGCGCCCCCGGAATTTAATTCTTTAAAAAAAATTCTTTTTTGAGAAAGAGAGAGAGAGCGAGCACACGAGCAGTAGAGAGGGGCAGACAGAGAATCTTAAGCAGGCTCCACACTCAGCACGGAGCCCAACACAGGGCTCACTCCCACGACCCTGGGATCGTGACCTGAGCCAAAACCAAGAGTCAGCCACTCAACCGACTGAGCCACCCCCTGGAATTTAATTCTTAATCTTGAGTGTAGGGTTACATGTTTGTTGTAAAATACTATATTATGTTTTGCTACAGGGAAATATAATCTTTAAATTCATATTTTGTAGAAATTGAATTTATTCACCCAAGCTTTAATGTATATACCATCACCATGATGATTAGTGTATCTTTGTTCTATAACTTCACCAGTATATATGTGGCATGAATTCGCTTTCTAGGAAGAAAGTACTAAGATACTTTGTCTTGACATTCTTCCTCAAGGCTTATTTCAGAAAAGTACATTTCATGATTATAAGAGACTTACCTAAGTAAAAGATGAATCTGATTTCTCCAATATCCTAAATATTTCTCTTAGATGGCTTACATTTGGCATTTCTTGAAGAGGCAGTAAGATGAAAAGTGATCTTTCATTAGCAAAGGATGTACAGTAAAACCTCGGTTTGCAAGCATAATTCATTCCAGAAACATGCTTGTAATCCAAAGCACTTGTATATCAAAGTGAATCTCCCCGTAAGAAATAAGGGAAACTCAGATGATTTGTTGCACAACTCAAAAACATTCACATAAAAATGATTACAATACTGTCATATAATACAAAATAATAAGAAAATACAAAATATAAAGCAAAGTAAACAAATTCACCTGCACTTACCTTTGAAAAGCTTCGTGGCTGGTGTGACAGAGACAAGAGAGAGGAGGGTATTGTGTAGGATGACTTTCACTATCACTAATGGAATCACTGCTATCTATTGGCTCAATGGAATCTCTTTCTTTTCATGCAACTTCAACAAGGAACACATGCAAAATTTGGCACTGTGTCAACCATTTTACACATCTCCCTAATCTCATTTGAACAGGGATTTCTCCACCTTTTTCTCCTCCTCCTCTGCAGACGAGATGCAGACGTAGACTTCTTATAAAATCTTGCAAGTTTGGTCACTCGCATACCTCAGTCCTATTTCTTGACGATTTCCATTTTAACTTCCACTGTAATCATCTCCTTCTTCTTACCGCCTTTCTTTTCAACCTTTTTCTGCATGGGGGCCATTGCATATGCTTGCACAGTTGTTGACTACAGTACAGTATTAATAAACTCTTGCCATATACTGTATTTCGTGTAACCGGCAATAAGGCAGCAGAGGAAAGGGTCTATATCTGCAGGCAAGCTCACTCTTGTATGGAAAAACAAAGGACTGTCCATAGGCACTTTGAAGTGACAAAAAATACACTAGTGCCAGTTGTGGGCACCTCCCAACATTCTGAAAAATCACTGATTTCGGCCAAACAGCATGGCCTGCCAGCCAGCATCCGAGCAAGGGAGACGACCAACTACAAGCCCGCAGCACGTGCACACGAGAGAGGAGAACCATTGGCTCAGTTGTAATCATGTGATGTTTCACATCAGATACTACTTGCGTTGCAAGACATCGTTCGTTTATCAAGTTAAAATGTAATAGAAATGTTAGCTCGTCTTGTGGAACACTCGCAGAACAAGTTACTCGCAATCCAGGGTTTTGCTGTACCTTCTTCCAAGAAGTTCATCGGAGTCGGAATGTCTAAATGATCATCCTACCTGTTGCTGGGTAACCAAACCCAAGTGTGCCAGCCTGACGCACAGGGAAGACGATCCCTGGAAGACGATCCCTGGGAAGACGATTCCATGGAATCTGCAGCAAGGAAAGAGTTTATTGGAGAGGCAGCCAAAGGAGGAGACCCGAAGGAGAGCCTCAAATCTGCCTCACCTAAGCAGAGTCAGGGAAATGCAAAGGCAAATGAACGTGACCTGGGTAAAAAGTTGCAGCTCTGCTTATTAGTCTACAGCTGTGTTTATTAGTCCCGTTAACCTTTTGGTTACTGGTTTCAGTATTAGTACATAGAATCCCATCAGCTAGAGGTTTTCTCTGAAGCACCATGTTAAAGGGCTAACAATTTTTTTTAAATAACAAAGGCTCCAGAACTCCTTGTTAGGTTACTACAGTGTTAAGAGATTGTGCGACTTCAAATGCACCGTCTGCATTTTCATGATGCTAGCAAACGTATTGCCATTCTACCGTGACTGTGTTTTGGTTGACTTGTCTTTTTAATGAAAGAGGAAACAGTCGACGGGGTGTTCTACTTCAACCTGACAGTGTTGGGACGAAAATATAATAACATACTTTGTATTTTTAATGGCAAGACTAATTTGTGAGAGTGAACCAGCTGGATATTGGTGCTTACCCACACTGTACTGTAAATGGGACACTGGTGATTTGTGTCTGTGACTTATACGAGTGACCTTTTGCTTGACATTAGGTTTTTCTGGCCTTTTCTCAAGACATTTCTCTTTCTTTTAAACAATAATAGGAATGGGACACTCGGGTGGCTCAGTTGGTTAAATGTCCAACTCTTGATTTCGGCTCAGGTCATGATCCTAGGGTTGTGGGATCGAGCCCACATCGGGCTCTGTGCAGGCAGCATGGAGCTTACTTGGGATTCTCTTTCTCTCTCTCTCTCTCTCTCTGCCCCTCCCCTACTGGCTCATGCTTGCCTCTCTCTCTCTCTAAAAAAACAAAAAATCAAATGCAGAATAAAAAAATAATAATAGGAATGGAGAGTAACCAAAATGAAAGAGACCATTTTTTTGCCCTAAAGTATTTCTTGAAAATAAAACTTTCGGGGCGCCTGGGTGGCTCAGTCGGTTAAGTGGACGACTTCAGCTCAGGTCACGATTTCACGGTCCGTGAGTTCGAGCCCCGCGTCGGGCTCTGGGCTGATGGCTCAGAGCCTGGAGCCTGCTTCCAATTCTGTGTCTCCCTCTCTCTCTGCCCCTCCCCCGTTCATGCTCTGTCTCTCTCTGTCTCAAAAATAAATAAACGTTAAAAAAAAATTTAAAAAAAAAAGAAAATAAAACTTTCTTCTCTTTATCATACAACAGAGAAAAACATGAAATAATTCAGAATCATTAATAATGCTGAGTTTATATAATATGAAATGTCACATGGAGAAAGATCTTTTTAAAATCACCAACATAATGAGTTTGGCTAGCTAGCGTTCAATGTGCCACACATGTTCAAGATACTCTAAGATTTAAAAAACTGGTAAAATTCATGCCACAATTCTGCCCCATTTCTTCACACATTAACTTGTATGATGCAACTCTTTTTTGTTAATGTTTATTTATTTTTAATGTTATTTTTTCACTTATTTTTGAGAGAGTGAGAGAGAGCATGAGCAGGGGAGGGGCAGAGAGAGAGGAAGACACATAATCTGAAGCAGGTGCCAGGCTCCGAGCTGTCAGCATAGAGCCCAACATGGGGCTTGAACCCACAAACCATGAGATCAGGACCTGAGCTGAAGTCGGGTGCTTAACCGAGTGAGTCACCCAGGTACCCCTATTTATTTGTTTTTGAGAGAGTACCTGTGCGCATGAGTGGGGGAATGGCAGAGAGAGAGAGACAGAGAGAGAGAGAGAGAGAGAGAGAGAGAGAATCTCAAGCAGGCTCCATGCTCAGCACAGAGCCCCCCACAGAGAGAGAGAGAGAGAGAGAGAGAGAGAGAGAGAGAGAGAGAGAGAGAATCTCAAGCAGGCTCCATGCTCAGCACAGAGCCCCCCACAGGGGCTCACAACCCTGAGATCGAGATCATGACCTGGGCTGAAATCACGAGTTGGACGCTTAACCCACGGAGCCACACAGGTGCCCCTATGTTGCAACTCTTAATAAGACTGAAACAGATCAGGGAGTAATGTAACAGAACCCTTTACATTAGGACCCTTTTCTTAACTCCTCCCGCTTTCCAACTCTAGCCTGCTCCACCCTGGGGAGGTCACAGTGAGGACTAGTACCGCTGTGGGGGACAAGGCAAAAGAAAAAATTAAATTTTCTTAGTACTTACAGCCCATTGACAAGTCCTTGAAACAGGCAGAGTGACCTTCTTCTAGGAGCTCAGCTGAGTCCGTGTTGATACTTTGCTAAGCGCAAAAGGCAATCTTAGCTTAACATCCCAAGCTCCAGGACACTGTAAATCTACCTTAACATATAAAAATTCCTTTGGAAACTTCCTTTATCTCTAACCCCCCAAGAGATATGTTAGCAATCATCCTCCAAGCATATGGCCCCCTGTATACATATGAAGGGTCTCATAACTAAGGTTTTAGTAGACAGTAGTAAACGACCTTTTCCTAACAACAGCCAGCCCCCTCAAGGTCCTGGAAACCTTGCTTCCAAAATTCCTTGGAGGTTTACACTATCTCTAACTCCTTCCCAGCTTGAAAGTAGATAATCAGTCACCCGTCACAACCCCAGTGCAGTGCAGCTCTTTCTACCCACGGGCCCTGTCCTCATGCTTTAATAAAGCCACCTTTTTGTACCAAAGACGTCTCAGGAATTCTTTCTTGGCTGTCGGCTCCAAAACCCAACATTTCCACATCAGCACCACTGATATTTAGACAGTGGGAAGTAAACATCACCGGGGGTAGCACGGGACAAGGTCATGGAGCTATTGACTGCAGACAGGGAAAGGCTGAATGCACAGCCATTCGAGTCATAGGAGGCTGATGGAGGGGAGTTTGTGTTGGCCCTGAGTTTCTCCCTCCTGTCAATCTGTACCCCAAGGCATCGGGAACCTCGCAACACTGGGTTTCCACACGAGCCTGGAACTTTTTAAGTTCACTGCCTTTTCCCTTGGTTCATTCAAAACCACGTTTATTGGTTTTATGTGGTTGCTCCCTTTTGCTTGGTGCTGCTGCTTCTCCAAGGGTCAGACCCGTGAACCCCCTGAAGAGTCTGGTGCTTCCTGTGCAGGCTCAGTGGGGCAAAGTTCTGTTCCCCACCATCTGTGCCCCAATCTCCACTCAGGGGTAGAATCCCTTCTGCCTTGTCACAGTCCTTGATCACTGGTTTCCATTTTCCGATTCCCTTCAAGGACTCCACCTTCTCCTTAAGAAGATTGTAGCTTAGGGGCACCTGGGTGGCTCAGTCGGTTGAGGCTCCAACTCGGCTCAGGTGTTCGTGGGTTCGAGCCCCTTATTGGGCTTGCTGCTGTCAGCAAGGATCCTGCTTTGGATCCCCTGTCCCCATCTCTCTCTGCCCCTCCCCCACTCGCATGCGCGCGCACGCGCTTTCTCTCTCTTTCTCAAAAAAAAACATTAAGAGAAAAAGAAAATTGTAGCTTATATTTCAAATGCTTTGCTCTCGTTTGGAAAAAAGACAAGAGTACCTATTCTAGAGGTCTTTAAAACAGTCCTTTGCACTTGGTCCTTAAATGAGTGCTTAATAGGATTTTCGTTTTTCCATATCACTAATAGGAGTGACTGCCAGGCCGAATCACATTCCTGAAATGCGCGTGTCCCCCAGTGTGACAACAGTCATCTATGCCACCTCTTTCCTTCCAGCCCCTCCCCCATACATCAGCCATCCAGCACAATTGATAGATTTCTAATTTTACTATCTGGCTTTTTAACATATTCAAAATATGGAGTTTTGAAATAAAAAATTTTAGTTCTTTAATAAAAGCTGCACAGAAAACAAAGTATCATAAGATACAGATTATACCCATTATAATTATTACATGCAGTTATATGCATTATATAAATATAAATATAAAAATATATACTTATATATATTTAAGTGAATGCTCTGCAATGATGGGTGACCAACAGCCTCCTCTAAGGGAGCTATGAGAAGAAGTTGTTTTTATTTTTTTTCATTTTTTAAAATGTATTTATTTTTTAATTAATTAATTAATTTTTTAATTTACACCAAAGTTAGTTAGCATACAGGGCAACAATGATTTCAGGAGTAGATGCCTTAATGCCCCTTACCTATTTAGCCCATCCCCCCCCCCACAACCGCTCCAGCAACCCTCTGTTTGTTCTCCATATTTAAGAGTCTCTCCTGTTTTCTCGCCCTCCCTGTTTTAATATTATTTTTGCTTCCCTTCCCTTATGTTCATCTGTTTCGTATCTTAAATTCCTCATGTGAGTGAAGTCATATGGTATTTGTCCTTCTCTGACTAATTTCACTTAGCATAATACCCTCTAGTTCCATCCACACAGTTGTGAATGGCAAGATTTCATTCTTTTTGATTGCTGAGTAATACTCCATTGTGTATATATATATATATAAATATATATATTTATATAATTGTACATATATTATAAATATATATATAAATATATAAATATATATATATATAAATAAGATGTGGTATATATATATATATATACCACATCTTATTTATCCATTCATCTGTTGATGGACACTTGGCTCTTTCCATACTTTGACTATTGTTGATCATGATGCTCTAAACATTGGAGTGCATGTGTCCCTTCAAACAGCACACCTGGCAACTGACGGAATGGGAGAAGATATTTGCAAATGACATATCAGATAAGGGGTTAGTATCCAAAATCTATAAAGAACTTACCAATTCAACGCCCCCAAAAACAAATAATCCAGAGAAGTTGTTTTTGAAGTATTGCTAACATTGCTGGCTCTGACTCAAATAGCACTCACTTGGAGTTCTGATTGATCACTGGACAGTTCTAGAGTGCAGAGCATCTATTGCGGGGTGGGGAAAGGGTATAAATGACCCCTTGTACTCTGTCCTGGCAAGGGGAGAACACAGCATGGCCTGGGCAATGGTAGCTCCCATTTATTCAGCATTTTTCTGTGTGCCGGACTGTTCTCAGAGCCTTACAGGTACTGAACATTTTTAATCCTCCAGCAACCTTTAGAGTTTTCTTTCCTTGGAAAAGCATAGTAACTCATCCAAGGTCACAGTCCTGTGAAGTTGTGGACCCAGGACCAGGATAGTTCTACCTCAATCATTACACCTTATACTGGATTTTACCTTTCTTCTAAGGGAGTGGTGTGGAAGGAGGAGAAGGCATCTAATTCCAAAATATCAATGACTCCTGGAATATACTAGCATTGATTTTGAAACAAGTGCTTCTGATTTTTGTCTTCTCTCCAGTGTTTAGTAAACAGGAAAGTATTTTCTTTGAAATATGGGAGTCTGGTCTTTAGCGTTCTGGTTGCGGAAGTTGGCTTACTTGCGAATGGGGGTTGCGGGACATCTAATCCCAGAAACACACCAGAAGTGGGCAACCAAACACCACCAGGATCCACACTCTCGTACCCCTGTTCCTCTCTGAACATCTGTCTCCTCTTCCCCTCGTACCGCGGACTAGCCTTTTCGGCTTCTCAGTTTATACAGCAGGACATGGACACTCCCAGGTGCCAGGCTCCTACTCCCTCCCTTTTCAAACCCACCTGGGTCTGTGAAGGGATATCTTGGTAATCCCTCCAAATTCTCAGCAAATGGATTTGGTTGGTTCAGCATGGTAAGGGGTTAACTCTTGTACCAGGTTCAAGGCCCTGTTATCCAAATGTGGCCGCTCCCTTAGCCAACCTGTAGTTATGAATGAGCAGTTTTCTGAAAAGGGATGCAGGTTGGGGGTGGCAGTGGAGAAAGATAAAAACACCACCTAATAGGTACCTACTACATTTAGATTTCACTGAAACTCAACTGGGAAATAATTGTTAGTCCCCCATCCCTTCCTGAACCCATTGGCGTAGGCTTGGCTTTGTGAGTTCACAGAATAAGCGATTGTCATTTGAAAGTAGGATCAGAAGCCATTTCCCCCAGTGGCACTAAATAATGCCTTTAAAAACCAAAACAAGGACATTCAACGAGAATAGTGAGCTTTATTCAGTTTCTTTAAATGGAAGATGCTCATCTTGTTCTATGAGATCCTCGATCCTACAGCCTGCCCTGACACAGAGTAGACATTCAGTAAACATTAGCTGATATTTTAATTTTTTTAAATGTTTTGTTTATTTTTGAAAGGAGAGCGTGAGTGGGGGAGAGGCAGAGAGAAAGAAAGCAGGCCAGAGGACCTGAAGTGGGTTCCGCACCAACAGCACAGAGCCCAATGTGGGGCTTGAACTCACGAACTGCAAGATCACGACCTGAGCCGAAGTCCGACACTCAACTGACTGAACCACCCAGGTGCCCCACTGCTATTTTAATTTTTATAGAAGGCATGGAATGAAGAGTATTTAATGTTGCCGAAGTGGGGGTACTGAAATTGATGCTGTACCTTGACCTTCTCAGCACTTCTCCAGACCAAGACCTACCATAGAGGTATCAGCTGACAATACTCAGTAAAACATAATATTATTGAGGACCATGTTATCAGGACATGAAAATTTAAAACAATATTTAAAAGACCAAGATTATATAAACCATGCTGTATGTTAATATCAAATTTACAGCAAGTTCTTTAACTACGTGTGTTTCCTTCCAATAATTTGACATCTCCCTTGCTATCCGGCTTGTCCATCTCCTGGTATCTTACAATGTGCATACGTAAATTCCATAAAATGCTTATTAGTTTCTATTATCTTGAAGCATTAATGTCACAAAAAATTACTATCTCAAATTAAAAAACTAGCTTAAAATCTTAAATTACTAATATCAATCATATAGTTACTAATACATTAGTTAAGGATTGCTAATAATAGTTTTAAATGGTTTGTGTCTTGACACAGAGCGGGGAGGAGGGGCAGGGGGGAGCCAAGACGGTGGAAGAGCTTGGAAGTTTTTTGTGTGTCTCACGTCCATGAAACGCAGCCAGACCAACACTAAACCATCCTACACACCTAGAAAACTGATTGGAGGGTTAACACAACAATCTGCACAACCTGAACCACAGAATTCAGCAGGTACATGGCGGAGAGAGGTGAACTTGGGGAGCGAGAAGCCACAGCGGGCAGGCAGCCACTTTTGCCGTCGGAGAGAGGACAGAGGCTGGGGGGAGGGGGGATGGGGGATACAGGAAAAGCCCCGCTTCCCAAAAGCAGCTGGAGAGAAAGTAGAAAATGAGGAACAGCCGCAGGGACTAAACTAAAAAGGGAGAAAGGAAGAAGGAGAGGATTTAAATTCCATTAAGACCGTAAACAAGGAGAGCGCATTGTCTGCAACTCTGCAGCTCCCTACCTGGCGGTGCTCTGGTGGGAAGGGCGAATCCCCAGGAGCAGAGTGGGTTCTGGGAGGTTCTTGGGCCACACAGGGAAGAGTGGTTCCACTGCTGGAAGGATATTTTGTAGAGACTGTTGAGGCCACCTGGTCCCAACAGACCCCAGAGAACAGCCACATTCACTGGTGCTGGAACAAGGTCAGTAAGGGTGAAGCCTGGTGCCAGATGTGTGTTGTGATTTTCCACAGTCCCTGAGGCGCTGCTGCTACACTATCTCGCGAACTTTTTCTGGGGCGGGTGGCACCTGGCCGCAGTCTCGGGGCACTGGCAGCAGAAGGGTCCAGCAAGCGTTCCTGGGTGCAGCCGACATTCATTCGGCCATTGCTCGGTGAGACCCTCCCACAGAGGGTTTGAAAAGAATCAAAGCCGCGGTCCTTCAGAAGTAAGGGGCCGGGGAAAACAGCCACATCTGAAACAAAACTCGGGAGGTATTGCCTGGGGCTTGGTCATGGACAGTGAAAAAGGAGGGGGTGGATGAGAGCTGAAGACAGAGCACGGGTGCACGATTGCTGATCAGGGAGAACAGAGGTCTGATACTAGAGACTGGGTAGCTGGGTGATGCCATTTTCACCGCTCCCGCGCATGCGCATACGCACTTAGGAGCGCCACAACACTCCACCCCAGTAGTGTAGCAGCGCCATCTAGTGTAGAACGGAGCTGTTACACTGAGCCCCGCCCAATGGGGCCAACCTTGCTCTTCAAGAACACAAGTCTCACCGCCTGCTTAGTTTATGGACTATAAAGCACTTCATAGTCTGACTCATAGGGGAAAATGAAGTAATTTCAGTCCTATTTCAATCTGTTAGCAGGTCCATCTATTCAATTTTCTTTCTTTTTTTCTCCCCTATTTTTCACTTCTTTTCTTTTTCTTGGATACAGAAAGAGAAAAAATTCATTTTTATTTTCAATTTTTATTAAAAATATTTTTCTTTAATTTTTTGTACCATATTTTTTACTGTTATGTAAATTTTTTCAAATTCTATTTTACTTCCATCATTTTATTTTAGTCTACTACAGTGTATTCACTTTTTCAAATTTTCAAACAATTTCCTTTTTTACTTTTCTTGTTTCTCTTTTTCATTTCTTTTATTTTTCTTGAATACAGAGAGAAAAAATCATTTTTATTTTTAGTTTTTATTATAAATATTTTTATTTAATTTTTTCTACTATATTCTTTACTTTTGTGTAAATTTTCTCAAATTCTATTTTACTTCCATTATTTCATTTTAGTCTACTCCAGTGTATTCATTTTTTCAAATTCTCAAATGATTTCCTTCCCCCCCCCTTTTTTCTCTAATCTATCAAGCCACTTTCAACACCCAGACCAAAACACACCTAGGATCTAGCATCATTTATTCAATTTTGTGTGTGTGTGTTTTTAATTTTTTAATCTTAATATTTTTTAATTTTAATTTTTTTCATTTTAATTTTTCTACCTCATTGATTCCTTTTCTCCCTTCAAAATGAGGAAACGAAGGAATTCACCCCAAAAGAAAGAGGACGAAGAAATGACAGCCAAGGATTTAACCAACACAGACACAAGCAAGATGTCTGACCCAGAATTTAGAATCACGATAATAAGAATACTAGCTGGAGTCCAAAATAGACTAGGATCCCTATCTGTGGAGATAAAAGAAGTAAAAATTAGTCAGGATGAAATAAAAAATGCTCTAACTGAGCTGCAATCACAGATGGATGCCCTGGTGGCAAGGACGGACGAGGCAGAACAGACAATCAGCGATATAGAGGACAAACTTATGGAGAATAATGAAGCAGGAAAAAAGAGGGAGATTAAGGCAAAAGAGTACAATTTAAGAATTAGAGAAATCAGTGACTCATTAAAAAGGAGCAACATCAGAATCATAGGGGTCCCAGAAGAGGAAGAGAGAGAAATAGGGGTAGAAGGGTTATGTGAGCAAATCATAGCAGAAAACTTTCCTAACCTGGGGAAAGACACAGACATCAAAATCCAGGAAGCACAGAGGACCCCCATTAGATTCAACAAAAAACCAACCATCAACAAGGCATATCATAGTCAAATTCACAAAATACTCAGGCAAGGAGAGAATCATGAAAGCAGCAAGGGGAAAAAAAGTCCCTAACGTACAAGGGAAGACAGATCAGGTTCACAGCAGACCTATCCACAGAAACTTGGCAGGCCAGAAAGGAGTGGCAGGATATATTCAATGTGCTCAATCAGAAAAATATGCAGCCAAGAATTCTTTATCCAGCAAGGCTGTCATTCAAAATAGAAGGAGAGATCAAAAGTTCCCCAAACAAAAATTAAAGGAGTTTGTGACCACTAAACAAGCCCTGCAAGAAATTTTAAGGGGGACTCTCTGAGGGGAGAAAAGATGAAAATATATTAAAAAATAATAAATAAATAAATAAATAAATAAATAAATAAATAAATAAATACCAAAAGCAACAAAGATTAGAAAGGACCAGAGAACACCACCAGAAACTCCAACTCTACAAGCTATAGAGTAAGAATTGGCATATTGGCAATAAATTCATATCTTTCAATACTAACTCTAAACATTAGTGGACTCAATGCTCCAATCAAAAGACATGGGGTAACAGAATGGATAAGAAAACAACACCCATCTATATGCTGTTTACAAGAGACCCACTTTAGACCTAAAGACACCTTCAGATTGAAGGTAAGGGGATAGAGAACCATCTGTCATGCTAATGGTCAACAAAAGAAAGCCAGAGTAGTCATACTTATATCAGACAATCTAGACTTTAAAAATAAAAACTGTATCAAGAGAAGCAGAAGGGCATTATATCATAATCAAGGGGTCTATCCACCAAGAAGACCTAACAATTGTAAACATTTATGCACCAAATGTGAGAACACCCAAATATATAAATCAATTAATCACAAACATAAAGAAACTCATTGATAGTAATACCATAATAGTAGGAGACTTCAACACCCCACTCACAGCAATGGACAGATCATCTAATCAAAAAAATCAACAAGAAAACAATGGCTTTGAATGACACACTGGACCAGATGGACTCAACAGATATATTCAAAACATTTCATCCTAAAGCAGCAGAATATACATTCTTCTCCAGTGGATATGGAATATTCTCCAGAACAGACCACATATTGGGACACAAATCAGCCCTCAGCAAGTCAAAAATATCAAGATCACACCGTGCATAATTTCTCTATGAAACTCGAAATCAACCACAAGAAAAAGTTTGGAAAGGTAACAATTGAGACTGAAGAACATACTACTAAAGAATGAATGGGCTAACCAAGAAGTTAAAGAGGAAATTAAGAAGTATATGGAAGCCAATGAAAATGATAACACCACAACCCCAAACCTCTGGAACACAGCAAAGGCAGTCATAAGAGGAAAGTATATAGGAATCCAGGCCTTCCTAAAGAAAGAAGAAAGATCTTTGATACACAACCTAACCTTATGCCTTAAAGAGCTGGAAAAAGAACAGCAAATAAAACCCCAAACCAGCAGAAGACAGGAAATAATAAAGATTAGAGCAGAAATTAATGGTATTGAAACCAAAAAAAAATAATAATAATAATAATAGTAGAACACATCAATGAAACCAGAAGCTGGTTCTTTGAAAGAATTAACAAAATTGATAAACTACTACCAAGTTTGATCAAAAAGAAAAAGGAAAGGACCCAAATAAATAAAATCAAGAATGAAAGAGGAGAGATCACAACCAACACAGCACAAATAAAAACAATAATAAGAGAATATTATGAGCAATTATATGCCAATAAAATGGGCAATCTGGAAGAAATGCACAAATTCCTAGAAACATATACATTACCAAAACTGAAACAAGAAGAAATAGGAAATTTGAACAGACCCATAACCAGTAAGGAAATCGAATTAGTAATCAAAAATCTGCCAAAAAACAGGAGTCCAGGCCCAGATGGCTTTCCAGGAGAATTCTACCAAACATTTAAGGAAGAGTTAATACCTATTCTCTTGAAGATGTTCCAATAAATAGAAATGGAAGGAAAACTTCCAAACTCTTTCTATGAAGCCAGCATTACCTTGATTCCAAAACCAGACAGAGACCCCACTAAAAAGGAGAACTATAGACCAATTTCCCTGATGAACGTGGATGCAAAAATCTTCAACAAGATATTAGCCAACTGGATCCAACGATACATTAAACAAATTATCCACCACGACCAAGTGGGATTTATACCTGGGATGCAGAGCTGGTTTAATATCCGCAAAACAATTAACGTGATTCATCACATCAATAAAAGAAAGGACAAGAACCATAGGATCCTCTCAATAGATGCAGAGAAAGCATTTGACAAAATACAGCATCCTTTCTTGGTAAAAACCCTCAAGAAAGTAGGGGTAGAAGGAGCATACCTTGAGATCATAAACGCCATATATGAATGACCCAATGCTAATATCATTCTCAATCGGGAAAAACTGAGAGCTTTCCCCCTAAGGTCAGGAACAAGACAGGGATGTCCACTCTCTCCACTGTTATTCAACATAGTATTGGAAGTCTTAGCCTCTGCAATAAGACAACACAAAGAAATAAAAGGCATCCAAATCGGCCAGGAGGAGATCAAACTTTCCCTCTTCACAGATGACATGATACTCTATGTGGAAAACCCAAAAGATTCCACCAAAAAACTGCTAGAGTTGATTCATGAATTCAGCACAGTTGCAGGATATAAAATCAACACACAGAAATCAGCTGCATTCCTATACACCAACAATGAAGCAACAGAAAGAGAAGTCAAGGAATCGATCCCATTTACAATTGCACCAAAAACCATAAAATACCTAGGAATAAATCTAATCAAAGAGGTGAAAAATCTATACACTGAAAACTATAGAAAGCTTATGAAAGAAATTGAAGAAGACACAAAAAAAATGGAAAAAGTTTCCATGCTCCTGGATAGGAAGAACAAATATTGTTAAAATGTTGATACTACCCAAAGCAATCTACATATTCAATGCAATCCCTACCAAAATAACACCAGCATTCTTCACAGAGCTAGAACAAAGAATCCTAAAATTCGTATGGAACCAGAAAAGACCCTGAAGAGCCAAAGCACTCTTGAAAAAGAAATCCAAAGCAGGAGGCATCACAATCCCAGACTTCAAGCTATACTATAAAGCTGTCATCATCAAGACAGTATGGTACTGGCACAAGAACAGACACATCAATGGAACAGAATAGAGAACCCAGAAATGGACCCACAAATGTATGGCCAACTAATCTTTGACAAAGCAGGAAAGAATATCCAGTGAAATAAAGACAGTCTCTTTAGCAAGTGGTGCTGGGAGAACTGGACAGCGACATGCAGAAGAATGAACCTAGACCACTTTCTTACACCATGCACAAAAATAAACTCAAAGTGGATGAAAGACCTCAACGTAAGACAGGAAGCCATCAAAATCCTCGAGGAGACAGCAGGCAAAAACCTCTTTGATCTTGGCCGTAGCAACTTCTTACTCAACACATCTCCGGAGGCAAGGGAAACAAAAGCAAAAATGAACCTCATCAAAGTAAAAAGCTTCTGCACAGCAAAGGAAACAATCAGCAAAACTAAAAGTCAACCGACAGAATGGGAGAAGATATTTGCAAACGACATATCAGATAAAGGGTTAGTATTCAAAATCTATAAAGAATTTATCAAACTCAACACCGAAAAAACAAATAATCCAGTGAAGAAATGGGTAAAAGACATGAATAGACACTTCTCCAAAGAAGACATCCAGATGGCCAACCGACACATGAAAAAATGCTCCACATCACTCATCATCAGGGAAATACAAATCAAAACCACAAGGAGATACCACCTCACACCTGTCAGAATGGCTAACATTAAGAACTCAGGCAACAACAGATATTGGTGAGGATGCAGAGAAAGAGGATCTCTTTTGCATTGTTGGTGGCAATGCAAGCTGGTGCAGCCACTCTGGAAAACAGTATGGAGGTTCCTCAAAAAACTAAAAATAGAACTACCCTACGACCCAGCAATTGCACTGCTAGGCATTTAGTCAAGGGATACAGGTGTGCTGTTTCGAAGGGACACATGCACCCCTTTGTTTATAGCAGCACTATCAACAATAGCCAAAGTATGGAAAGAGCCCAAATGTCCATCGATGGATGAATGGATAAAGAAGGTGTGGTATATATATACAATGGAGTATTACTCGGCAATCAAAAAGAACGAAATCTTGCCATTTGCAACTACGTGGATGGAACTGGAGAGTATGATGCTAAGTGAAATTAGTCAGTCAGAGAAAGGCAAAAATCCTATGACTTCACTCATATGATGACTTTAAGAGACCAAACAAATGAATGTAAGGGAAGGGAAGCAAAAATAATATAAAAACAGGGAGGCGGACAAAACAGAAGAGTCTCATAAATATGGAGAACAAACTGAGGGTTACTGGAGGGGTTGTGGGAGGGGGGATGAGCTAAATGGGTAAAGGGCACTAAGGAATCTACTCCTGACATCATTGTTGCACTACATGCTAACCAATTTGGATGTAAATTTAAAAAAAATTAAATAAAAAAAATATATAAATATAATAAACAAACAAACAAACAAATAAATAAATAGTTTGTGTCTTGGGGCACCTGGGTGGCTCAGTTGGTTAAAGATCTAACTCCGGCTCAGGTCATGATCTCACGGTACATGGGTTCGAGTGCCATGTCAGGCTGTGTCCTGACAGTGTGGAGCCTGCTTGAGATTCTCTCTCTCTCCCTCTCTCTTTGCCCCTCCCTTGCTCACGCTGTCTCTGTCTCTCTCAAAATAAATAAATAAATGTAAATAAATTTTTAAATACTTTGTGTCTTTTTGCACCTGAACTCAAGTTACAGACATTTCCCAATAAACTACAATTATGTGGAGCAGGATGAGGGCCCCCACAGAGGACATTTGTTCTTCAAGCCTGCTGCTGTCATGCTTTAGCCTCCCTCCGTCTCCGCCCTGTGGTTGGTATGGATTCTGGCAAAGGCTGAGTTAGGACTAATGGTGGCGCCTTCTGCCCTGTACTACTCGGGGATAACGATCTCATCCTTCTTGCATCCTTCCTTCATCCACTCTCTGGTCCAGGTGAAAGGAAATGAAGCCCTTCCTCCAGTGAATTCTGCTAAGGTGAAAACACTGCTGGGGTCTAGTCTTTTATACGTGGAGGAAGTCATACTAACGATAGGTGACAAATCAGAGCACTTGGGTACAGGATATGGCTGCCCTAAACGAGCATCTCAGATCATACGGTTACAGAAATCAAGAATTACGGACCAACCACGATCACACAAGCAGAGGGTAAGACCATATTTCTTAAGTTATAGCACAGCAGAGAACTCCTCAGGGTGCAGTTGGCTCCAAATGTCCTCTTTCATGGAGGGGCGGGGGTGGGGGGGGGGCGCAGGATCAAACCATTTTATTGCAGGGCTTCAGGGCAAGGTCAAAGGGCTAGGAGGAAATGAAATCCAAAATCCTCAGCCAGGCCAGGATCTCCCCAGCTTCCCAGTTGCCGACAGAAAAGCCAAAAGGCCAACATTCTATACTGTCCTTTTGGCACTTGGCCTTCTGGTAACTATTCGCTTAAGGATCACCAGTGTGGGGGGAGCCTGGATGGCTCAGTTGGTTGAGCGTCAGACTTCAGCTTAGGTTAGGATCTCGTGGTTTATGAGTTTGAGCCCAGCATCAGGCTCGTGGCTGTCAGCTCAGAGTCAGCTTCGGATCCTCTGTCCCCTCTCTCTGTCTGCCCCTCCCCCGCTTGTGTGAGCGTGTGCACATGCTCTCTCTCCCTCTCTCTCTCTCTCAAAGATGAATAAACATTAAAAAAAAATCACCAGAGTGGTGCCAATGATGATATCGGCTTCTCATAGCAAAGGACTTCCAAGCTTCCCAACCCTGTTCACAATCTTCCTAGCTATCCTTACCTAAAATTAATATTTCCCTTCTTTCTTTTTCTTTCTTTCTTTCTTTCTTTCTTTCTTTCTTTCTTTCTTTCTTTCTTTCTTTCCTTCTTTCTTTCCTTCTTTCTTTCTTTCTTTCTCCCTTTCTCTCTCTCTTTCTTTCTTTCTGAAGTTTATTTATTTAGTTTGAGAGGGACAGAGACAGCGTAAGTGGGGAGGGACAGAGAGAGAGTGAGAGAGAGAATCCAAGCAGGATCCGCGCTATCAGCACAGAGCCCAATGGGGGGCTCCATCTCATGAACCATGAGATCGTGACCTGAGCCAAAACCAAGATTCTGCCGCTTGCTTAACCGACTGAGCCACCCAGGTGCCCCTAAAATTAATATTTTCAAGCCCAAATAACAAGACAGGCATTCTACTTTTTAGATGGGAGAAAGGAGCATAGCTCAGATCGCAGGCCACAGAAAGCCGTGGAGCACAGTGGTGGGCGCCTTGGTCTGTGGGCTGTGGGGAGACTGCCCACCTGTGGCTGGCCGGCAGGATTCAGCCACCCCAGTAGCCCCACACGCCAGTGTCTTCTTCACAGCAGTGGGGCCCCCATGCCAGGTACCTGCACTGGAGTCAAGAAATTGTCCCTAGACTGAGTGCTAGGGGCCATTCTAGGAGCCACATCCTGACTGTCCCGTCTCTCAGGGGCTGTCATCTGTGTCACTTTGGCACAACGTATGGAAACTATTGCCTCATGTATTTTGTCTAGTTTTGTAAAATTTCCTCTCTGTTGGAAGGGAAGAAGAGAGGGAATTTCCAAAAAGGAAAATACTATGTGTTTACAATCTTGGGGAGTCTGATCCTGCCCTTGGCATAAGCCCGCTAGAATACAATTTTATTATTAAAAAAAATTAATGCATTTGAAGGACAGTAATATAAAAGAGAAATATTATATTTGAATCTTGTTAGTTCAAGCTTTTCCATAAGACTAAGCTTGAGCTGTGGAGAACTATATGTGCCCTTGGCTGTCTACCTGAAGGGTACCAAGAACCCCTCCCCAAGAAGCATGAATAGACAGAAGAATTCTGAGCTCAACTTAAAACATATTTCAATTTTATGTGGATTCAGAGATTCATGTTACTGGTAGGATTCAAATTAATAATTGTATTTCATCAGCATTCAAGATTTTTATTGGAAGGGTTGCTAACACAAAAGCTTCAAGAGAAATCTAGAAAGATAGAGGATCTGTCTGTTGCTACTTTAAGTATCAATTAAGAACTCAATGGGGCACCTGGGTGGCTCAGTCGGTTGAGCAGCCGACTTCGGCTCAGGTCATGATCTCGCGGTCTGTGAGTTCGAGCCCCGCTTCGGGCTCTGTGCTGACAGCTCAGAGCCTGGAGCCTGTTTCGGATTCTGTGTCTCCCTCTCTCTGACCCTCCCCTGTTCATGCTCTGTCTCTCTCTGTCTCAAAAATAAATAAACGTTAAAAAAAATTTAAAAAAAAGAACTGGAGAAGAATATTCTCTATGATTACATGAAGACAGCTTTTGGATCTATAAGATGACTTAAAAGAAATCAATTCTTTCTATATTTGACAATGCAAAGTATTTTTTCTGCATAGCAGTTTCTATAAAAGAGCCCAAAGTAATGTTTAATATTTTATGTTTTTTTATTCGGCATCCCCATAATATATGCCTGTTCACTTCTAAGCTATGAAGACACAATAAAAATACAATTTTTTTTTGACGTATCAGATCATCCTATCATCACCTTGACATAAAGTTGGAAAGTGCCCCATGAAGGCTTCATGTCTCACTTTGAGCCAGGCAGCAGCATGAAAAGGGTCTGCCTTCAGGCACGACTTCCTCCCAGGCCACCCTCTGTGGTGCAGAGAGCACAAGGTATCAGGGACTCTCAAGTCAGATTTGTTAATAACCAACCATCACAAGACTTTGAGGAAAAACTGACACCATGAAAGAGATGTGACAATCTCTATAAATGGAGAATCTGTTTTTAAAGGCAGAACGGGGCTCTACAATACCTGTAGTTAACATTTTTAGTGGGCTAAGAGACAATGGCACATGCAGAAAATAGACTAGGTATTGAGACGAGATCTTGAGAGGGGAAGGGAGTTTTCGCAGTTCAAGAATTTGCCAGATTGGGCTGAGTAGCAGAAAAGACACAACACGAGAGTAAGTCAACGAACAGGAATATTGAGCCCAAAGTTTGTTTGAGAGCACAATACCGAGAGAGGGAAGCCAGGAGAGAAAGTTGAGATATATAAGACCATCCTTCAAGTTCCAACATCATTCTTTAGTTGTTTTATTTACATTGCCGTCATGTCCTTCCGGGCCGAAAATAAGTCACCTCGACCAGCCGTTTCTCTTTCCAAGATTGTGGCGCTGCACAGCCCCCCACAGGGGTCAAAGGCACCGCTGTGCCTGATGGACTGCGCCCACTTGTACGTCAACACAGAGGAGGAACCAGCCTGGCTACAGAGTCTGCACCCCGCCCTCTTGGGTCCTACGGTCTGTGGGTCCCTCCTTCTGGACCCCACTCTGCTCCTCTTCCTTCCCAAATGCTAGTCTCAAATTAAGGATCACTCCTGGAGGAGGAGCACAAGGAAATGAGGCCCAGGAGGGCTTCCCTGCATGGAGTCTCCATCTGCTGAATGCACAGCTCTAGCATTTTGCCCAGACTTTCAAAAACTAGAGAGGCAGATTTTTTTTTCTTTCTTTCTTTCTCTCCCTCTAGCCTCATAGCGACTGAGAGTTCTTGGAACTTTCTCCAGCGACTTCTGGGTGCAGCTTTGACACCATTTTCACTGAAAGCCCAGTGGACGGCTTTTGTGATTGCCACCATTCAAACACATGGATAAGCAATTCATTAAAAACAACAACAACAACAAGAAGCCAATGTACACGAACCCTTTGGCAGAAGCACAGGGTGCAGGAAAGACTGGAGTCCCTACCTTGTGAAATAGCAAAGAGACTGGGGTCAGCGACCTCGGACCCTGGACCTTTGGCAGTTCCTATGGTTGGAGATACAAAAGTACCAAATTCTGAAGGACGATGTACTAACTCGAAAAGGGCCAAAATGTATCAGGATTAAAAAAGTGGAGATCAGTTTGTGCTGAAGATGGGAGAAACAGCCATGCTGAGAATTAGGCCGGGAGGCCAGGCGCAGATAAGGGCAGGTGCCCAGGTCACAGGAATCACTGTTTCTCCAAGGTCACACGATAACTGTAAAATGCTGCGAGGACTCCCATCTTGAGGAATTACTGGTCTCTTACCAGTGATGCCCCCTGATCTGCTTTGCTAGTCCCATGTGTTACTGGGGATACCCAATGCTAGGCTACCCTGTCCTCATGGACAACGCCTGTCATGGACTGAATGTTGTGTCTTCCCCAAGTTCGTTATGTCGGAATCCTAACGCTCATTGGGAGGTATGGCCTTTCAGACTAGGTCATGGGATTGGAGCCCCCGTGAATGAGATGAATGCCTGTCTAAGAAAAGATGTGAGAGCTCGTTCTCCAGCCACCTGCCATGCGAGGACACCACAGGAAGACAGCTGTCTGCAAACAACAAAGCAGGCTCTCTCCAGACATCAGATCTGCCAGGACCTTGATCTTGAACTTCCCAGCCTCTAGAACTTCAAGTAATAGTAAATGTTTGCTGTTTAAGCCACCCAATCTATGGTCACCTGTTTTGGCAGCCTGACCTGACTAAGGCAGCACCCAAGTCCTGATTAATTCCTGCCTCTACTAATTTCGCCTCTGAAAGAGCATCCAATCCAGAACTGACCTCTGCTTCCCATGCACCTGTCTCAGGCTCCTTCAGTGGGAGCCCAACTTTGAAAAAGATGCTTTTCTCCTCACTTGTGACGAGTGGCACTCTATGGTTCCTGTGGAATGTTCTCCCTCACCTTATTGAGTCAAGAATCTGATTTTAACAGACCACAGGCTTGTCCTAGGTGGTCTTTGGAAGATAAGGTGTTATCTTAGAGAAATCTCCTGAAGTTTTCTCTAGATGCTTCATGAAGAGGCAAACAGCCTCATGTCCCCACAGCCTGTTTTGTCACCTTCTAATCATGGATGCACAGCTGAGACAAAACCTCCCAGGAGCTGGTTTCTCGTAGCCTTTATGCTTTAGCGTAGGAGTTCCTAATATGACGGTTCTGCTTTTATCAGTTTTTGACAAAACAGCCAATTGGTGGTGGGTACAAAGTGCACTGATAAGTAATGTTAATATTAGGAAACAGTTTTTTGAGTGCTGTGTGTGTGCATGTGTGTGTGCACGCACGTTGTCAGCTTTGTGGTAAATGTCTGACAAGGATTAAAACATTGAAAAGTCAGAATAACCCATTAGCCAATATTGTTATTATCCCCATTTCCTAAATTACGAAACAGGGTCTGAGAAGAAGTAGCAAAAAGAACCAAGATTTGGGGCAGCTCGATTTCACAGCCATTCTTAACCAAGAAGCACATACACCTGGGTCTAAGTTCCTTGCCATAACCTTGGATAAGCTGTTCATCTCTAAGGTTCAGACTCTTCATCTGCACATGAGGGATGTTTCAGGACCTGTAAGCCCCAGACCGTTCCTCTGAACTCCCTATCTAGAAATTCAACTGCCTACTTTACTTTTTATCAGGAATTGTGAAGAGTCTGAAATTTTTACTGTGGCTAGCCTGCCACAATGTCACGGATGCTAGCAGAAAACAAGGTATTTAGGTCAGAAACGAAGGACTTTATTACTAACGGCACAACAAATAGCATGAACTTCATGTTCACGTTGCTTGCCCCATTCCCCAGGTACCATGAAGGTAACATGGGGCAGCCCTGGCCGATGCTGTGCACACGGCTGGCTTGCATTTCAGAGGATCCCTGAGACTAGGGACCCCAAGTGTTTTATAATGGACAGTAAGTCTGGTTGAACTTTTCCTAGAGGGAGACATTATCATCATTATTATACGGGACAAGAAGCAAACCTGTCATCTGTTCTGGAAAGAGATACTCTTTCAATATTTTAAGGATATTCACTATATAAACATCCTTGAAAAGACAGTCTGGAACAAAGACTTTCAATGCCTCTACACACAAGATGTGCAGAAATAGAAAGATCTGTGAAGAGAACCATCTCCCGTAGTATCTACTCCTTATTTCTATATTCTCCTGGCTTCTTGTGAATTTTCCTTCAAGTAAGAAACTCTGACCAATAGAGGCTAGGAGCAAATCCATTCCTGTGGTCTCATATAGCATTTAAAGTTACTATCAATAGGACCTAAGCAGCAGGATGAGGCCATCTCGTGGTATTAAGCTCAGCCATGCCCTCTAGGGTCCTAGACCCAACCAGTTGAACAAATCTTATACACCATTATTGTCATTAAGGTTCTGTACTGACCTTTCCATGGGGTGCAAGGCATTAACCCAGGTGTAGCAGGATGTATTTGTGATTGCACAGCCTTTGCCTTGGTCCTCAAGGAAGGAGTCTAGGGTATTTCTGACATCCATAATAACCCCAGGCAGTGGGTTTAGGCTGGCCTGACGGCTTCCCCCGGCCAAACTGGTGATCAGTCCATTTAAGTCAGGAACAAGTTTTGTACCACCTTTCATGACTAGATGACTCCCATTTAGGGAAAACTGTCTGCAATATGTGCATACGTAATAAGTCAGTTATTCTTCTGAAATACTCTCCTGAGTAACCGAAGAGTAGCCTTATTGTAGGTAGATCCCTGCAATCATCTTAGGGCTACATGACATCTTGGTGGTGTATCCTTAAACACTTGAAGGTCTCTTAGGCCCACCCCAAAAATACAAGTCCATATGTTTTCAGGAAGGAGGCAAATTAGTGCCTGAATTACACACAAAGAGTGCAGTGCCAGAGGTCCACGTGGGGCCCCTAGAAAGAAAGTGCTTGTTGGAAACCCCCAAGTGAAGCCCACATCTGTGGAAGGGCAAAGGTTAAGTGCCTCCAGGGTGATTTCCTGGCAGGCTGGTAAATCCTAGAGTTCCCAGCTCAGTTTCAGTCATTAAAGCTATCCCTTGTTTTACTGAAGGCCCAGCTTGTCTGGTGTGTCCATACCACCAACCAGCAGCATTTGTCTATCCCATGTAACGACTAAGTGACATTTACAAGAATAGGGGTGGGGAAGATGTCCATAGGTGCTGACAGATGTTCTGCATGGAAGGTGCGGGAGCTGGGGCCATCACCTGCTGTTTCCAGCAGCCTCCTCTGTCCAGTTAAAATAAGTGGCAATCAAATCATGATCAGAGCTATCTGGCAGGGAATAGCAGACCCAGCAGTCAGTTAAATTTAAGGGGCTTGCCAAAGTTTAGGAGCACCACACTAGGACATTTTTCTTTGTGAGGAAGGTTCAGGGGCAGTTATGAAGACAAGGATTATTAATATCTCTCCCTCTCCCATTCCTCGTAGGGTCAAGAATACTCACTCCACTCACCTACACCCCTGGCCCTGTATGTGGGTGTTGCTTTCTTTCCACCAACCACAAAATCGGTGAGTAGCTATAACTTCACCTTTTCCCATCATCCTACTCCCACCCAGACCTTTTGTCTCCAATGGCCATGTGCAACGGGGACAAAGGCATCTTTAAAAACTTACAGAAACGTATTATGCTCCATCACCTTGGCCCACATGGGCCACTATAAAGGGACTCTGTGAACAGTGTACTCAGATGAGTGGTCATTATCTTCAGAAAGGCAGGAGCTATAGTAGATCCAGGAACCAAGAAAGCAAGAATGAATGGACCATCGGAATAATGGAACACCAACCCCTTCTCATCTTTGGTTTGAATCTTCAAGATCCAATTTCTCATCAGAATTTTAATGTTGGCCTCATCTGACTCACTTGCCCACCCCTGGGCCAGCTGGCAGTTCTACCAAGCATTGGAATTGAGGAGGATAGTACCTTGGAGGAAGAAGAAAAGAATATTTGTCAGGTAAACCCAACAAATGGCCATTAAAGGAAGTTATGCTTTTTGTCATGGTTCTCCATTAGCATCTTCTTGACTATTAAGACAAAAACAAATTACTCAGGACACATACTAAAGGCAGTAGTGAAGATTTTATTCAAGGGATGCTACTACCATGGGATTTTGTAATATGGGAGAGATCTGGCTCAACTCTGAATAGAGCAAGGACAAGTGGAGATTTATAGCCAAAGAGCATGGTGAGAGTCATTGGATGGAAAGTTAAGAGGGAACACCGGGAGTAAGAGTCAGGGGATTCTGGCTCAACCAATGGGACAGGATTATTGCTGAAGGCAGGCCATGGTCATAAAATATTGAAGGTGGGGGATAAGGAATTTGATCAGATATCAAGGGCAGGGTAGGAGATTTCTGATAAATTGACTCGGCAGGATTCTTGTTAAAACTGGACTAAACAGGCAGAGTCCAAGGTCAGGGTCTGGGCAGAAAGTGGACTCAGAGGAACCTGACTCAAGTTTGGTCGAGGAGAAAGTCTTTGTCATGCACGCCTCATCATGTTTTCTGTAGTCGCACATTTCACTAATTCTTTTATCAAACATTCAGTGAACAAGAAACATTAAAAAAATAACTATAATAGTAACAACAACGGATGTAAGCACCGTAGCAGAGACCAGGACAATGTGGGAATCCGCCTCCTCAGGTGCATGATGCATGATGCCATGACTGAGTTACTGCCACCACTTGACTGAATTGTTGAAATTAAGATGTAGCATAACTCACAACATGCTCTGAGTGGAAGAACATGTGGACTTGCTAGCAAGTCCAACTACTTGCACTGTCCAAATACTGTGGCCAGCAGCCACGTGTGGCTATTGACCACTTGAAGGGTGGCCAGTTCAAACTGAGAAATGCTGTAAATGTAAAATACACACTGGCTTTCAAAGACGTGTTATGACCAAACGTCAGATAGTATCGCAACCCTGAGCTTGCAGACGTTGCAAGTAATCTACAACCAAGTGGACCCGAGATGGGAGAGATCAACCTGAAAGTCCACGGTGTCAGAACACGGGGGGAGAAATACGTATAATTCTGGAGTGAGTACTGAGGCCAGTCAGGACGACTCTTTTTGCGGTTCTGGTCACGGACAAAGAGAATTCACTGGGGATGACATCTGTGTGCCTCACATTTTCAAAGGAAAATTATCAAAATGCATACAGACCACAGCCATAGGTTAATTATGAGTGAAATGTATTCAGACCTATCCCAGTCCAGTAAAATGTGTCCTGTCATGGCTTAGCCTCTCAATTTTGCTCTTTGGCTTCTCTTGTTCTTGAAATCCCAACACAAATCCCAGCCCTTGCTTGACGACCATGAACTACCTCACTATCAAAGGCCATGCTGATTCATTGAAAACAACTTAATCTTGACTGATGTTTCAGGTGCTGCTCTAGGGGCAGGTGACACAGCAGTGAACAAACAGGTAACAATCTTGCTCTCATGGAGCCTCCGTTGTATTCAGGGGAAAATCCTTTCTTTATCAACATGAATAGACTTCTGATGGGTGTTATTTAGAATTTCAGCTTTTTTTCTTGGAGATATCTCAGGTGATCATCTTGGAGGTGGTTCTTCTGAAAATTCCCTTGGAGGACTGATTCGACCTTCTGAGTCGAAGACAGGAGTAACAGGTTAAGGTGACACTGTCACTCTTGCATTAAGAAAAAGGATCACAATGCTTGAAACACAGATATGCTGTTCAGCTGTCAAAAAGTCCACAAGGCTGCCAAATGCGTGTGGCCAACTAATGGAACCTGTCTTTTGAGGGGTTATCATCCTGAAGAGCAATCCCTCTAGTTAATGATTCTCCTTGAATCATTAACAATTAATGATTAATAACTGTTAATCATTAACAATTAATTAACAAGGCTTGACAATGGCCTTGATTCATGATGTCTAAGTAATTGCACAAATTCAGAAAAATGCACTGGTCTCTTACATTTCCATGATACAATCAAGGATATTGTTGTTCTATTAAAATTTTGTGTATAGAGCGGTAATGTATAGAATTGCTAACTCGTGATGTGGTACAGGTGAGACTAAACTAACGTTGTGCGTCAGCTATACTTACATAAAAAAAGAAAATTTGTGTGTGTGTGTGGAGTCACCTGGTTAACAATTCTATATCAGTGTCCAGGTAACAAGGTAAACATGTAACAATTTATTTATGCTTCTGGGAGTAAGCTGAATTGTGATCAATGAGTCAGCTGGGTTCTGGTAACTACCTATTTATATGGAATAATAGAGATATTAGAGGGTAAAAGCCTTCTGAGGAGGTTGATGATTTATATATTTAATAACATCTTGACAGGTATAAATTGCAATTTGTGAAAACAAATAATAAATTGCAATTTGTGCTTGGTGATAAGATTTTCTCTTTCCCTTGGCAAGTCAACAGGATTAAAAAGTAACTAGAGTGAGCCCATTGTTTTTCTTAAATGTTTACAGAGCTATGAAACTCTCAAGCTTTCTTTACTAGACAGGATAAGATATATTTGGGATAACGTGTAGAATGATTTATATTGCTAAAAGAGGTTACAAAATGAGAAATGTCAGTTTGAAGAAAGCACGTTTTTATAACCAACAGATCAACTAGGCTAGAGATTAAGAAGTGCTGTGCTCAGGGTAAAAAAAAAGTGATAACTTCATTGGCTGGTCAAACTTGATCCATATTTCTCCCCCTTTGTTCCACAGACCATCTTCATTAGCACACGGCACTTCCCATAATTGCATTCAGAAAATCAGTTAACAGAACTGGGCTACTAGGATTGCTTTTAAACCCCAAGCCCATCTGCACACCATGCCTGTCATCTTCTGGTAACTGACCACATTCTTGAATCTGCTTGTCACACAAGAGTGGGAAATATTGCTCAGGACCTGCTCTTCCTCCACGATCTCCGGCTCCCTTTCCCCAGTGTTTTTTTTTTTTTTTTTCCTGATGTTTATTTATTTATTTTGAAAGAGAGCACATGAGCAGAGGAGAGGGACAGAGAGAGGGGGAGAGAGAATCTCTCTCAACGTGGGGCTCAATCCCACGACTGTGAGATCATGACCTGAGCCGAAATCAAGAGTCAGATGCTCGGGGCACCTGGGTGGGTCAGTCAGTTAAGTGTCCGACTCTTGGGTTTCGGCTCAGGTCATGATCTCATGGTTCATGAGTTCGAGCCCCACATCAGGTTTAGCGCTGACGGTGCAGAGTCTGCTTGGGATTCTCTCTCTCTGCCCCTCCCCCCCCCTCAAAATAAATAAATTTTAAAAAGGAAAAAGAGTTGGATGCTCAATTGACTGAGCCACCCAGGTGCCCCTCCCTTTCCCCACTCTTATCTCACACTTAACAACTTGGCCACGCCAGATAATTTCACCAATTTCTGGTAACCAGACACCATCCCCAGATTATAAAATCGCCAGCTAATGGAAAGAAGAAATGTCCTGCCTTTTCTCCCACCATTCAAGGCAGAGCCAACTTGATGAGCTCACTGAGGACACTGAAGTCCTTTCACAGGACACTTCCAACCCTGTAGGTGCTTGATGGGGTTGCACAGTGGCCGGAGAAGACACAATGGGAATAGGACAAAGCGAGTGGTGGGTTTCAGCTTCACGGGAACGGATCCCACAGCTATTTGTATTCCTATCTCTCCGCCGTAAACCCAGGTCATAGCACAGTGCCTGGAGCAGAGCAGCGTAAGCTCTCCAACACTGATAACTGTTGCTATTTATACCACTAAAATTCCCTCCACAAAGGGCTAAATGTCACAGCTGCCCCCAGGTCTCCACACTGTGCTGCAGCCAGGCCCACTGGACTTCATGCAATGAAGAATAATACTAGTAGATTAAAGATGGCGAGACCACCATCTTAACAGGACCAAAACCACAGGTGCCATATTGTATTGCCAGACTTGTGGTCTTACCAATGACTGGGTGTTCACTTCTCTTATTAAGAGGCTAGCTCCCCAGATCTCCCTCTTCAACTCTTTGAACCTATGTCTGGACTCCGACACTAGCACCCCATTTACAATCACATTGAATCTCTTAACATCACAGAAGAGATCTCATCAGATACAAAAAAAAAAAATGTTACTTATCCTCCTTGTTTCAAATTTAATGCATTCTCTCCCTCCCCCTCTCTCTCTGCCCCCACTCTCTCTCTCATACACACACGCTCACAAAGTCAAAAACAATAACAAGGTATTTCCCAATATAACTAAGTCACTGTGAGCTTAAGCGCAACAAAGTCACTATGCCTGTTACTGCTCCATAGCTCACTGCCCCCTACTCTGCCCCCAAGCACGATCTGTGACTGAAACAGAACTCCCGGTGGCAACTTCCACCCTCCCTCTGCAAAGGCTGTCATCAGCACATTCTTGTCCCTGCCTCCACTCCTACTGGCTGGATTTGCCCTAGTGCTCTGCCCTCTCTTAGAGCCTTTCCATTCTCCCCAAGGGGAAGAGGACCATGACATCTCACCAGTGGTTGTGCCTCATATACTGTGATGGTCAGCCCCAGTAAGAGATTGGGAACCAAAGGACCTGCATCTGGTTACGGAAAAAAAAACGAACTCTGGGGTTTGGGACACATGACACCATCAGGTAGAATTTAGACGGTTAAGGAATTACCTGAGGTTTCACATCTGGGTCGCAGCGACCCAAGAGGACACCAAGAACAGTGCTATCTCCCAGAACAGTGCTCTTTAAGTCACTTACAGCACCATACCTCTCAGGCTTTGGGAGTGGCACTTTTCCCAACCCCAGAGTCCTGATTCAAATGCGGCACTTTAGGCTCTGAGAGATGCTCACTTCCGAATCACCACTGGCTGGAAGTAATGGCTGGCAGAGGATTCCCAAAGACCTTCCCTTCGGGGTTACCCTTGCATCAAACTCCAAAGGGTGGAAGATGTGGGACTTTCCCACTGGCCTCTAGCACCAACACCCAAATGGACTTCGGAAGTGCTTTTTTACACCCACTTACCTTACAACGTCCCACTGTGATTACTCTAGAATTCATTCCATGGGTTGTTGTTTTGTTTTTTTTCCCTGCACTGATTATTATAGACTGAATTGTGTCCCCCAGGCCATATGTAGCATTCCTAATCCCCTAGATGACTGCTTTTGGAGATAGGGCCTATATGGATGTGATAATGGTTAAATGAGGACCTAAGGATCCTGAACTGCTAGCACTGGTGTCCTCACAAGAAGGGGGAGAGACACCGTGGCTCCCTCTGCCCACCTTGCCTGTGAGTGCCCGCAGAGAAGAGGCCACCTGAGGACGTGGTGAAAAGATAGCTATCTATCAGCCAAGCAGAGAAGGCTCGCCAGAACCCAGCCTTGCTGGCACGTTGATCTTGGACTTCTAACCTCAAGAACTGAGAGAAAGAAAGAGAGAGAGAGAGAAAGACAGAGAGAGAGAGAGAGAGAGGATCTTAAGCAGACTCCACACTCTGCGTGGAGCCCCACATGGGGCTCAATCCCACGACCCTGGGATCAGGACCTGAGCCTAAATTGGCTACACCGACTGAGCCACTCATGTCCCTCTTTTTTTTTTTTTTTTTTGAGAGAAAGAGAATTTGCAAAAGAAAAGTGATCAAGACTTTAACATTGGTATAATTAAAATAATCATAGGGATAAGCAAGAATATCACATCATGAAATGAGAGCAAGCGGTTAGGAAAAGAATTAACCGAGATCTCGGGAATCCAAACAGCTACTGAAATAAGAAGAGATGGCCTGAACAGCAGAACAGGCACTGCTCAAAACCAAACCAGAGAGATGGGATATCAAGCTAAGGAATTCTTCCAGAAGGCAACACAAAGCATACAAAGACAAAAGCTATGGTTGGCAGGTAAAGAATTACGAAAATCAGATCTAACAGTTCCAGCAGACGTCCCATTGGTTTGGTTGCCATCTTCCCTTCTTTTCAGCCGAAAGTAAAGGACTTTAGCGGTTGGGCTTTCTCGCAGTTATTGTTAGCTTCGGGCTCCTAGTCTTAAATGCTGGTTTGGGCTCCGATTTTCCCCCGGGATTCCCCTACCAGCACCTGTAACTTCCTCAGGCTCCCCAGGCAGCCCAGGACTAGCAGCAGCTTCAATGCCACCCAGTCGCCAGCACTGTGCCTCCCCAACCAACACTTAGGCACACGCAGCCCATCGAGCGCCGGTTCGAGACGACGCTCCCGGACTTGAGTGACTCCAGGTGTCCCGTGCTTCTGGACGCCCGGTGGGGAGGCCGAGATGCTGAGCGCCGTGACTGTACCTGCCCCGCAGCCTCGACCCACCGCGCAGACCCCGCCCCTTCGCCCCGGCCACGCCCCCTCCGAGCGCGGGGCCTTGTGGGAGTTGTGGTCTCGCGCGACCGCGAGGGGGCCTCCCGCCGGAAGGCGGGGCAGGGGGCGGGCAGAACCCGGGAACTACAGCTGCGGAGGCCGCTCCGCCTCCCTGGGACTTCGGGCTCCACGGCGGCAAATGAGGTAGGACCACGAGGGCCTCCAAAACAAGAGGAGGTGCGCGCGGGGAGTCCTTCTCTCGGCCGGCAGCCCTCTCCCCGGGTCCCTCCTTGCGCACTGCCGTCAGCGACCCCACAGGCTCGAAATTGAGCCCCTCTCCTGCCCCGCCCCGGCGCATCCCCCGGGGCCCCAGATTTGGCCCCGACCTTCCAAAGTGGGGCTCTTCTCCTCCCAGTGTTGTTTTGTGGCCTCTTACCTCCAGGCGCTTACCAGCTGCACCCCGACGGGGCTGAGAACTTTCTCCAGGTGGTGCTGTGACAACTAGGGCTCATCATCTTTGTTTTCTCGCTCAGAGATCATTGTTCTTTGCTGGATTAATGGTTAATTGAAACCCATTGTTTCATCTATGTTGTCTGTTTAGGGGCTTGTTCAGGCTGGACAATGAATCAAGTCCATATCACTGTATCCTTGCTAGAAACAGAAACTAAGGGTGTTTTCTTCCTTTGTTTTTTTTTTTTTAAATATACTGTCTGAAACATTTTATGAAATCAACAAATCAGGATTCCAGAAAAACAGAGTGCACCAGAATTCATTCCTGCTGACGAAATGATCCATTTAACTCTTCACTATATCCTTGAGATTGAGGCTGATAATATCTAAGTTTGTGCCTGACACGGAAGTCTACACAGACAGGGTGGCAATATTATTCAAACCCCAAACTAGGATGTTTGGACTATGATTTTTCAGCTTACAGTGAATAATTCATAGGAAGAGGCCTGCTCAGACACTACTGTGGATACACATTTAATAAACTGACTCTGGTAGAAAATAGAGAAAACAGGGGCGCCTGGGTGGCTCAGTCGGGTAAGTGTCCGACTTCGGCTCAGGTCACGACCTCACGGTTAGTGAGTTTGAGTCCCCAGTCAGGTGAGCCCCTCTTCTCTCTCTCCCTCTCTCTCTGCCCCTAGCTCACTTGCCCCCTCCATCTCTTTCAAAATAAGAAAGAAAGAAAGAAAGAAAGAAAGAAAGAAAGAAAGAAAGAAAGAAATAAAATAGAGAAAACATAGTTTTGAACGAAAGAAAAAGAAAAGAAAGAAAATAGAGAACATAAAAATTGACAGTTCACATCACGATGTTATTTTCTATTTAGAATCCTGTCCTTCGAATCGATAATCTTTCACTACAGATTCAGGTTACTTTTGTATCACTAAAGCACATATTCTACAAAAACAAGAAGAAGAAAAAGTTTATCATGTAAAACCAGATTATATTACAATTAAAGAAATAATGCTGAAGAGTAGATGTGCTCTTCAGAAGGAACAAGATGAAACATACATGTGTCTAGTCCTTAATTTCCAATCCCAATACCTATTGTAAAGCATTCATAATCCAAGTAATATTAATTTCTGTGATTCTAAAATTTCATCCCAAAAAGATGTCATCATGTAACCCATCATACTTAACACTTTCAACGGTACTAACAGGTTGCTGGCTGGGATTTAGGGTCCTCTTCAGTTGGGCCCCTCCTCTTCTTTCTAACCTTTTCTCCCTTAATAATCTTTAAGAAAATGTTCTCTCATTATTGTTTGCTTTCTCACTGTATGACTCTCTACACCGTCTCCTTGTCTGCTCCCACCTCTGCTCACCCCAACTCCCATCCAGTCATTCAAAGGCCAACGAGAGTTTCGGCTCTTGTTGGTTTTGTGAACTTTACAACTGGGAAGGATCTCTTTCTCTCGTATTTCTGTCTCTACTGAACGTGATAGCACTTACTCTCTGTATCAGTCATTTGACGATCTATTATCCAGCTCTAGACACTTCTATCTCACTATATATGTCTTATCAAGAATAAGTAAATTTTTTGAGGTAAGGGATATACCTTTTTAGGGAAGTGATACTTCAATTTTGAAATTATCATTCACATTATAGACAAAAAGATTTGCTAATTAATTAGTTGGGGCATAAAAGGTTCTAATTTAAATTACTGTATTTTTAGAGAAGGCCAACATTTTCTAACCACTGACCCCATAGTGTATGGCCTTCCATCATTAATGAAGGTTTTGATAACAAGAAACATCACTAGTAACTTTTGATTATGGGAAATAAGCTGAATTACACTTGGGAGACCACAACGAGTGCCCTGGGTAGTCCAAAGGGGCCTGAGGGCTCATGGGGAAAAGCAACACCCCAAAGAGGAGCTGGAAGCTATGGGAACAATGGAGAAGGCCTGGAATGCGTTTTGCAGAAAGCTGTCTCCTGCTGGGTGTGAGCTGATGACTCTTCGAGCTGCTCAAGTGATGCCAAAAATCGTTGTCGTGGTCCTCCATCCCTGGGAAGATTCACTGCCTTCGATGGGGAGCAACAAGGTTGTTCTGGAGGTGAAATGCCCAGTGACTGATCCTCAATGCTATGTCAAGTTTCAAAGAAAGAAGTGGTTACTGTAAGACGCCGGGTTTCACCTCTGTCCCAGCTGCTTTAGTTGTGGTTCCTACCCAAGTTTTGGATCTTCCTCCTTCACCAACTTCTTCCCTCCAACCTAATTCTCAAGAGTTCAAGGTTGCTCAGCTCCCTTGCAACACCCTAGTGCCAGCCTCAGGCAGGGGTCCCTCAGACAAAGGCAGAGCGCCTCTCAGCACCTGCTGCTCTCCTCTCCCAGTGGTTTTTCCACGAGGGGTCTTATCTCTTTTCTAGATCTTCTAGCAGGATGTGCGCACTTCCCATCTGCCCCTGTTGCCAGACCAACCCTTATCTGCAGGGTCAGACCCATCTGGCTTTTTGTCTGTTCTCCTCTCCGTGGATAGTTTGTCATAAACATTGTGGCCTGCTTCTGCCAGGACTTTACCCCTGAGCTATCAAAACCCATTCCTTGTGCCAGGGAAGCCTATGAAACATTTCTGATGAGTGAACCAGGAACCCAAAATAGATTACATTGACCCTGAATGTTCTGTCCCAAATGAACAATATTTAATTTTCTGAGGAGCCCAAAGATCTCTGAGAAGTGAAATTTCAGACTCTGCCTCCTAGTGGCATACATGAACATTCACCCCGATTCTGTGTTTGTCAATTTCCCTACTCTTCCGGTTAGTAGTTCTCTACCCCAGAAAGCCCACTCTCCACCCTTTCCTCTCCGAAAGGCCATTGCTCGCAGAATCTGTACATGGCACATGGCCCCTGATGGCACTGGCTGCCCTCTGCACCTTGCGTGTAACTGCTATGGAATGTCAGGAAGGGAAGGATACCCTTCCCTTGTTCCCTTGGCAGGTCTCTTGTTCTAAGAGTTAAGGTAGTTTGGGGCACATACTAAACAATAATCGGTGTCTTGGTTTTTCCAGATGTTCACCCTTTCTAAATTATTCTATGACTATAATTTGTTGGTTCCAGGATTTGTCTCCCCACCCCCCAATTTTAATACCCCTTAAGGCCGCATGCATCTTGTACTTCACAATGTCATAGTTCAACTGACAGTGTTTCCCTTTCCTAGCAGTACGTAAAACATAGCGCATCTTACCATTGATAAGAGCTAAGATTCAATGAAATACTCTATTACGATTATGATTCTGCACTCCCACAGTGTAGTATCTCAATTCGTCAATGTAGCATACAAACCATCTCACCCCTAAGTTCATGCTCTGGGCTTAGCGGCAGTCACCAACCTCCCCCTCCAACCCATCCCCCTCCCACCAGATGCTGTGACCCGTTGTCCAGAACTTGCGGTCGTTTCGCAGATGCACTGTGCTGCCTCCTGGCACGTTCGTACTCCTTCTTTCGGGTGGCATTCACGCATCACCTCCCCTGAAAATCTGTTGCTAACTTAGTGGCTCCCACCCAGCTCCATCCCTTGGCAGCCTTTCAACTCCCTCTGTTAAAGAGCTTGTCACACTGCACTGTGGACATGCCGGTCTTCCCCTGAGAAGAGGAAGGAGCAGTGAGGGCCCTGAGCATTTTCAGCTCCAGTCGGAGCCCCATGCCTGGCTCTCAGGAAATGCTGGGTGCTGGTGACAAAGGGTGGCTATGCTCTGGCTTCAGTGGGCCCTTTGCCCACCACAGGTGGTTCATTCAGTTGACTTAGCACAGGGTCTGGGTCAATAAACAGTCGGTGTTATTACTGCTGTTGTTCTAGGGTTTTTTCCCTCAAAATTTCCCAGGTCTTTCCCCAAAATTTCCACACCCAGAGTGGAGCCTGATGCAGTGCTCGATCCCACAAACCATGAGATCATGACCTGAGCTGAAATCAAGAGTTGGACCCTCAACTGACTGAGCCACCCAGGTGCCCTACATTACTTTAATTCAGGCCTCAACCACTTCTTGATCAGATCAGGTGAAAACATTTTCCTTGCTGCACCCTCTATATATTCTATTCCTAGTAATTTATAATTTACATGATCTTACTGTATCAAATAGTTCCATCTTCTAAAAATCTAATTTTGATCTTGTCATTCGCCCTTCTTAGAACCATGTTATACCTTTAGTAGCAAACTTGAAATCTTGGCCATTGGTTTTTATTTTGATTTAGGTTTGGGGTTTTTTTTTGGGGGGGGGGGGCAGGGGCATGGTAACTTTAAAAATCCCTCCAGCCCTTGGCTCTGTCTACCTGACTGCTTTCATCTGTTTCTGCAATAAAATTGTTCTGCTAGCAAAAACTATCATTGTTGTCAGTGGCTCCCCCTACTGAACATTTCATTAGTAGAATTTTGTTTTCTTTTTGCTATGTTAAATTTGTAACAGCAAGGAGACGTTTCAGTAGAGAGGTTTCACAGATAACTTTCTCTAACTGTGGGAATTTTACAAGATTTTTTCAAGACACTGATAATTATAACTTTACGTAACTCATTGTTACTGTACTCTTAACTGGCCAAACATTTGTTGGCACACAAGAAAGAGTAACATGGTTCTACAGACATTCCAGTACAGGGTCCCTTGGTCTAGAGGCCTAGATTCTAGCTCATCACTGTACAAGGCATGAGGCCTGTTAGTGATTTTATTTCCTCCTCTGCAAAATGGGCCCCCAGGTCCTTTCCACCCAAATAAATAATGTGGTAATTCTCTGAGTGAGTTACACTTTTTGTTTAAATAGTCAACTGTCTTTTAAAAGGATGTCAATCATTTTTTTAAATCCCATATATTAACTCCCATCCTGAAAATTTGTCATTTTGATCCTCTCTGCTGAATAAAATATTCTAAAACTTCAGGGGTGTCTCGGTGGCTCAGTCCATTAAGCATCCGACTTTGGCTCAGGTCATGATCTCATAGTTTGTGAGTTCAAGCCCCGTGTCCATCTCTGTACTGAAAGCTCAGAGCCTGGAATGTGCTTTGGCTTCTGTGTCTCCCTCTGTCTCTCTCCCCTTCCCCCACTTATGCTCACGCTCTCTCTCTCTCAAAAATAAATACACATTAAAAATATATATAGTCTAAAACTTCAATTGTTTGCAGGTGTTTGCAGTGTAAACATTCTATATGTATTTAAAAAAAAAATCAATTTACCAGCTTCATTTACTATGGCAATACCAAGAGGCCTTAGTGAAAATCTCAGAAATGTCAAAGAGTACCATTTTCTATTCATCAAATAGTTATTGAGTCTCCACTAAGTGCCAGGGTGTCAGAGAGTGAGAGCTGACAGGGATGTAGCATTTTCCCATCTTCTGCTACCATATTCATTTCTTCATTACTCAGAGGGGTCTTCTTTGTATTATCTGATCTTTTAAAAATCATAAATTTAAATTTAATTTCAGCTTTCATTCCCCTTCATTCCCCACAACGCTTATAAACCTAGAAATATTGGATAGACAGCAATTTTGTTCCATTTCTTAAGAGCTCATAGATGGCAATTTTAAATGTTATATGTTTGAGTTTTCATTACTATGTGTTTATGTTACTTCTGCTTTGAACAGATAAACAATTGTTAATGACTGCGTGAACTTCTTACAAATGTACAACCAAAAATCCCCGGTACACATTACTCAAGCTTTTTGTCCTCATTTAAATATTATTTCTCTCTTGATATGCATTCTTGTTTTGTATGGTCTTGCATAATAAAGATCTTTTTTAAAAAATACGGACTTTAATTTTTGGAGTTTGGGGTTCACAGTAATTGAGCAGAAGGTAGGGATTTTCCATTTATTCCCATTCTCCACATTTACACAGCCTTCTCCACTACCAACATCCTGCACCACAGTGATACATCTGTCACATTCACTGACCCTACACTGATACATCATTGTCACCCAAGGTCCACAGCTTACATTAGGGTTCACTCTTGGTATTGTAAATTGTATGTGTTTTGACAAATGTGTAGTGATATGTATCTACTATTACAGTATCATACAGAATAGTGTCGCTGCCCTAAAAATCCTCTGTGCTCTGCCTATCCATCCTTCTTTTCCCTAACCACTACAAACCACTGCTCTTTTTACTGTCTCCACAGTTCTGCCCTTTCCAGAAGGTCATATGGTTGTAGTCATACAGCATCTTCTTCAGATTGACTTCTTTGACTTATTAATATGAATTTTAAGTTTCTTCCATGTCTCTTCATTGCTTGGTAGCCATTTCTTTTTATTGCTGAATAATATCCCACTGTCTAGATGGACCACAGTTCATTTATCCATTTTCTCACCAAAGGACATCTTGGTTGCTTCCAACTTTCAGCAATTATGAGTAAAGCAATTATAAACATCTGTGTGCAGATTTTTGCATGCATATAGTTTTCAACTCTTGAATAAGTACCAAGGAACACAACTGCTGGATCATATGGTAAGAGTATGTTCAGTTTTATAAGAAACTGCCTAACTGTCTTCCAAAGTGGCTGTACCATTTTGTGTTCTCGCCAGCAACAGATGGGAGTTTCTCTTGTTCCACATCATCAACAGCATTTTATGTTGTCAGTGTTTTGGATTTTTGTCATTCTAATAGATGTATTATTGTTATGGGTGTAATTGTAATTTACAGTTCCCTCATGACACACAATGTGGAGCATCAGAGCATCTTTTCATATGCTTATTTCCATCTCTATATCTTTTTCAGTGAGGTATCTGTTCAAGTCCTTTGCCAGCTTTTAAATCAGGTTGTTCATTTTCTTATGGTTGAGTTTTAATAGCTCTTTGTATATTTTGAATAATAGTCCTCTATAAGATATGTCTTTTGCAATTATTCTTCTCCCAGTAAGTGGCTTGTGTTCTTTCTCTTGACAGTGTCTTTTGCAGAGCAGAAGTTCTTAGTTTTAGTGAAGTCCAGCTTATCAATTATTTCTTTCATGGATCATGCCTTTGGTGTTGTATCTAAAAAGCCATTGCCATACCCCAGGTCCTTTTGGTTTTCTCCAGTGTTGCCACCTGTCTTAGAATTGTGCATTTACATTTAGGTATATAATCCATTTTGAGTTAATTTTGAAGGGTGTAAGATCTCTGTCTAGATTCTTTTTTTTTTCTTTTTTTCGATTTTCTCTTTTTCTTTTTTTTTCTTTTCTTTTTGGTATATGCATGTCCAGTTGTTCCAGCACCATTTGTTGAAAAGAATATTTTTGCTCCTTTGTCAAAGATCAGTTGACTATATGACTATATTCATGTGGGTCTATTGATGGGCTCTTTATTCTGTTTAATTGATGTGTTTGTCTCTTCTTTTGCCAATCCTACTGTCTTGATTACTGTAGTTTTACAGTAAGTCTTGAAGTTGATTTTTGTCAATTTGACTTCGCTGTTCTCCTTCAATATTGTGTTGGCTATACTGAGTCTTTGACCTCTCCATCTAAAATAAAGAATCAATATGGTGATATCCACAAAATAACTTTCTGGAACTTTTATTGGGATTCTGTTGCATCTATAGATCAAATTGAGAATAGCTGACATCTTGACAATATTGAGTCTTCCTATCCATGAACATGGAATATCTCTCCACTTACCTAGTTATTCTCTGATTATTTTCATTTGGGTTTTATAATTTACCTCCCATAGATTTTATACATATTTTGTTACATTTATAACTAAGTATTTCATTTTTGGAGGTGCTAATGCAAAAGGTATTGTATTTGTAATTTCTAATTCCAATTATTCATTGCTCGTATACAGAAAAGTGATTGACTTTTGTGTTTTAACCTTGTATCCTACAACCTTGCAATGATTGCTTGTTGGTTCCAGGAGTTTTTTGACAATTTTTTTTCCTAAATAAATTATCATGTCATCTGCAAACAGACAGTTTTATTTCTTCCTTCCCAATCAGTATATTTTAATTTCCTTTTCTTGTCTTATTGCATCAGCTAAAACTTCCAATATGATGTTGACAAGGAGTGTTGAGAAGGGACATCCTTATCTTGTGCCTGATCTTAGCAGCAAAACTTACAGTTTCTCACCATTAAGTATTGTTTTTTATACGTGTTCTTTATCAAGAATTCTGCTGTACTTGAATAAAATAGTTGATAGATGTAGATTATGTCCACTTGATTAATGGTGCTATTGAATTCAACTGTGTCCTTACTGGTTTTCTACTGGATCTGCCCATCTCTGACAGAGGATGTGGAATTCTCCAACTGTAATAATGAATTCATCTATTTCTCCTTATACTCTAGCAGTTTTTTGCCTCATGCATCATTAGACACATACACATTAAGAGTTGTTAAGTCTTCCTGGAAAATTGATCCCTTTATTATTATGTAATTCTCTCTGATAACTTTCTTTGCTCTGGAGTCTGCTCTGTCAGAAATTAATACAGCTACTTCTGCATTCTTTTTATTAGTGTTAACATGGTATATATCTCTCCATTCCATTACTTTTAATCTATGTATGTTTCTTTATGTTTAAAATAAGTTTCCGGTTAGAAACTTATTTTATATATATTTATTTTTATTTATATGTTTATTTATATTTTATTTTATATATGTTTATATATATGTTAGACAACATATAGTTGAATCTTGTTTTTTGATCCACTCTGACAATCTCTTTTAGTTGGTGTATTTAGACCATTAACCTTTAAAGTGATTATTTGATATCGTTGTACTTTTAAAAAAAATTTTTAAATGTTTATTTTTGAGAGGTGGGGGAGGGGCAGAGAGAGAGGGAGACAAATAATCTGAAGTAGGCTCCAGGTTCTGAGCTATCAGCACAGAGCCCAACACAGGGCTTGAACCCACGAACTGTGAGATCATGACCTGAGCTGAAGTTGGATGTTTAACCCACTGAACCACCCAGGTGCCGTGATATTTTTGTGCTGATATCTCCTGTATTTGTCACTATTTTCCATTTGTTGCCTTTCTTCTTTGTTCCTGTTTTTATCTTCCTCTGCCTTTTGTAGTTTTAATTGAGCATTTTATGTGATTACATTTTCTCTTCCTTCTTAGCATAGCAATTATATTACTTTTTCTGAAAACTTTTTTTAGTGGTTGTCCTAGAGTTTGCAATATAATAACTAATACAAGCCACTTACTTTCAAATAGTGCAGATAAGTATCTTATAATAATAAAGTAATCCTAATTCCTTCCACACATCCTTGTATCATTGCTGTCACTCATTTCACTTATACAACAAGCATACATAAACCTGTATGTGTACATAAGCATACATAATTGAATACATTGTTGCTCTTGTTATTTTGAACAACTTGTTATTAGTTAGATCAATTAAAAATAAGAAAAATAAGTTTTTATTTTACCTTCACATATTGCTTGCCTGATGTTCTTCCTTTTTTTTATGTGGATCTGAGTTTTTGATCTATATTATTTTCCTTTTCTCTAAAGAACTTCTTTTAATATTTCTTGTAAGGCAGGTCTACTGGTAATAAATTTCCTTAATTTTTGTTTACTTGAGAAACTCTTTACTTCTCTTTCAATTTTGAAGAATAAGTGTGCAGGGCACAGAATTCTAGGTTACATACTGCACTCCACTGTCTTCTTTATTTCGCTGTTTTTTTTTTGTTTTTTTTTTTTTTTTGTTTTTTTTGTTTTTTTTTTTTTTAAGTAGGCTCCATGCCCAACATGAGGCTCGAATTCATGACCCTGAGATCAAGAGTCACATGCTCTACTGATTGAGCCAGCCAGGCGCCCTCCACTATCTTCTTGCTTGCATAGTTTCTGAGCAAAAGTTGGATGCAATTCTTAATTTTATTCCTCTACAGATAAGGTATTTTTATTCTCTGACTTATTTTTTCTTTGTCATTGCTTTTCTGAAGTTTGAATATAATATGCTTAGGTATACTTTTTGTTCGTTTTGTTTTGGTATTTGTTTTTGGCATTTATCCTGCTTGGTGTTCTCTGAGATTCCTGGATCTGTGGGGTGGTGTCTGACATTAATGTAGGAATTTTCTCAGTTAGGATCACTTCATATATTTCTTTTGTTCCTTTTTCTCTTTCTTCTCCTTCTGATATTCCATTACATGTGTGTTAAAACTTTTTCAGCTATTTTTTGGTTCCTGAATATTTTGTTTTAGGGTTTCTTTCTTTCTTTCTTTCTTTTTTTTTCTGTCTTCTTTCCCTTTTCCATTTTGGAATTTTCTACTGACTTATCTTGAAACTCTGAGTTTTTCTCCTCAGCCAAATTCCATCTGCTAATGAGCCAATCAAAAGCATTCTTCATTTCTGTTAGTGGTTTGGTGTTTCATGTTTTTTTTTTTTTTTTTTTTTTTTAATTTCTAGCATTTAAAAAGTTTTTTTCAGAGAATTTACATCTCCTTGATTAAATTGTCAACGTGTTCTTGCGTGCCGTCTACTTTATCCATTAGAGCCCACAACATATTCATCATAGTTTTCAGTTTTCTGGTTGATCATTCCCAAATCCTTGCCCTATCTGAGGTGAGGCTGGTTCTCCTACTTGTTCTCTTTCTTCAGACTGTGTTGTTTGCCTTGTTAGTATGCTATGTCATTTTTTTCTTGATAGCCAGACATGAAGGACTAGGTAAACGGGACTGCAGTCCATAGGCCTTCAGTACATGCCCTTCAGTAATGTGGTGGTGAGTGTGGGGGAGAGGAAGCACTCTGCAGTCCTGTTATTTGCTGTCGGTCTTGCAGTAACTCTGTGCCTCTGGACTGCCAACTTCACAAATGCTTCTCAGTCCGCTCTCCCCCCTAGAAGAGACAAAATTGCTAGAGAGGGTTGGAGTTGGGTATCTCCTTTCCCCACGTGGAGGGTTAGAGCCAGCTGAAATTGGACATTTCCTTCCTCCGAGTTGGCTAGGCTGTGATAAAACCCCCATAGTTTAGGCTCTGGAGGGCTTGTTCAGAATAGATTTCTATGAGTATTTCAAAATGATTCCTTTTCTCCTCTTGGTGCTGATATTCACGGTGAGAACCTGGTCAGACTCCTGGAGGTAAACTTCGTAAACGTGTGTGGTTGCCCCTGGAGTTTTTATTTCTCAGAAGTCCACGCTGAGCCTTCAGTAATTCATCGATTACAGTTCTCGTTTTCCTGTCTTGGTACTAGTTCCGCTGAAGGTCTCTGCTGTTGGTTTCTGTTCTGGTGGATTGTAATCCTCTGTACTTGATTCCCCCGGATACGAAAGCAGTGGACCCCACTGTGACCCCACTTCTCTGATGGATCCAAGGAGGGCTGTTGACTTTGCAGTTGGTTGAGCTTTTTACTTGTTGTCAGGGAGGAGTGATGACTTTCAGGCTGCATGCTGGCCATTATAAAGTTTTCAGTATTTGAAAGCAAAATAATGATTTTATTGTTGTATCAGTATACCTTTGTGACCCATCATTCGTGTATCCTAAATCAACCACTCTACTATCATTGCACATTTAGGTACTACTACTTTTCCTTTATTTCTTAGTTATACTTCAGCTAAAGTGACTATTTTTGTGCACTTAAAATTCTTCTTCTCTAGATTATTTTCTTCTTATACCCAAATTCACATCCATAATTCTCAATCCCATACTCTGTTGAGAACATGACTAGAGCACCTGAGTGGCTCAGTTGGTTAAGCATCCAGTTCTTGGTTTCAGCTTGGCTTATGGTCTCCCAGTTCATGGGTTCAAGCTCCACATCAGGCTCTGTGCTGACAGTGCAGAGCCTGCTGGGGATTCTCTCTCTCCTTCTCTCTTTGCCCCTTCCCCACTCACTCTCTGTCGAAATAAATACATTTTATTAAAAGAAGAAAAAAGCTTTAAAAAAAAACATGACTTTAGTATTCATAATTGGTTGGATCGTTTGGCTGGGGGAGGAGGTGGGGGAGGAAAGGGATGAGGATTAGACCTCTTTCCATACCTTCAAGTCTTCACCCTGACTGCAATGGAAAATGTCGGAGTATCATAAGAAGTTGCCCGTCAAAACAGATAAAGTGACAATCCCTCCTCTCAACAAAAGGAATAAGGAGTCCTAAAGCTGAGAGAGCTTTTATCAAAATACTGGTGATGGGCATTTCCAAAATGCAAGTTTTTTTTTTAATGTTTTTATTTTGGGGGGCGTGCAGAGGATCTGAAGCGGGCTGTGTACTGAGAGCAGAGAGTCCAACGTGGGGCTTGACCTCACCAACCGTGAGATCACGACCCGAGCCAAAGTTGGACGCTTAACCGACTGAGCCACCCAGGCGCCCCTCAAATGCAAGTGCTTAATGATCACGAAAGAAAGATCAACGGAATTCTGTTAACCTATAAGAAATGATATTCCTCAATGTGCAGCTTAGACCTCCCCTTCTGTCTCAACTGAATTAAACTGACCTCCATGCCATTTGCACCAACTGTAACTTAACTGATAAGAAAAGTACAAGCGTCTTCCACAGAAACCACAATGTTCCAGATGTTGGTTTGAGATTGTTCACGCACACGTCCTGTGTACTTGTGCTTGCCTTTGGTGCCCTCTGCCTATCTCCTGGTGCACTCCCTTGCTCCTCTTCATTATTTCCTCTCTTCCTAGTGCTCCCATGTTCCCCAGAGAAAACCTGATTGGATAAAAATAATTGTTCATGGCATGAAACTATTTGCATTAAAACTTTTTTTTTTTAACATTTATTCATTTTTGAGAGTGAGGGAGACAGAGCGTGAGTGGGGGAGGGGCAGAGAGAGTGGGAGACACACAATCTGAAGCAGGCTCCAGGCTCTGAGCTGTCAGCATGGAGCCTGACAGGATTCGAACCCACGGACCGTGAGATCATGACTTCAGCGGAAGTCGGATGCTTAACCGACTGAGCCACCCGGGCGTCCCTGCATCTTAAAAGAGATCAAAATATTGTGACACAAAGGAATGAAATGCTAATGGTGTAATCTCAGATAGGAAATGTCTCAAATGATTTCAAATATGCTAACCACCACTTAGTCTGTAAAATAGATTTAAAAAATCAATGGTTACTTTCATATTCATTTCACAGTCTGCAATGTCGAACAATTCAAAGTCTGGAAAAGGAGGAGAATGACGGATAGTTTTTCAAGTGACTGAATCTTTGCAAACAGATCAGTCCGGGAGACAATGTTTATGGGGGGGTGAGGCAAGTCAAGACTGATTTTGTTAAGCAGATACCTTTATAAAATTATTTCCAAATTTTCTATATAAAATTTTTTAAATAATATATACATAAATAAATATTTACATATAAAGTTAGAACACTACCAAAAAAGCTGAAGCCTCTGTAAGCATTAATCTCTTCCAGCCCTGGTCCTTTCCCTGTTGCCCAGAGATAGCCCTTATTAGACACTGTTATGAGTTTGGCAAGTATCCATCCTTAAAAAAAAAACAAAATGAAACAGCTTTATTGAGGTATAATTATACAACCAACTACACATATTTAAACTGTTCAGTTGGATAACTTTTGACATAATGTATACATTTATGAAGTCTTTACCCCAAACTCTATGTGGTGAACATATCCACCTCTCAAGTTTACTCATTTCTCTTTGTGATCATTCTTCCCTCCCCATCCTCAATCACAGGCACCCAAAGATCAGCTTTCTATCACTAGAGATGAGTTTGCATTTCAATAGGTTTATATACATGGAGTCATACATTAAGTACTCCTCCTTTTTTCTGGCCTCTGTCACTCAGCATAACTATTTTGAGATTCATCCATGTTGTTAGTGATAATAGTTCGTTCCTTTTTTTTTTTTAAGTTTATTTATTTTGAAAGAGAGACAGAAAGAGTGGGGGGGAGGGGCAGAGAGAGAAGGAGAGAGAGAGAATCCCAAGCAGGCTCTGCACTGACAGTGCACAGAGCCCCCACATGGGGCTTGATCTCAACCGGTGAGATCATGACCTGGGCTGAAACCAAGAGCAGGATGCTTAACCAACTGAGCCACCCAGATGCCCCAGTTCATTCCTTTTATTACCGAGTAGGCTTCCATGCTAAAGGTATACCTCAATATTTTTACCCATTCACCCATTGATGGACATCTGGGCTGTTTCCAATTTGGAGTTATTACAAATAAAGTTGCACTGAACTGTGCACCAGTCTTTGGACATGAGATTTTAAAAAACGTGGGTAAAGATGTAGAATAGCAAGATCATGTTGTAGGTATACATTTACATTTTTAAGAAACCGCCAAGTGGTTTTCCAAACAGGTTGTACTCCTTAACACTGCAACCACCAGGGCATGGGAATCCCAGCTCCTCCATATCCTTGCCAACATCTGGTATGGTCAGTCTCTTAGTTTAGCCATCCTAACACGTGTCAAGTAGTATCTCATTATGGTTTTAATTAGAATTCCCTAAAGTACTAGTGATGTGAGTATCTATCCTTGTGTTTATTTGCCAACTTCTGTGGTCAAATGATTCTTTGAATGTTTTATACATTTTCCATTGGGTTGTTTGTTTCCTTATGTTGAGGGTTCTTTTCACGTTTTGGCAAAAAGTCCTTCGTCGAACACATGTTTTACAAATATTCTCTCCCAGCAGTGGCTGCCCTTTCCATTATTCTAAGTTTCTTTAGAAAAGGAAAAGTTTTAAAATTTGATGAAGTCCAATATTTACATTTTTTAATAGGTATGTGTTTTTGGTGTTGTACCTAAGAAATCTTTGCTTAGCCCAAAGCCACAAAAATTTCTCCTCTGTTTTCTTCTAGATGTCTTATAGTTTTAGGTTTTATATTCATGCACAAATCTTTTAAATATGTTTTAATTGCTCTGGAGTGAATGAATAAGGGTGGAATGGCTGGACCATATAGTAGGTATACATTTAATTTGTATTTATTTTGAGAGAGAGAGAAAGAGTACACAGGAGGTCAGAGAAAAAGAGGGAGAGAGAGAGAATCTCAATCAGGCTCTGCACTGTCACAAAGGCAGTGGGGCTTGAACTCATAAACCATAAGATCATGACCTGAGCCGAAATCAAGAGTCGGTCACTTAACCAGCTGAAACACCCAGGTGCCCCCGCCCCGACTTTTTTTTTTTTTTTTTTTTTTTTTTTTTTTAGAGAGAGAGAGCACATGAGCAGGGAGAGGGGCAGAGGAAGAGAGAGAGAGAAAGAAAATCTTAAGCAGTCTCCACCGTCAGCATGGATTCTGATGCGGGGCTCGATCCCACCACCCTGGGATCGTGAGCTGAACTGAAATCGAAAGAGTCAGACACGCAACTGACTGAGCCACCCAGGTGCTCCTACATGTAATTTTTTAAGAAACTGCCACGCTGTATTATTTCTGACTTCGTCTTATCTCCTTTATTGGCTTATTAGCTAGCCATAAGTCTCATTCGTGTTATTTTGTTGATTGTATACATCTTTAACATATCACAGTATAGCTTTAAATGATATTTTAATAATTCCTGCATTAGAACCTTAAAAGTGTGTACTTCCATTTCTCTCCTTCCTGCTTTTGAGTCAATTTTACCTTCACATACATTATAAACTCTGCATACATTGTCACTATTTTGCTTTAAATCTATTAGCTTTCAAATACACTGACCCCTTTAGTACAGGTCTGCCAGAGATGAACTCTTTCAACTTCTACATGTCTGAAAAAAAAAAGCTTCGCCTTCATTTTTGAAATACATTTCTACTGGGTGTACAATTCTATGTCCTTTAAACATACTGATCCACTGTCTCCTGGCTTGCATGGTTTCTGATAAGAAATCTGTTGTTATTCTTAGTTTGGTCGCTCTGTCATGTATCTTTTTTTCCTGTGGCCACTTTAAGACTTAGTCTTTGTCTATGGCTTTGAGCAAATGTGGGGCTTGGTGAAGTTGTTTTCATGTTTCTGGTGCTGGGTGTTCACTGAGCATTTTTGGATCTGTGCGTTTAAGGTTTTCATCTAATTTGGAAACCTTTCAGCCATTCTTTCTGCAAACAATTTTTGGTCCCCCACCATCTTTCCATTTCAGGGATTTCATTTACATGTATTTTACATGTATATTAGGTGACTTGAAGTTGTCCCACAGTTATTTTCATTTTTATAAAATTACTTTTTCTCCCCGAGGTTCATTTTCTTTTCTTTTCTTTTTTTTTATGTTTATTTGAGAGAGAGAGAGAGAGAGACCGCATGAGCAGGGGAGGGGCAGAGAGAGGGAAGCAGAATCCAAAGCAGGCTCTAGGCTCTGAGCTGTTAGCACAGAGCCTGACGCGGGGTTCAAACCCATGGACCGCAAGATCATGACCTGAGCCAAAGTCAGACAGAGCCACCCAGGTGCCCCATCCCTGAGGTTCATTTTCAGTGCTTTCAATTGTGGTGTCTTAAAGCCACTAATCTTTTCTTTTGCAATGTCTTAGCTGCTGCTAATCCCATCTAGTCTTCTTTTTTTTTTTTTTTTTTTTTAACCTCAAGTATTATGGTTTTAATCTCTGAAAGTTTTGCTTTGGGTTTTTTAATAGTTTCCGTGTCTCTACATAGCTTGTTGAACCTATGGAATACAGGTATAATAAAAGTTTTAATGTTCTCCGTTAATTCTGGGGTTTTTTTTGAAAATTCTTTTTTTAACTTTTTTTAAATATTTATTTATTTTTGAGAGACAGAGAGAGAGAGACAGAGTATGAGCAGGAGAGGGGCAGAGAGAGAGGGAGACACAGAATTCAAAGCAGGCTGCAGGCTCCAAGCTGTCAGCACAGAGCCCGATGCCCAAACTCACAAACCGTGAGATCATGACCTGAGCTGAAGTCAGACACTCAATCGACTGAGCCACCCAGGCACCCCTAATGTTCTCCATTAATTCTAACATTTGTGTCAGGTCTGGGTTAGTTTTAATTACCTAATTTTTCTCCTCATTATTAGCCTACATTGTCCTACGTCTTGCAAGCCTAGTATCTTTATATCCCAGACACTGTGCATTTACCTTGTTGGGTACTTGATATTTTTGTACTTCTATATTTTGTATTTGTATTTATTGAGTTTTTCAGGATGCAGCTAAGTTACTTGAAAAGAGTTTGATCCTTTTGGGTCTTTTAAGATTTGTTAGGTGGGAGTGGGGCAGTGCCTGATCAGTCCAGGGGTAATTACTTACCGGTACCGAGGCAAGACTCTTCTGTGTAATCTACCAAATTCCCATGAAATGCAAGGTATTTGCAGTCTGGTTGGACTGGTAAGCACTATTCATGGCTCTGAGTGAGCCCCGGGTACTGTTCCCTCTGATCTTCTACTACAGTCCCTCTCATCATCCTCCCCAACTGTGGGTCATTTCCAACATGAACGCATCTATCAGTAAATGGTATGCTGAGTAGTCAAGAGGGACATCCCATGGATCTCTGAGGACCTTTCTGCGAAGTCTCTACAGCTTCCTGTCCTGTGACTTCTAGCCACAGTTCTTCACATCAGGGAGTCCATAAGACTCTGCCTCGATCCCTTTCTCTGCGCCACACCCTGGAAATTCTCTCAAGGCATTAAGCTGGGGCAAGCACAGGAATCACCTCGCTTATATCCTGGCTCTTAGGGATCACTGGCCTTTTTTGTCTGATGTGTAGTGCCTTAAAAACTGTTCTTTCATATATTTTATTTGGGTTTTTTGCTGTTCTTGTTTCAGGCAAGAGGGTAGATCTAGTTCCGGTTACTCTGCTTTGGTTGCAAGGTAAAGTTGGTACGTATCCATTTTTTAAAAATTAGAATGTAGTTATAGAAAACATATGGATTGGTTTGTGTCTACCCCTGATATCACTTTGCAACTTGTTTTTTCATTTAAAATGTTTTCCTAGCTTACTTTTGGTACCTTCTGTAAAATATTGCATTGCATGATTATATTATATATTTATTCATCCCCCTATTGATTGACATTTAGATTGTTTCTAATATTTGCTATGGCAAAAACACTGCATCCAGCATTCTTATGCCTGCCTCCGTGTAGCACATGCAAATATTCCTTTAGAGAAATTTTGGGTCAATGTTAGCGAATTTAGCAATTTTAGGTCAAATCGCTCTCCAATGTGACCATATAAATTAACATTCCTACAGTGTATGAAAACCTGTTTCTTCAGTCTTGCCAGTATTTGATATTGGCAAGATTTCAAGTTTTTGCCCTTCTGCTAGCTTCTTGTTGCTTGAGTTTGCATTTCTTTTATTTTTACAAGGTTGAATATCTTATATTTTTATTGACCATTTTTGTTTCTTCTGGGGATTTTCTACCTAGTGTTTGTCCAACCTTATGCTGAATTATTGTTAACATATTTTAATTTATTTAAATAAATTCTTAAAACTTTGGACTGATTTTTTATATATATAAGTTATATATTATATACTATTCTATTTTATAATTAGAAATACAAATATCTTATTTTATATTTTTACCTAAATTTTATTTATATTTTATATTTAATTAATTTTTATATTTTATAATTATAAGTTTTATAAGTTACAAAATAGAATATCATATATGTAATTAATTTCTCTAAGTTTACCCCTGTTTTATAATTTTCTATTGTCTTATGGTGCAGAATTTGAATTTTTATCCAGTTAGGTTTATCAGATTTTTCTTTCATGTCTGTTGATTTTTTTACCTTAAGAAAGCTTTTCCTGTTACTAAAGTTATTAAAACATTCTCTCTTATAGTTTCTCTTACTAATTTTAATGTTAAATAATTTACAGTTAGATATTTAATCTATTTGAAGCTTACTTTTATGTATAAGGTATGGTAGGGATATAAATCGCATTGTTCATCTAAATAGCAAAATATCCCCATACTATTTTTGAACTATCTTCTCAACATTTAAATGTTTCAATCATATAGCAAATTCCCCAAAGATACAAGAATCTGTGCTTCATTTTTTTCTGCTCCTGTTAATCCTTTTCTATACCAATACTCACTGTTTTAATTACTGTTACTTTATAATACCTTGCTATCTCATAGGGCAAATACCACCTTTTTGTTATTCTTTTTCAAAATTATCTTGAATTTACCCTTCCATATAAATTTACAACCAGTTTCATGTTCGAAGAAAATCTTATTAGTTTGATTGGGTTTCATTAACTGCATAGATTAATTAGGCAACCATGAGTATCTTTACAATATTGAGGCTTCCTATCAATTAACCTGGTATAGTTCTCTATCTACTCAGATTTATTTTCTACAGCCTTCAGGAAAGCTTTGTAGTTCTTGCGATTTTTAAGGATAGTTTTATTGAATTTATCCCCAGTAACTTTATAGCTTTATTTGCTGTTTTAATGGGATCATTTCCACCATTTCCATATTGCTGATCTATAGGAAAGCTGGTGGTGTTCCGTACGTTGAGCTTTTTCTCTCCTCCAAGCTAAATTCACCTATTAGTTCTAATAGTTCCTCATCTGACTCACTTATATCTAAGTCCACCTTCTTGTCTTAGCTCGGAATACACTCTAGAGGCATCTACATGGCTCGGTTGGTTAAGAGTCTGACTCTCGATTTCAGCTTAGCTCATGATCTCGCCGTTCATGAGATTGAGCCCCGCACTGGGCTCTGTGTGGACAGTGAGGAGTCTGCTTGGGATTCTCTCTCTCCCTCTCTCTCTGCCCCTGCCCCACTCGTGTGCTCTCTCTCTCTCTCTCTCAAAATAAATAAACATTTTTTATAAAAAAGAATACACTCTAAATGACAAGTTTTAAAATAATTTATTAAATGATGGATGATTTTGTAGATTCCCAAGTCAGCAACTTGAGCCCGTGTTCCACATTCTGAGGGTACACAGCACAGGAAACTAAACTCTCAGGTGCCGGCTACACAACTTTTAGTTGGTCGCCGATAACGCCAGGTTTTCTTCTCATCTGCCCTTTTCTCCTAACAGCAGAAATGGAACAAAATCTCTAGCTGACTTCAGTTAGTTGGGTGTCAGGTTTTGATCCATAAAGTTCATCTCTTTGATCAGATTTTCTCTTAATATCTGGAGCAAGAAATAAATTGCTATTATATATATTCACTAAGAAAGCAGCCGAACATGCTGAGGATGATGGCACCCAAGGTCAAGGTACCAGCACACACTTGTGAGTGGTGAGAGCGCAAGGCTGTAGTCAGGTTCCAGGATAAAGTGCTCATTAGACAGCCATACTTTTTCTCCCATCTCCTTACCTCTCCGTACCTCCCGCTCCCTATCCATGGCACTCAAAGTGTTTTTAGCAAGACCCACACTGAGAACCACCCACTGTTCCATTCTCTTTGTGGAAAACCAAACACAGCACAAAAATGGTGGTTTTCTGGCTCATGCGTCGTAATGGGTAAATGATTCAAAGTAAGCTGGTAGAAGTCGGCAAGAGAGATTTACTCTCCTGTACATAGAACGGCTTTTGTCCAAGTAGGTAGAAGAAACTTTAAGAACTATTCATGCTTAAGTATATGCACCAGAGTGCTGTGCCCCTGTCAAATAGGGCTCACATCAACAAAAATGATAATATTTTCCTTACATAAGTTTTCTAGTCCCTCTGTCAACATTTTGGAATACATCATTTGTAAGGAACATCTGCAAACGCATAAAGCAATCACTTCATGGGAGACAACGAATGCTTAAAAAGGCAACAAAAGAACATTTACAATTTTTAGATGTGAGTTTCAGATGTGAGTTTCCCTCACTTTTGGACAAGGATGCAAATTCAACTCTGTAATAAATTACAGTGCACTGTGAAGATTAAACGCACTCTTGGCACTCTTGGATTGAGTTCGCGCCTTCCTCCATCCTATCCTACACACAGCTGCCACACTAATCCTCCAAAAACACCAATTTTCATATGCTGCTTTTCAAAACTAGCTTCCTGGCTTCCTGTTGCACGAAAAATAGTCTCAAATGCTTTCGTCTGGCATTCAAGGCTCTCTGTGATGTGCACCCTGGCAAACATTTCACACACAAGCATGTGGTGTGGTGGAAGAAATGATCTCCGGCTAGTTATTTAGAGACCCCAACTGGCCCCACGGCCCCACTGACCCGGCAAAGGTCCCATGCACCTCCTAGACTCATTGGCTTACTCAGTAATGGTCTGAAAGGCTATTACTGGGTCACATGCCCAAACCCTAGAGTCGGGAGTCAGGGTGATGTTGCCACTGCCTAATCACATGGACTGAAAGTGGGAATGGCGGTTTTCCAGAAGAAAACTGGGGCATTATCATGAGCAGTCAGGTGGTAAAACAGCTGAGATCCCCTACAAGTGCCTTAACACACTGGACAAAATTCAAGGAGACAAGCAAACGTATTAACTCTCATTAGGCCTCTTGCATCACACACAATTCCACAGGGTTTTATCACACAGATGCAGCTGAGGGAGGCACTGTCTCATTCTGGAATGTGAGGAGTCTCCTATTGCCCCAAATCCATGCACTTCCATTATAGCTGCTTGAAAAAAACCTTTTTTTCATGTTTATTTATTTTGAGAGAGAGCACAAGCAGGAGAGGCGCGGACAGAGAGGGAGAGATATTTCAAACAGACTCCACACTGTCAGTGTGGAGCCCCACATGGAACTTGAACCCGTGAGCTGGAAGATCATGACCTGAGGCGAAATCCAGAGTCAGACACTTAACCAACTGAGCCACCCAGGCGCCCCCATTACAGCCACTTTTATATAGATGAGACCCTGTCTGGGAGCACAATTTGCTGGGTTCATTGTATGCAATGTACATACCCTCAATAATAACTTTTTATCTCAGGTTGCACAAATTTGAGTAACACTTAGCCACAATGGTGTAAAATGAACAAAAACAACATATTCTGTGACGAATCAAATAAAATATATTTTGAGTTAATGCTTTCTCTCTTTAAAGATAACATTTCTGATAACTGTCATCCGTTCGTGAAAAGACACAAGACCAACAGTTTGTGTGTGTGTGTGTGTGTGTGTGTGTGTGTGTATGTTTTTCTCTACTTAAGGCCAGATTGTCTTGAATAAAGGTCTCAAAGTTGGCCTGAAGGCTTTCAAGGCAAATTGTCAGGTTGAGGGTGGTCACCACCCAGCCAGATGGCTTGCATACATCTTCAGTGCCTTTCTTCTACACATGCTCTCTTCCTGGTTTAAACCTTCATGATCCCAGTTCTATAGTGAAACAGTATTTGCAAGTCTCTCTTGACCATAAACTCCTAAAAGTTGGGGACTTCTCACTTTGGTTTCCCGAGGGCTTGGCATTTTGTTTGGCGTTGGGGCAGGGGGAATGGGCAATTCAAAAAGTATGTTATTTGATGCTATGACTCAATCCATCCATCTATGCTATGCACAAACACTATGACAAATTTCTTATAACAAATAGGAACTTCTTGCAATAAACTAAATTCCAAGGAAAGAATGAAAACAGGAAGGTAGCTGGTTTATTTGTACCTACTATGTGAGAGGCACTGGTTTAGTTTTTTTTGGTTTGTTTGTTTTTAATGTTTACTCATTTTTGAGAGAGCATGAGCAGGGGAGGGGCACAGAGAGGGGGACAGAGGATCCGAAGTGGGCTCTATGCTGACAGCAACCAGCCCAATGGGGGCTCGAACTCATGAACCATGAGATCATGACCTGAGCTGAAGTTGGATGCTTAACTGACTGAGCCACCCAGGCGCCCCTGGTTTAGGTATCTTTATAGACACATTATTCCATTGAAGTTTCACAGTCCTATAAATTCTTACACTCAAGAGTTTGCATTGCTTGCCAGAGTAACCCAAACTCCCAGTGACAGGGGCATGAGTCATATCCAGCATGCCTGACTCCTTGATTACCAAGTCCACCATCCCCATTTACCATGATTCTGAGATTCATGAGTATGTAGGGGCTATCAGGAAATGTAAAAAAATGTCCATTTTAAAGAGTGCTTTTTAAAATTTTTTTAATGTTTATTTATTTTTGAGAGAGCAGGGGAGGGGCAGAGAGAGGAGTCACAGAATCTGAAGCAGCTTCCAGGCTCTGTGCTGCCAGCACAGAACCCGACACAGGGCTCAAACTCACGAACCATGAGATCATGGCCTGAGCTGAAGTCAGCTGAAACAAGCTGAGTCATGGCCTGAGCTGAGTGTTTTACACTCTTTAGAAGCAATAGAAGCAAAAGCCGAATGACATAATGTGAGAGCAAATAGCTTGTATGGGAATCTGTGGGAATGATGGTGGATGAGAATTGTTTTTAAATTAGTTCTTTTGTAAATTGCAAAAAAAAAAAAGTTCTCGTTTGTAGTGCACACTTTATAGTTCACAAAGCACATGGGAACAGTGAAGATAATGATGGGTTATGGTTGCAATTCATAGAAAAGGAGGTACAAGGAAATTGAATGAAAGGAGATAATAATTTACGTCCATAATCAATCCTTAAAAAAAATTTAATCTGAAAGTACATTTCTGCCACCTATCTTCTATTCAGTATAATAAAGAATGAGAGTGATACAGAAATGAATTCTAGTTCAGGGTTTTGAAAGGCCAACCAGCTTTAGGGCAGTGCTCGAGCTTACAGTGTTAACAAGATAGCACAATTTGATATGTGGTTCCTGCCAACCAACTTTAGAAATAATTCCATGTTCGTGAGAAGTCTGCAAGAACCACAAACCAAACCTCAAAATAGATTCGAAGAAAAAATACTCTTAGAAAAAATTTCCCTTCCTATCAGAAGCAGACCAGAAGGAAGCTTACGCTCCCACTTACAAGTTCCCCAGAAAGCTTCATCTAGAAGGCTGTTACTTTCTTCAGACACACAGCCGATCACTCTTTTCTGAGGCTCTTGCCTCTTCCATGGCCTCTTCCAGAGACTAAGACACCAATCTGGAGAGCGCCATGGGCCTCCGGACCACTAAACAGATGAGGAGAAGCACAAAACAAGCCTCTGGTCACCACGAGGGTATGTAGGTATTTGCTGCTTTTCTGCGTTTCTCAAAGCTGAGCTTTGGGCTGGAGGCGGCTCCTTTAATGATCAATTGCTGACACTGCGTGCTAACAGCCATTATGTTGTCTCTTACATACGTCTTTCCATCCTCACCTGCCCAGGCCGATGTGGATTCTTTAAAAACCCTTAGGAGAGTCCTGTTACATTTAAATTGCCTATAACGTTTGTGTAATAGACTTATGACTGACGATAGGTTTAATTAAAATACAACTGTCTTTGGGAAGCCTGGGTGGCTCAGTGGGTTAAGCGCCGGACGACTGCAGCTCGGGTGGGTCCTGATCTCGCGGTTCCCGAGTTCCAGCCCCGCGGAACTCAGAGCCTGGAGCCTGCTTCAGAGTCCGTGTCGCCCTCGCTCTCTGCCCCTCCCCCGCTCACGGTCTCTCGGAAAGTGAATAAACGTTGGAAAAAATTTTTAAAAATACAACTATCTCTAATGTATTCTTGGTAAACGACGCCAGTCTGTGCTCCCGTAAGTAACTGGCGCATGTTCCCCTTTAAATTAGACCTTAGTGGTTTTCTTGTAAGAACCGATTCCGCATTTCCGAGAGAACCCCGGCTATTTTTCTAGAACGGCTGTACGGGTGTGGATCAGGCGCTCTCTCGTTTCCCTCCCTTTGTGCAGCATCTATCCTGGAGGCCACGTAATAGCTATCTGCCAAAGAAAACTCCGAATCGCGGTTGTCAGCGTGTGCCACCATGCAGCGGCATTCGCTGCCCAAAGACCGGGAGACTTTAGACAGCAGATCGCGGGGCCTGCGGTGGGAGAGCTGCGTGCCGGCCCCGGCGTGATTAGGGGGCCAGCACGGCGACCCGCGACTGCAGCCGGGATTTAAGGCCACTGATTCCTTCGCAGCCAGGCCGGGACGGCGCTCGAGGGGCCGCCAGGTCGGGAGCCTGGGCGCGCGGCAGGAAGGACGCCCGCTGCGGGCGCTGCCCGAACTGGCGACGCTCCGGGCACGCGGGCGCCCCTCCCCGCGCCCCGGCCCCGGCCCGCGCCTGCCGAGGGAGGGAGGCGGCCGCGCCGAGAAGGGGCTTTGCTAATTGCCGAAGCAGGAAGTGAGCACGCGGAGGACGCTGCGGAGAGTCTGGGAGGAGGTGGAGGAGGAGGAGGAGGAGGAGGAGGAGGAGGAGGAGGAGGAGGAGGAGGAGGAGGGGCGCGCAGAGCCGCGGTGGTGAGCTCCGGGAGCGTCGGTACGGCAGGACCTGCCATCCCTGCCCTCCCGCTCTCCAACCCCGTCCCCGAGGCCGCGCAGCCCCCTTGGGCGCTCGTCTGCCCCACCCCGCCCCATGGCTTTCCCGGACGACCCTCTGCGCGCAGGTAAAGTGACACCGCGCCCTCACCTGGAGCGGGAACCGCGGCCCGCGAGCTCGCCAGGCTCCCGCAGCTACCGTGGGGCCGAGCCTCCCGCGACCCCCGGGGCTTCCCGGAACGACCTTGGACGGGGCGCCGCACCCCGGTCCGCGCGGGGTCGGGCCGGGGACCGCGGCGGCGCCCGGGGCCCCGAGGGCGCGGTGCGAGGTCCCCCCCGCGAGCGGCTGCCGATCCCCGCGGGTCTCGCCGGCCTCCTGCGCGCCCGCCGCCCCCACCCTTCGGCACCCCCACGCGTGCCTGGGACGCGCCTTCCCTCTCCCCGCGCTGTGGCCCCCGCCGCTTTTGTTCTGGACTCGGGATCCCAGTTGAAACAAGTCTCTCAAGCCTCTCTGGCAGGAAAGAGCGCAAGGAGTGGATTTCATTCTTTCCTCCCCGGCTCTTCCTTTCTCCCCACTCACAGGCCTTCTCATTTCTCCTTTTCTCTCCTCTTTTTCACTTTCATTAAATGCTTTTGTTCTGTATGTACGTTGGCCCTCAGAGCCGTTGCATGACCTGGTATCCAGGAAACCGAGAGGCTGATCCCACCTGTGGGATCCCACCTGTAGAGGCCTTTAATTAGAATGGTCTCTAGTTCTGTCCTTATGTGAAAATACTGTGTGTACCCAGGCCAGAATCTCGGTTTTTCTTTCATCTCTTACTTGATTTAAGGGCCTCCTCAGACTTCACCTTCCAGGATTTCTGCCCTTGCTCTCCCATCCTCTTGGGAGGAATGAATGAATGATCGAGCTACTCCCCGGGGCGCGCTGCGGATTTTTCTCCTTTGCTGAGGTTGGAAAGGCTGCTGAGAAAACCACATATACAGAACTGCCTGTAACTGCGTAGATAAACGTGTTTCCTATTTTCTGGCCTGGGCTTGGGCAGGGACAGAGCAACATTCCATCATTAATCTGTGGTTTGAGCAGTTAGGAGGAGACAAAGTATCTGGAGGTGAGTCAGAAGACAGCTACATTGGCATCATGGTGTGCTAAGTTTGGGAGAGTTTCCTGAAGATTTTGAAGCAAGGTCTAAATTCTTCTTCAAGTGGGGAATGGTAAATATGTTTTCCAGGGAAATGGGAGATAAATCAGTTGTCTGGATCTCCTTTCCCTCCCCCCATACCCACTGTTTGGGAAAAAACAGAAAGGGCAGCCACCCCCACTCACCTCCACATCCACGTCTTCCAAGAACCCGATGGACAGACAAGTGCCAAGAGGTGTGAGGCCCGATTTTACCAACAGTCGTCTCAGATCTCATTACATGATAGTGGCGAAGGGGCTTCAAAAAGATTGGGGGGGAGGGGGTACGGGGATCCATGGAATGGGGACAAGTGTAAAATCTGCTTGGGCCCCCCAAATTAATGGCACCAGAGAAGACAAGGCCCAGGAACTGCCCCTTAATAGTGATACAGTGTGTAAAAAGCCTCAGTGAGTCATGGTGTGAAGAGGCCACCAGGGCAGCCAACGTGGTCTTAGCGGACCACACTAGCACTACAGGATCTAGAATTCCTGTCGTGGTGTTCTTGGTCTGCCTGGCCCAGCCAAAATGGAACAAAGGACTTGGAAATCCCAGCACATGAGGCGTGACCAGAGGGGATGATGATAGGAGGGTGTCCTTCAAAAGAAACTGGTCTCCTGAACTTTAAGAGGTAGAACCCAAATCTGTACGTGAGATCTTTCTGGCTTCCCACAGAGTGGGGAGAGGCCTCCTAAGGTCGAGGTCTCCTTGTCACTCGCAAAGATATAGAAGAACCTATTCATACATTCGAAAGATGTCCCCATGTCCGTTCCCACTCTGGGAGTCTATCAGTAAGAGGAGGGTTCCTCCATCTAAAAAAAGATCGAAAATGACTTTCCCTTTCTCATTTAATGTCTATAACCTCCAGCGCATACCCGCCCACCCCTTCTATTTCTGCTATGAAGCCACAGATGGTGCCAATTTGTGGAACTCATTAAAGGGAGTCTTCCCTTCTGCATCCCTGACCCGAGCTCCCATGTTCTCTCCTGACTTCCTACACTCAGCGCTCACCTGCCGTGTTCACACCTACGCTTGCCTTTTACCCGCCGCTTCACCAAAAGGTGGCCAGAGACCTAACAGATCCTGCACTTGTCTACTTAAGAAACCTGCATGGACTTTTCTGACAGATGCTCAGTCCTTCAGAGGTTTTCATTCTCTCTACGTCCGTCTCTACCTACCCCTGCCGTCCCTGCCCCTTCGCAGACATTGTTCTCATTGTCCGGAAGGCCCTCTTCACCGCCCCTCCACCCCCACTCCCGTCTGTCCCCAACTAGACAGTAAGCTGTTGGACAGAGCTCACGCCTGTCACGGTATTCGGTGGTGTGGTTTCCGAGTGGTGGTGGGGATCCGGAACCAAAGGACACGAAGGAATTCTTGAGACATCTTTGGTGCAAAAAAAAAAAAAAAAAAAGGTGATCTTATTAAAGCACAGGGACAGGACCCGTGGGGCAGGAATCGATGCCCCGATAGTGAGGAGTGGCTGATTACATACTTGGGAGCTGGGGAGGTAAAGGCAAGAGGAAGTCTCCAACAGCATTTTCGTATGCTAAAGAAGACACAGATCCTGGAGGCCTGGCTGTCTTTGTGCTAAGGTGGTTTTCCCTTCCAGCAAAGCCTCAACATCAAGACAGTAGGGAGGTCCTGGAGAATTGTTACGCTCGATAATTGTCAATGGGCTGCAGGTTATAAGGCCATTTAATTTTGTCTACCATTTGTTTCTGCCTCTGTTTCCCACACCACTCAGTGCTTTGTAAGCCCTGGTTAAATACTTACTGCCTCACTGAATGAATGGAAGTATACAGTTTAACCACATATGCTTCAAACTGTGGGCAGTAAAAGCTCTTCTTGTTTTGAGATTCTAGAAACTTCTTCATCCAGTTAGATATGTCAACTGAGTTTACCTTGTAAAGATAAAAAAGATGTTTGTGTCTTCACGTGCAAATAACAAAGGTATATATATATATTATCATAGCAGGTTATGAGCTTGGTGTGAGGAAACAACGTTTTGCACTAAGAAAATCTACAAGACTGTTGGGGTCACACGGAAGAAAAACAGTCATGCAGGTTCTAGTAAGGCTGTCTCACTCTATCTCTGCCACTAATAAAAATCGAACACGGAATGAGTCAGATCATCTGTGTCGGAGGTGAGTCCAGTCTGGCTCACGTTCATACAGACTTCAAGCCAGAAGCAAAGAAAGAGGCTTTGAAACCTTGGGTTGAGGAGGTGGGGGTGAATCACTGCGATGAGCTAACTGCCGAAGGGCCACCAGCTCATGGGCGCATGTCCTTCCTTTGTTCTGGGGTCCCTGTTTGCACTGTGCAGTGAGGCTGCTGGTGGGGCAGCAGCTCAGGACAGCCCTGGGTGGCCCCTCGTCTCTCACTGCCCCTTCCAGCACCCCCCCCCCCCATGAGTTTAGGTGGGTCCCAGGTAGCAGTGGGAATGGAAACCGGGACAGAAGAGCCAACCGCTTCAAGGAGCACAGGTCTTTGACCAGCCAGACCAGCTAGCCCTTCTTCAGATGCACCAGAGAGCCATGGCAAGCTGGAGTTCTCCTTTCTCCTTTTCTTCTTCTTTTTTAAGTTTATTTATTTTGAGAGAAAGAGCATGCTGCAGCAGGAGAGGGGCAGACAGAGAGGGAGAGACAGAATCCCAAGCAGCCTCTGTGCTGTCAGCACAGAGCCTGATGTGGGGCTCGAACCCGTGAACCCTGAGATCGTGACCTGAGCTGAAGAACTCAAGAGTTGGATGCCACCATCTGAACCACCTAGGCACCCCCTGGGTGTGCACTTTCTGGACCCCTGGTCCTTCTTCCGCTTGTTCAGCACCTGATGTGAGGTCTGCAGACGGCAGGGAAGAAGAGAAAATGAACAGTGTGCCAGCGCCACCAGAGCACTGCCTCCCTGAGACCTTGTGTCCCGAGTATGGTTAGGGCTCTAGGACTTCTTCATAACCAGGAATGAAAACAGCCGTCGGTCAACAGAAAAGCGATCGTACTCACAAAATCCTAATAACAGAGGAAAAATAAGTTCGCTCTGAAACTGCAAGTTCGAAACTTGTCTTGAGTTCTTCACTCGAAAGCACACAAGGCCTCTCACGGCTCCTGGTTCCCTGGGAAAGCCAGGGCGCTCCGGCATGCTTCCCTCTTTGTTCGCTCTGAAAGAACATCCTTAGAGGAGGTCTTTGGATTTCCCTTGAAAGACTGTGTCTAGGAACGGGTGGCACCCGTGTTCCGTGGCTAATGAAGGGAGGTGTTGGAGCGGAACCATACGGCTGTTGGGTGGCTCACCAGGGTGTGTGTTGCAAAATAGGGGACGGTTGCTTCTGGAGAGGCCGTGGGCTGCGGTCCACGGTTCTAAGGATGCGATTTGGGTCATTGAGCGGATGAGGAGTCAGGAGGAGATTTGGGACTTAGAGCTGGTGCCGGAATGCATAGTACTTTGGGGGAACGCTCGGTGCCTGTATTTTGCACGTGGGAGGGATGTGAATTGGGGGGCCAGAGAGTAAACTATGATGGGTTGAGCTGCGTTCCTCCAGAAACATTGTTGTCATTCTAATCTCCAGTACCTCAGAATGTGACCTTATTTCGAAATAGAGGCTTTACAGATGTAATCTAGTTAAAATGAGGTCATTAGAGTAGGTCCTAATCTAACATCCTTGTTAAAAGGGAAAATCTGGACACTGAGATTCCCCCCAGGGGAGCATGTCAGGTAGTCAGTGTGTGAACTTCTAGAAAGTAGTGGAAATTAGGCAGATTAAAAAAAAATTTTTTTTTCAATGTTTGTTTATTTTTGAGAGAGAGACAGAGAGACAGAGCGTTGAGTGGGGGAGGGGCAGAGGGAGAGGGAGACAGAATCCGAAGCAGGCTCCAGGCTCTGAGCTCTCAGCACAGAGCCCGATGCGGGGCTTGAACTCATGAACCATGAGATCATGACCTGAGCCGAAGTCAGACACTTAACTGACTGAGCGACCCAGGCGCCCCAAAATAGGCAGATTTTGAAGTCACAAAGTCCCAGGTCCAGATTCTGGCTCTTGTATTACCCTGTGACTTTAGGCACACAGTTATGTAAAAAGGGAGGCACCAGAACCTTCCTCGGGGTTCCTGCGAGGATACACTGAGCCTGGGGGTAACCCCTGCAGCACGGGCTGGGCACCAGGTAAGCGGGAGCTCTAATGGGAATTTCAGAGGAAGGTGCTGACCGCGGCTTCCTATATCATTCAGTGACTTTAGCCTGAAGATGCTCTTTGGCCGATGGGGCCACTGCTTCTCACCGCTCATGGACCTTTAAAGCTGGAAGGACGCGTGGAGGCTCCGTTCACCCCTGACTATTACAGATTAGGAACCTGAGGCCCAGAGAAAGAAGAAACGATCTAGCAGCCTGCCTAGCTTGCTCTCCCCTGATGTCTCCGAGAGCCGGGCCAGGTGTCCTCCAGGGCCACGCTGCGTCAGGTCACCACGGGCTTCTCTCGTGCCTTTTGAGAACTCTCCACAAGACGCTCATGTAAATTAAACATCAGTGTCATCAGCGAGATCCTTTTTGGTCAGTTCCCAGGTAACTTGGGGTGATGTGTATCTTCTTGCCTGGAGACATTGATCCCGGAGTCGAGGTGGCTTTGGGAGGAAAGCACTGCCAGAGAGAGCAGGGCTTCGGCTGGGAGCTAGGGGAAGTCCCAGCCTGAGCTCATGTGGTCCCCCTTTCTGTTTTGGCTCCTCCCGTGCCCCATGTCCCAGCTGCTGTCAGAGCTTTGCCTGGGGGCCCTGCCTGCTGTTCCCTGGAACTTATAAAAAATACACACTGTAATGCTTCTAAATAAGAGATTTGATTTTATATGTAGTAATACTGTAAACATGCAGCTCCAAGGGCTCTCAGAAGTCCTTTAGGGCAACTTCCTACTTCCAGACCAGTGTCAGAGAATCAGGATCAGCCCTCCTCCAAATACCCTCCTTGGTACACACCCACCCAGGCCTGGTGGACACAGGTAGTTGAGCGCGAACCACAAGGACGTCCTGGGTGGGAGAAGGCACGATGTCAGGCAGGGCACATTGGGCACCACGCAGGCCTGGGTCTGTGTGCGTGCTTGGCAGTGATGTGCACAGAAGAACTTCCTCCACGGCCTGATCTACGTCAGAGACTCCAATGAAGGTGATAAAAAACCTGGACGTGCCTTTACTACGGGGTCCGAACACATCGCCTTTCCCGATTACCCTTTCGCTTTGCTGCCGTACATCAGAAAATGAAAAACCTGAATTCCTTGTGCCCTTGCCGTCATAAATTCTGTTTAGTCTCAGAGATTTCAGACCAAAGCAAGAGACTTTGGGCCTCCAAACATGTGCCATCATCCGCCTGGCTTTTCCTGTTCACCTCATAGCTTTGTGAGGCACGCTCCTCCAGCCTGGGGTTCCCAATCCTGGCCTGACCACAGTATCCATCACCTGGGGCCCCCCTATCCCCCCTTCCCCCGACCCCGCAGGTTACAGGGGAGGAGCCTGAAGCCATAAGCACTTAGGTGAGTCATCCAAGGTCACACTGGCTCAAGGCCAGACCACTGCTCTCAGGATGTGGCAGGGAGAACCAAAGCCTTCAGCACCCAAGCCCACTGTGCCTTCCTTAACTGTGCTGTTTGAGTCCTCACTGCCACTTTTGGTGTGATTCTGCCTTTCCTGACCATGTCCTCCGTTTTCTTCCTCTTTTTCCTTCCTTTCATGCTAATTTTTCTGTAGGAAACAGAACTAACTTACAGATACAGTGGGTGATGTCTGCATGAATTCTGTTAGGGTCATTTGGAAACCACCACCTCCCCCCCACACACACCCCTCCCCAGCTCTCTAGGTCCTGCACAGCCCTTGACCTGAAATGCCATTGTTGATACCTGCTGATACATCACACCCCCCGGTGGGGGGCAGGTTTTAAAGTATTATCATCCAGAGACGCCTGCCTGTGTGGCTCAGTCGGTTGAGCATCTGACTGTCGATTTCAGCTCAGGTCATGATCTCACGGTCCTGGCGTTGAGCCCTGAGTTAGGCTGAACATGGAGCCTGCTTGGGATTCTCTTTCTCCTCCCCTCTCTCTGCCCCTCCTCTGCGCTCGCTCCCTCTCTGTCTCTCAAAATAAAAAAAAAATAAAGCATTAGCATCTAAGTATGCTTTAGTGAAAAGGAAATTGTTGCAACAAGGCCGTGATAGGTGGGGAGGGAGGAAGGAACTTGAGATTACTCAGTGACGGCTTCCACCACCCTGTCTCCAGCCAGGAACCGGAAGGAGAAGAATGAAAAGGAAAAACTCAGAAACCAAACTCGATGTGTCTGGCCGGACATATCTGAAGTATACTAATGTGCCATGTTCTTTATCCCCTCTCAGCCTTCTCCCATGCTGTTCCTTCTCTCTAGAATGCTTTTCCCTCCCCAACCCCTTCTCCTGGCTAGCTTCACTTCATCCTTCCAGACCCAGCTGTCCATTCCCCGGCAGGATCTTCTCCCCGCCCCCCCCCCCCACAACCCCACTGTGTACCCCAGGCTGGGCATTTACACTTCCTCTTGTTTCCATAGCATTCTGCACTTGTGTTTCTTAACACTGAGGGCTCTGTATTATAATGACTTATCACTTGGGCAGGAGCAGTTGTGAAAACTCTGGGTGAAATCAGCAACACAGGTGGTTCCTGTTTTGTTTACATGGATTTAAATCCATATTTGAGTCCATATTCCCCTGGGCTCCCAGGAAATTCCTTTTCAGTCCGAGTCGGGACCTGGCCCTTCCTCAGGGTCACACGGGAATCTGAGAGGATGATGTGGTGCTTGGAAAACTAGAGAGGGGCCTTGAATTTTTAGTACATTTTGGTGGGCATTGCTGTCCTCAGGGTCTGGGCCTTGCAGGACCCTTGCGATCCAGCAGCCCTTTGTTTCTGGGCTAGACACAAACCACGGGTCCCTTTGCTGGGGTTGGGAAGTCCCCTTGGTGCATCTCCTGCTGTGGCCTTGCTACCTCTGGGCTCTGCCAGGGACCAGGCCACGGTCCCCACTCATGAGGCTGCAGATGTCTGTCCCCTGCTCTGTGGAATGACACTGGCGAAAGCTCTCCTCGTTTGTCCCCACTCCTCTGGGCCATCTTGTTTAATCTCTCCAATGACTAGGCTGTCATAAAACAAACAAATGGATGTTCCCTTCACACTGCTGCTCCTTTGGGCATTGTCAACACCTGCCAGGCAAAGACATGGGGAAAGTCCAGACACATTCTAGAAGGGAAACATCTAGGGAGAACAAACACAAATTATTATAAATCATCCTGCTATGCTCATTTGGATCCCCAAAGGCATTTCCTGGGTCTAAGTGCCTGGTCCACAGTGTATACTTAATGAAGATCTGGAGGGAAAAAATGAAAGTTGAAAAGTCGGCTGACCCAAGGCTGCCCCTTAGGGGGTTTCGTGGGTGGTGTGCTGCATAAATCTCGAAGACCCCCTCCCCAAACAGATTTGGTTCTTTATTAAGATAGTTTTCTGGCAGATGTCTGATAAAGTGTCTTGGAGAGGGGAACCTTTTTCTACTTTGTGCAAATTCTTAAGATGTAGTTGTGGCTTTGACCGAGGCCTATCCCTTTTTCTGCATTTCCTCATTCAGTTCCTGAAATGCAACAAGTGGTAAATAAGAAGCAAATATATTGGGAAATCAAAGTCACTTTTTGTTTGATAATGATACTGGGAGGTATTTCTGACTTTATTAATTTGCATAAACCACATCCAGATGCTTAGTATTTTAAAGTTATAAAAATGAGGGGCACCAGGGTGGCTCAGTCGGTTAAGCGGCTGACTTCAGCTCAGGTCATGATCTCACGGTTGGTCAGTTCGAGCCCTGTGTCGGGCTCTGTGCCGACAGCTTGGAGCCTGGAGCCTGCTTCAGATTCTGTGTCTCCCTCTCTCTTTCTGCCCCTCCCCTGCACACTCTCTCTCTCTGTCTAAAAAATAAAACATTAAAAAAAGTTTTTAATGAGTTACAAAAGAGTAGGAAATGGAGAGAAGCAGAAGACAAAGTTATAATCAAATCCAGTATGCCACACAGTGCTGAGAATGACATCTGCATAGTTCATGACTATTTGGAACTCTGAGTATTTATAGATATTTACAAGGAAACTGTCCCAAATTATGGTGTTTTTTGTTTTTTGTTTTTTTTTTTAATGAAGTTTATTTGTCTTAATCTCTTTCTTGGTGTGGTCTGACCCCATTCCTCCTGAATTTGTTTTTGTTTTGAGTAATGATTGAAAGTAAGTGTTTCTCAAACCTGATTAGGGTGGTTTGCATCGCTGTGAAGACAGTTCTCAAAGGACACCTTTGTGCTCTTAAATTAAATACTCTCCCCTTGTTTGTTTGCTTTTTTCAGATCATATGGCAAAGGAGCCAGTGGAAGACACGGACCCTAGCACTTTATCCTTTAACGTGGTAGGTTACAAACTTTACATGAATGGCGATAATTCTTGTTATTCCTTTTTCCCTTTTGTTGCATTTTTATGGCTCAGTATTAACATGAAGATCAGAAACCCCAAGTTCGGTTTTCCCAAGATAAATGTCTTTATCACAGTGTTCTCTGTGACGTAATAAACTTTGGGTTTCTCTAAGGCTAAAAATGGTATTAGGTTTCTGTTCTTGTTTGGCACGTACCAGAAGTGATCTGCTTAGATTACATCAGGTCTTTGTACGTTTGTCTACTCAATACTTATCTGTCTCCTTTTAACTTCCTCTTCTTCCAAATTCAAGTTATTTAATGTGAGATTGAAGGAAACAACAGGGCTGCCTTCCAGTAACTGGGGGCTGCCCATTCACCAGATGGGCGTCCGCCGTTTGGTTCAGTGTGTTATTGCATTTAATCCCTGCAACCTCCCTCCAGGTAAGCACTGCCTGCTTTACAGATGAAAGACTGAGGCACAGAGGATGAGGTTAAGAGGCCCGACTGGAAGCGGCCCAGCGGCTGGCTTCAGGTCCCTGCCCTGCCTTCCCATAACCACTCTGTAGCATGTCTCCTGCTTAAGGTTTACCGAGGACTTCACATCCATCATTCTTCATCCTCCAAATAAGCGGTGAGGTGGTAGGACAGCTGTTTTTACCCCCATGCTACAGAAGAAGCAAGGAAAGTTAACGGATTTGTATAAAATCACCCAGACTGGAGCCCTGCTCTCCTATGTGGTACTGCCTCTTGTTTTATGACCAAATCAGTGCCTTTGGCAACATTTCATGTGTTATTATGCATATAGTGTGTGACACATTTTCTTCTTCTTTCTTTCTTTCCTCTCCTTCCTGCCTCATTTCTTCCTTCCTTCTTTCTTTTTTTCCTTCCTTCTTTCCCCCTTCCTTCCTTCCTTCCTTCCTTCCTTCCTTCCTTTCTTTCTTCCTTCTTTCCCTTTCTTCTCTTCTCTTCTCTTCCTTCTCTTTTCTTTTCTGTCAGCATTTGGAGGAGAGGAACTGCCCAGTCATGAACAATTCTGAGGAACTGATCTAGTTAGAATGACATAAATGCACACAACAATATAATTAAACAATACAATTCAACAAAATGTCTTTAAGTCTTTGGTGATTCATGCGGCACCTGTGTCTCAAAGCCCTGAGATGTTTGTTTTCATATCTTTAGTCAGCACTGCAGTTTCCTAAGTGGGAATGGGACGGAGCTGGACACACAGTGGAAATCAGTATGAAAGAATCCCCTGCCCCTGCGTCCGTAAGGACAGGATGCAGAGCAGCCCTGTAGATCATTCCTGTCATCCCCTGTGCTGTGGTTCCTTACGGGAGCTGGGGACCCGTAAGGCTCCTATAGGGTGTTACTCAGTCGGTCCTTCCTGTCCCTAGTGCCCGACCTGTGCTCCCCTGGGACTCCCACTCTCTTCCCAACATCAGGTTCTCCTTGGGTCACAGCTACTTCTGATCGCTTCTCCACGCTGGGCCAGATTGACTTTTCTAAGCCTTCCCTGGGTCAGTTTGCTGGAGTGGCCACAACAGGGCACCACATAATGGGTGACCTAAATGTCCCACGCTTCTGGAGGTGAGAAGCCAAACCCCAGTGTTGGCAGGGCCATTTCCCCCCGGAATCAGTGGAGGAAGAATCTTTTCTCCTCTCCGCAGGCCTGTGTGGTTGTCGGTAACTGGCGGTGGCCCTCGGCTTGTAACTGCACCCATCCGTTCCCTCACGGCGTTGGCACGTGGCCGAATTCCCCCTGTGGGTCTGTGTCTCTTGTACAGACACCGGTCATCTTGGATTGAGGGTCCACTCTACTCCAGTATGATCTCACCTTAACTAGTCCTCTATCTATAGTGATTGCATTTCCGAATGAGGTCACATTCGGAGGTACTGGGCGTTAGAACTTCTAACAGGTCTTTTTTGGGGAGATGCACATCAACCCATAACATGGCAGCTGCTCCTGGGGTTAAGCCTATACTCTTCAGAATGGCACACGCGATCCTCCACGACCCCGTCTCAGCATCCCTCCTGATGAGTCAAGCTTGAGTAGCTATTTGCTGCTCCTGAAACACCCAGGCCTTCTCATCTTCCTGGGATACCGATAACCCTGCTCCATCCAGCGAAGAAAATCTCCCTGCTTCCTCACCTGATGAACCCCTGTTGTTCCTCCTCTTCTCAGTTCAAGCTTCGCTGACCTGTGACGCTTTCTTTGCCTCACCCTGGGGCCTTCTGGGGCCCCCTTCTCCACAGCCCAAACTCTACTTGTGATCGCACTGTGCTGAAATTGTTTGCTTGTCTGAGTTTCTACAAGACAGTGTTGAACATCTTCCCATGCACAGTTGGATAGGCCAACCTTCCCAAACACCTAGAATGGCACCCGTTAAATCTTTCCACCTCACTTCCAGGATCTTCCATGTAAACTGACTCCATCATTTCGGATCCAGCCCTGTCCCCCTCCAGCGTGCGTCTCTGCTTCAAGCTGATGGGTCTTCTACACCTGTCACTGTCCAGACCACCTGTGTCTGCCGTCTGCAATTACTGTGTTCCTTCCTCTTGGTCACCCAAGTTCTTGGGCATTCTCCAGGCCTAGCTTGAGTGTCTTTTCAGGAAACCTGTGTTTGCTTGAGCCTGTTCATTCATGCGGACCTTTGGTAGATGTTCAGTTCACACTGAGTCAAAATGTGGAGTTGCAAAGATCATAGTTCCTTCTCTTGAAAAACTCCAAGTTTGTTCCAGGAAATAGACAACTACATACTTTAAAAACAGCCTGGTAAGTGTTATAGGACAGGCGTGTTTTCCATTCTCTGGAGAACAGAGTATCAAGAAGAATTTAGTCTGAGGGAAAACTTGACTTTTTAAGTTCTCCATGATTGATTGATTTCTTCTGTGGAAGAGGAGTTCGAGGCTCCTAGAGGTTCTGAAGCTTCACTGTTCATCTCCAAAGTAACTGCAAGGAAAGGGATTTAAAACAAAATTCTTGGTTCCACATTTGTTTCTTCTTCTCTTCTGTCAGAGGAGGACATGTGTGAGACCTACAGGCAAGTTGGAAGGTGTAACTTTCGTTTTAAGGCTGGAGGGCATGGACCCAAAGGCCCAGATGGAGGGTGGGAGCTGAATAGGGGTTAGGGGACAGGATAGGGAGACTGGGCACATTCTCGCTCCTCTCATGTAAGTCATCAGAGAATGACTCCATTCTTTAATCGGAAGTCAAAGTGTTCAGAACATTAGATACCTGCATGGAGGTACCAACAAAGACATACATGATTGTAAGAGCCTTTGCTATTTTGAATTCCCTCCAATGGAATTGCCCTCATCCAGGGCATTGAGGAACTGTGTATGGTCATGCATAATGAGTAGATCTTTGTAGATCTTTGTGCAGGTCAGTAGGGATGGTTGGCTTTTGAATCCCATCCCAGTCAACCCAGGACAGAGCTCTCCAATAGTGAATACTGCCTGGCACGCAGGCTTGTTGACCCAAATGAATATCACAGAAATGATGACAAGATATCAGTCTATCCCCATAATTCGTGAAAACGTTCCTCAATTTTAAACTACAGGAAATAGGGGAAATAGCACTGCAGAAAAGAGAGGAAGTGTGGTTTAGTGGTCAGAGCTGAGGAAATTGAGAAGGCTTATTCTGTCTCATGTTCCAACATTAACTTCTTGTCAATGTGGATTTCATTTTTTATGCACTAAGCATAAAAACAAGCAATGGGTCAGGCCTGTTGATAAAGCCATGGCTAGAAACTTGCGAGGTTTTAAACTAAAATTATGACTTCCCCAAAACAAAGCTTTCTTTTCACTTTGATCTTACAATTGACTATGGTGTTTAAGAATAACTCTCTTCTTTTGTTGGTTTCCACAGTCAGACAAATACCCCATTCAAGATACAGGACTCCCTAAAGGTATGTACGGTTAATATAACTACTTGAACTTGTGATTATTTTAATATCTTGAACAAAGCACCAGTCAAAGCAATTTCTCGTGTGTAAAACAGAAACATACTGATAATTTAGCTGACGACTTGTGGATGATCCCAGGCATGAATTTTCTTATTTAAATCTGTAAGATACTTCATTAGAAATTATCCATTAAATTCCTGTGGTGTTTTTCACATGCCTGAAATGAAGATAGCCAGGACTCTGGGATGCAAGTGACAGAAGTCTAACTCAAGTTAATTTTAAAAAAGGGAGGAGGGACATATTGGCTTAGGGTCTTTGGACGCTCCTGGGTCCAAGCATTTAAATGATGCTCTCGGGCTCAGTCTCTCTGTCTTTCTGTCCCTCTCATGGCTCTGTCTTGGCTCCAGTTTTGGGCAGGCTTTCCCTTCATGATGGGAAAGGTGGTCACCAATGCCTCCAGCTTTACGCAGTGCCCCCTCAAGATGGCAGAGCAAGGTTGGGAGGGGGTTTCCCCTAGCACCCACATAATTCTGGGGATGACTGTCATATGGGTGGTTTGGGTCATGTGGCCATCTGTGAATCGTCTGTTGCCATCAGGAGGATGGAAGAGGGCATTGGTCAGGTATGAGCCTTGAGGTTGGGTGGGGGAGAGTGTAGAGTGAGTTCTACCCAAACCACAGGAAGGAGGGTTCTCTTACTAGACAGAGGGGCAAAGGGTGCTTGTCAGGCCCTAAAGCAGAAAACAGACAAACAGAAATCCCCCAGAAACCTCTTTTGTAATTCACAGGCTAACGTTTTCGGCACAGTACAGACCAGAAAAATGGCTAGGCTCAGCCATTCCCGATTTCTCTTGTGGGGCCGTGCACAAAGCTGTATCTGCTCTGGAGGCCAAGCTGCTGGTTGCCCTACTGGAGCATTTACCTCGTGCTCTGCTGACAACCCAGAGTGGGGGAGGTGGGGGGACAATCAGATCTGACCAGCGTCAGAGATGGCAGGGGCCCCCAGCTTCCTGGAGAGGTAGGGCTTCCCGGCATCCGCCAACATGGCTTTTCCTGGCAGTCTTTGTGACGGGGTGATCATAGGGTCACCCAACTGGAGAGTTGGGAGGGAGCTCCCTGCCTGGGCCCACCTGAGGTGAAGTCTAGGGCTCTACCAAAGCTCCCCTCCCCTCCATCCCTTATTCGCCAGACTCTTCTCCCTGCATCCAGAAATTACACTGTTAGAGTTTAATTCCTTTTGCCTCCCGTGCATGTCCTGGGGGTGGCAGTGATGTAGGGAAAAGAGACCGAAAGCCGAGACTGAGTCCAAATCCTGGCTGTGGTAGGGGTGGCATCTGGCAAGCTCCCTTCCTCCTTTCCCCTGTTGAATGACTTCTAAGTGTCCCGAATCCTCCAGTGTGATTTAACTCTTTAGTTCAGCAAGATGGTGCAAGGTGCAAGCCAGGCAGCCAGGGACAGATGGGAGGCAGCCTTGGGTGGTGCTCCTCAGACTTCAGCGCGCACTGAAGAACCATCTGGGAGTGTGGGGGAGGCTCGTTTATAATGCAGATTCTGGGCCCAGCTGCTCTGAAAGCACAACATGGTAGGTCTGGGGTCAGGCCCAGGCACCTGTGTGTATTTGCACACCTGAGTGGTTGGGATGCAGACCTCACTTTAAGAGCCTGCCTGGGACACCTGGTGGCTCAGTTGGTTGAGCATCTGACTCTTGATTTCAGCTCAGGTCATGATCCCAGGGTTGTGGGATCGAGCCCTGCATGAGGCTCCGCACTGCTTGGGATTCTCTCTCCCTCTCCCCCTCTCTCCCCCTCTCTCCCCCTCTCTCCCCCTCTCTCCCCCTCTCTCCCCCTCTCTCCCCCTCTCTCCCCCTCTCTCCCCCTCTCTCCCCCCTCTCCCCTTCTCTCCCCCACTCTCCCCCTCTCTTTCTCTTTCCCCTGCGCTTGCTCTCTCTCTTAAAAAAAAAAAAAAGGAGCCTAAGACATTTCAAGGATTTGGTGTATCCACCAGGGAGGCACATAGACAAGAGAACTGAACTATAGCCAGACCATGGCCTGCTGGGCTCTGAGTGCCCTCAGCAGATGGCTCCACATCTCAGGGTCTCGGTTTCCTGTCTATAGTGTTGGGAGGACAATGTTTTCATCCCCTCCCATGGTGCTTGTGAGAATTCACTGAAATGGGGGGCGCCTGGGTCGACTTTGGCACAAGTCACAATCTCATGGTTCGTGGGTTTGAGCCCCTTGTTGGGCTGTGTGCTGACAGCTGGGAGTCTGGAGCCTGCTTTGGATTCTGTGTCTCCCTCTCTCTCTGCCCCTCCCCCACTCACGCTCTGTCTCTCTCTCTCTCTCTCTCTCAAAGATAAATAAACATTTTTTAAAAAAGAAAAAAGAATGCAGTGAAATGAGTCCAGAACAGTGCCTGGCATAGGTGAGCATCAGATGGTGGAGGGAAATCTGGTAAAAAGAAGTAGGAAAAATCAGGGTTGAGGATGCTTTCCCAGCACTGTGGCAAAAGTGGCACTGTTTGAGACAGCCACTGAGCTGCAGTGACTCTGGGGTTGCAGTGTCATGGTTAGATCTGTCTAAAGATCTTTTTTAACACCCTTGAACATGACTTCCTGTTTTGGAAAAAAAAAAAAAAAAAAAAAAAAGACTGGTTGCTTACCAGTCTGATACTACAGTAACTACTATTGGGTTTCTCCTAGAATTTGAGTTTTACAAAATCTTAACCAAAATGGTAATGAGTTTATAAGTAGCATGACTGTGAAAACCACCATTGTAAGAAATGTGACTAGATTTTTCTTCTATTCTTATTCACAGAGAACAGTATTATCTATTACTATTTTTATTATTATTATTATTTTAATTTGAGAGAGAGAGAGACCATGCAAGTGCGAGTGGGGGAAAGGGGCAGAGGGAGAGAGAGAACCTTAAGCAGGCTCTTAGCACGGAGCCCAGCGGAGGGCTCAATCCCACCACCTGGGATCATGACCTGAGCCAAAATCAAGAGTTAGACAAGTTGGATGCTCAACCACCTGAGCCACCCAAGCGCCTGGAGAATAGTATTATTAAGCACATAATTTCTCATCTCCAAAGAAACACATCATCTTATACTGAATGTCCAGAAGTTTAAAAACTTATTCCAGGGGCGTCTGGGTGGCTCAGTCGCTTAAGCATCTGACTTCAGCTCAGGTCATGATCTCCCGGTTTGTGAGTTCGAGCCCTGCGTCGGGCTCTGTGCTGCGCTGACAGCTCAGAGCCTGGAGCCTGCTTCGGATTCTGTGTCTCCTCTCTCTGCCCCTTCCATGCTGATGCTCTGTCTCTCTCTGTCTCTCAATAATAAATAAATGTTAAATAAATAAATGAAAACTTATTCCAACATTTTTATTCAATAATATCTATGATTTAATAACTGATGGTATTTTAAAAAATTTTTTTAATGTTTATTTATTTTTGAGAGAGAGAGAGAGAAAGAGAGAGAGCCTGAGCGGGGGAGGGGCAGAGAGAGAGGGAGACACAGGATCCAAAGCAGGCCCCAGGCTCTGAGCTGTCAGCACAGGGCCTGCTAGGACTTGTGAACCATGAGATCATGACCTGAGCCGAAGTCAGACACTTAACCAACTGAGCTACCCAGGTGCCCCTGCCAGTATTTTTTTAAACATACCAATGGGGCCAATATAATCATTAAACATGTATGGTACTTTTCTCACTATAAATGTTTTTAGGGAAAGAAAACCCATATGAATCAATGTAGAATCTAATTTATAGATTTCTTTTTAATTAATTAATTTTTAAATATAATTTATTGTCAAATTGGCTTCCATACAACACCCAGTGCTCATCCTAACAAGTGCCCTCCTCAGTGCCCATCACCCATTTTCCCCCTGCCCCATACCCTCATCAACCCTCAGTTTGTCCTCTGTATTTAAGAGTCTCTTGTGGTTTGTCTCCCTCCCTCTGTGTTTGTAACTATTATTTCCCCCCTCTCCTTCCCCTATGGTCTTCTGTTAAGTTTCTCAAGTTCCACATATGAGTGAAAAAACATATCTGTCTTTCTCTGACTGACTTATTTCACTCAGCATAACACTCTCCAGTTCCATCCACATTGCTGCAAATGGCCAGATTTCACTCTTTCTCATTGCCAAGTAGTATTCCATTGTATATGTAAACCACATCTTCTTTATCCATTCATCAGCTGATGGACATTTAGGCTCTTTCCATAATTTGGCTATGTTGAAAGCACTGCCAAAAATAGAACTACCCTATGACCCAGCAATAGCACTGCTAGGAATTGACCCAAGGGATACAGGAGTGCTAATTTATAGATTTCAAAGTAAATGTAATCTAATGAAGTCCAGAGTTGGACTCACAATGTTTAAGTAAATTTGAGGGCATCCTATTTATTTAACAGAGGATTTATCTGTAGCTAGCTTGAATTATTTCCATATGGTTAAAAAGTCTTCAAAACTTATTTTCTTAGGCAGATTCAGCATGTTTCACAAAACCTTTATTGTACTTCTAGTGTATTCCTACTGTATTCATGGTAACACTATTCCTTTACACAGTCCAAACCAGAGTGGTTCTGAATAATGTGGTTTTACCATAAATCAGTTGTGGAAATCTAGTGCGATTTCAGTGATCAGCATGTTTTTGAGATGAAATTGTTTAACTTGTGTTCTTATCAGGAACAAATGTGCAACTTCCTCCTCCCCTGATTTTAGAGATTTCAAGGGGTTCATTCTGTCAGGGTTCATGTGTCAGGCCTCTTTTATGAGAGCTTTTCTGGGAGAGCCTGCAGGCCCTAAACTCAGGACTAAGAGTGAGACTTATTTTATTAAAATATTTTTTCATTTCAGTATAGTTGACACATTAGTTTCAGGTACACATCATAGTGCAGAAGAGTAGGGGGGTTCCTCAAAAAATTAAACATGGAGATATCGTATGATCCAATAATTCCACTATTGGGTATTTCCCCAGAGAAAATGAAAACATGAATTTGAAAATATCTATGCACTCTTATGTTTATTACAACATTGTTTATAATAGTCAAGATATGGGAGCAACCCACGTGTCCACTGACAGATGAATGGATAAGAAAGATGTGTGTGTGTGTGTGTGTGTGTGTGTGTGTGTGTGTAAAGTAGAATATTACACAGCTATTAAAAAGGATGAGAGTCTACAGTTTGTGACATAAGTGGGGCTTATTTTATATCACAGAGTTCCTGATATCTTGTAGAAACTGCTGACTTACATGTTCTGAAGGGAATGTGACTCTTCACATCTTGAGAGAAAATGTGTTTGGAAAAAGAATTCTGATTTTTGAACCACTATTCCCAGTGAGGGGAAATTGCACATAAATACATCATAAATCAGTCAAGCTTTGATCATCTTTTTTCTCTAGTATTACTGCTCTTTTCTCTTACTCAAAATATTTCATGGTGAATTTTAAGCTAAAGAGAAGTAAAGCAAACTCATTCTATTGTTACTGAATTTGAGGAATTTGAACTCAAGCATAGATGATACTTGGGGACCTTTTAGAACAATTTGTTAACTAAACGTAGAAGCAGTGGTTCCACTTGAAAACGTTAGGAAAAAATAAACAGATATGAGAGAATTCACTAAAATCAGAAGTAAAAATGTTTGCCCTAGCAGCACCTGGGTGGCTCAGTCGGTGAAGTTGTCCAACTCTTGATTTCGGCTCAGGTCATGATCTGGGGTTTGTGAGCTCGAGCCCAGGGTCTGGTTCTACACTGACAGGGCAGAGCCTGCTTGGGATTCTCTCTCTCTCTCCCTCTCTCTCTGCCCCTCCCTGCCCTCTCTCCCGATGTGCTCTCTCTCAAATAAGCGTTAAAAAAAAAAAAAAATGTTTGCCTTAAAACTAGCAAGCCAATACGCTGTATTTTATATGATTTCTCTCCTCGTTAGATTGACAGCATTTTGCTGATAAGCTTCCTTGTTCTAACAGGAAACTAAACACCCCTACTGCCTGCATGAGTTTCTGTGTGCTGGTCCTGCTTAATCCATAAATTCATTCCCTCCCACTCAACCTGGACTGGGACTCTGTTGGGAACCTCCTGTTACAATACATACCCAAATCAACCCCTCTCCCCCAGCGTATGATTTCAATGCAAAGGTGACCACCCTGCAAATTTTATTTTTCTGTTGTAGAGGGCAGAGAGGAGAAAGATAATGACCACGGGAATGTCTGGGGTGCACCACTTCACAAAAGTAACTACTTAAGTTCAAGGTGTCATCCTGCTGGGGGAGCAACCATGTTTTTGCACAAACGCTGAGTTGGCAGTTGTGACACTAGCCATTCTGAGGATCCGTGTGACTGAAATCACGTTTCCGTGACTGTCGGCCAGAGTGTGCATGAGAATTCTGTGGGGCGCCTGTGGAATGTCAGACCCTTGGGGCCCCTGAGATTCCAGTTAAGGAAGTCTGGAGTGGAGCCCGGGAATCTGCATTGTTAACAAGCCCCAGAGGTACTTCATTCAGATGCCAGGATGCTGGGGACTATACTCAGGAACTCAAGCCAAGGCAAGATCTCTACTGCTCTCCTTTTGAAAGATACCATCTAGAATCTTAGTAAAAAACCATGCTTTTAGTTTAAATTCCTCAGAGAGGGGACCCTGGGTAGCTCAGTAAGTTGAGCGTCCAGCTTCAGCTCAGGTCACGATCTCGTGGTTCCTTGAGTTTGCGCCCGGTGTGGGGATCCCTACTGTCGGCGCAGAGCCGGGAGCCTGCTTCACATCCCGTCTCCCTCTTTCTCTCTGCCCCTCCCCCATTCATGCTGTCTCTCTCAAAAAGGAAGAAACATTTATTTTATTTTTTTTTTAATTTTTTTTTTTCAACGTTTTTTATTTATTTTTGGGACAGAGAGAGACAGAGCATGAACGGGGGAGGGGCAGAGAGAGAGGGAGACACAGAATCGGAAACAGGCTCCAGGCTCCGAGCCATCAGCCCAGAGCCCGACGCGGGGCTCGAACTCACGGACCGCGAGATCGTGACCTGGCTGAAGTCGGACGCTTAACCGACTGCGCCACCCAGGCGCCCCTTATTTTTAAAAATCTAGAAGTACGGGCGCCTGGGTGGCTCAGTCGGTTAAGCGTCCGACTTCGGCTCAGGTCATGATCTCGCGGCCCGCGGGTTCGAGCCCCGCGTCAGGCTCTGTGCTGACGGCTCGGAGCCTGGAGCCTGTTTCAGATTCTGTGTCTCCCTCTTTCTCTGACCCTCCCCTGTGCATGCTCTCTCTCTGTCTCAAAAATAAATAAATGTTAAAAAAAATTTTTTTTTTAAAATCTATAAATAAATAAATAAATAAATAAATAAATAAATAAATTTCTCAGATAATTCTGTTAATGGGAAAGATTGTCCTTTAGCGGGAATTGTACAGGAGCAGTGAACGTAGTAGCACCTTGTTTGAACAAATCCAGCAGCCCGGCGCTCAACAGGTGAATGAATGTTAATGTGGAAAAGAGATGACTCAATCAATCCCTCATTCAGTGTTAGCTGTTGGACCCTGATAACTGATTCTTTATTTAAAGCTTTACACCTCTCAAAATCGACATAAACCTTTCCTTCATAACGTTCTGTATTTCTGTCACCTTTCAAGTTTAGCGTGCAGGAAGGAATTCCGCACAGATTAAAATCCGATGGGCCCGAATCAGTTTGTCACACACCTGTGCCATCGTCACCACCCTCGGGGAGCTGTGAAGCCAACACCTGTGTCAGACAGCCCTAAGCATGGAGGTTCCTTTCCAAAGTGAATTCTTTGAAAGGTGTTAACACGTTTCACACGCATGTCAGGTGCCTTTGACGGGCGCTGGCCGTGGCCACTTAGACAAGAGAGCTGCCGTAGCTTTGGCTTTTAGGAGGGTGACCTATCAAGACAAGTAAAATCCCACTCTGCTAATCTGAAAGGCTTGGTAAAATGTCAGACAGATGAATGAGCACAGAGGAATTTGTTGTGATGTGAAGCAGAGGGAAATGTGTCCGGAGTGCCTCCTACTCACTCCCTGGGGAAGGGGGGGCATCCTGCCCTAGGGTTATGGGGATGGCCACGCCTGCCTGACACCGGACAGATGAGACTGACGTGAGTCACTTGTACTTACAGCCTGGGGGAGGGGGACACCGCAAGCCACACAGGGTCACATCCCACGGGGCTGCCCTTGGGAACAAAGTGAGCCCCCGGGGGCTGTAGGTGGTAAGGGTGGTAGTAGCGAGAGGAGGTTCCCCAGGGAGGATGTGATCGGCTCATCTGAGTAATTCAGCGGGCTGGCGGGGAACTGAAACTCAGTACTCAGGGGTAAGTAGGAACCGTGCCTGGTGCTCGGCTCAGGGGCCGATCACGGGGCAGTGTGCGGAAAGCTTTGCACCTCGGCCATTCGAGGCCCTCCTGATTTTTACCAGATGTCAAGGCAGTGCTAGTATTGAGTCTTAGTCTTAGATCTTACACCACAATTGACTCCATGATAACCTTGACTTCAATTTAAATCTTAGTGATGATTGGGACTTAGAGGGTAGGGAAGGGCCTCCCTAAAAAGCACACCAGACACTGGACCAGGAGAGGGTGGGCCATGTGGTATGGCACTGGTATAGTGAGGGCATGTCTCCAGAGAGCACGAATTTAGGTAACCAATGCCGGGGTGCCTGGGTGGCACAGTCGGTTAAGCGTCCGACTTTGGCTCAGGTCATGATCTCGCGATTTGTGGGTTCGAGCCCTGCATCAGGCTCTGTGCTGACAGCTCGGAGCCTGGAGCTGCTTCGGATTCTGTGTCTCCCTCCCTCTCTGTCCCTTCCCCACTTGCTCTCTGTCTCTCTCTCAAAAATAAATGAATATTTTTAAAGAAAAAATTTTTTTAGATAACCAATGCCTATGGCAATAGTGACCCAAGGCAAGAGCTCTATTTGTTCTATAAAGTAGGAATTCTGTGAGGAGCTCATCCTCCCTTTCGATTTAACCTGTTGCCTAGAGAGTAGATGGAAATTCGGTTGAGTGGCTTCTTTTAGAGCCGGGCATTGTGTTCTGAGAAGTGAAATGAATGTCTTGGTCATTAGCAGTAACGTCTGGAACTCCAAAGGGGATAGAGAATATTCTAGTGAGGCCTTACATTGTGGCCTTACTATGTGCAGAGATATCTGTTACCTTGATTTACATTCTCTTCATATGTGAGGCAAGAGATTCCCAGAGTTCTGTCCCAGAGTGGGCAAGTCTTGGGCAGTGGTCCAAGAGTTTGTATTTAAAAAAGAAAAGTGCCGATGGGGCCACTTGTTGGCCAGGGCATCCAGCACTAAGATGACCACCTGAAGTTTGGCAGTCTTTTATCAGGGACGTGTTGACTGAGGGCTAGAAAGCATAACTATCCATGAACTCCATCATGTATGATGGTGGTGATATCACCTGTAAAATCTACAGATTCCCACTGTTGTTCGCTCAGTTGATCTGAAGGGGCTCCCCAGGTAACCAGGAATGTCAGAAGGGTGACTTCTTCCAGCACCATGGATCTGGCAAGAGCCTGAGGATAGTGGAGACCATGCCCTCCTATGGGTGGAACATGCCAGAAGGCCCACGTTTGTCTCCACTCAGTAGCAGTAATGGGTGGAACATGCCAGAAGGCCCACGTTTGTCTCCACTCAGTAGCAGTAAAGTCTCAGTAGCCATGTCGAGCTTGTACGGAGCTGCTTCTGTGACTCAAGGCATAATAGGCAGCAGGGTATGAAGGCTCACAGGTGCAGGGTCAGTGAGAGCCTCTGTTTCCAGAAGAGCCCAGTGTGCAGCCAGCAGTCGCTGCCCTAGGGGTGTATGGAGAGAAGGGTCTAGCAGGGCAGTTTCATGCATCAGAAGCACGTAGATAGCATATGGTGGTCATGGGTGGTCCAGAGACTTCAGGAAGAATATGAGGAGGTTGTTTAAACCCTTATGGTGAAGGGGTCTCAGAGAATGCGTGTTGTAGGCTTTTGTTAGAGGGAGCCAGATTTACAGTGAAGCACTTTACAAGTAAGTGTGTCAGTGAGAACAAATAAACTGTGGAAATGAGGAATACATTGCCTCCAGAACTCCCCCCAAACTAGAAGATGTTGGACTTGTATTCACTTGTAGTAAGTACTGAGAGGGTCCATAACTCTTTGTTTTTTATTTTTTATTTTATTTCAGAGAGAGAACGAGCAGGGGATGGGCGGGGTGGCGAGAGGGAAAGAATGAGAGTGTCCCAAGCAGGCTCCACACTCAGCACGGAGCCTGACGAAGGGCTAGATCCTATGACCCTGGGACCATGACCTGAGCCAAATTCAAGAGTCAGAGGTTCAACCAGCTGAGCCACCCAGGTGTCCCTTAATGTTTTGTTTTTGTTTTTTTTTTTAATTTTCATAACACTTAAAAAAGTTTTTCTTTAGCATTTATTTATTTTTGAGAGACAGAGACAGGGAATGAATGAGGGAGGAGCAGAGAGAGAGGGAGACACAGAGTCTGCAGCAGCTCCAGGCTCTGAGCTGTCTGCACAGAGCCGGACATAGGGCTCGAGCTCATGAACCGTGAGATCATGACATGAGCCGAAGTCAGACGCTCAACAGACTGAGCCACCCAGTCGCCCCTATTTTTTTAACTCTTTATTGACCATGTCAGAGATGGAGCAGCCCTTAACTTACCAACAGATTCTCAGGAATTTAACCAAGGTGGTAGGGCCGCACGCTGTGTGGGGGTCAGTGTCCTGTTCCCTTTCTGTGAGCTCTTTTATGGATGTTGTATGGCTTGGATGAATATGTCAAATGGATATCCTTGGAGGAGGATGTCATCCATGTTGGCATACCCACGATCCTGGAGAAGGTTGGGTGCAGTTAAGATCTTGCCTGCAAAGACCGTGTGCTAGGGCAATGCTGTTGGGTCCCCCATACGGAGCCCGGTCACCATGTACGACTGCCTTTGGCGATGAAGGCACATGGCACCTGAGAGGTTGCTCAAATAGACACTGAGCAGAACATATTAGCCCACTTGGTAATAGCCAGATATTTATTAGTGGCTGATGGGACGGAGTCAGTAATTTAAAAAATACTGGGCATTGGGTCTGGTGCCTTAATGGATGGGGCCACCACATTAAGGCCGCAGTAAAGTCCTGTGAGACACTGTTCATTGCCTTTCGGGTTTAAGAACAGGCCAAATTCAGCTGTTAATTGGAGAGGCAGCAGTTAATCCACCCTTCACTCAAATCAGGTCTTACATAGTAAGTTTTGATCTTTGAAGGTCCTGTTTAATTTACATCGGGCCGTATTAGGTGCTTGCACTGAGAGGTCTGTAGGGTCCCATTGCGTTCAAATCAACTTCTAACTGTGAAGATTTAATTTAATAGTAATTTGTTAAGTCAGAGCCACCATGCCCACATGGGATAATCTAAGGCAATGGGTGCCGTGACCATGGGGAAATGAGGCAAAACAATAGTTCTTTTGGTTAGGATGAGTCATACCTATTTGTCTTCTGTTTCACGTTCCAGAACTCTCTAGGGTTACGTGGGGACCTCGTGTTTACATTTAGTGGCATCTCCAGGTGTAACTGTAATTGGAGCCCCGGGACTGATTAAGTCCCTGAGGGTTTGCCGGTTGGTGCATTTCAGCAGGTATTAAAGCTGATTCAGAACCGACGTTGTCAGGCACAGGGGTATCCAGCACTCGTTTACTGGTTGGCTATGTAAATTATTTCAGTAAATGTTGGATTTCCCATTGGGTCATTGGGTCCCACTGTGGACCTCTGCTTGCAGTCCTTTTTTTCCTTTCATCTCCTCCCCGGTGTCCAGTTTCTTTCCATTTTCTGTCCAGTTTCTTTCTTTCATTTCCCGTCCCCTTTTCTTTTTGCGTCACTGGATTAACTCTGGGTGCAGGTAGGTGGGGGAATCCTCCACCCCGCTCGTATTTCTGCATTTCCGCCTCCACAGAGCCTCAAATCAGTACCACGGGGTTGGGGCCTTCCCTGGGCAGCGGTTGCTTTCATATGTTTCAGGACCCCGGGCTTGCGTCAGGGTCGAACTAACCCCGTGCCGTGCCCCAGGGGTACCACGGTTTCCCCGATAACTCCGAGGATCAGGATGTTCCTTGCAGCCAGGCAGAGGTGGCCGAGCAGCCCAGCAGGCAATGGGCTGGAACTGAGCTCTGCTATGGCCCTGCCTTTTCTTTGTTTTTTGGGGCTTTCTGTACAGATTCCCTGGGAGTATTTCTACTTCTACCTGTATAAAGGGTCAGCACTCACTTTCTGTCTCTGATCGTTCATGGTGCAGACTTTCTGAGTGTTGACGGGGAGAGGCTTGGGAGGCTGACGGCCCACCTCGTAGGGAGCCATCTCTTCCTCCAGGGAATGCCAGTCAATCTGCTTGGGGTTGGGTCCACCTCCAGGAAGGTCGTATTGCTTATGGGTCTGGTATGGACCAGCGGGCCCATGACTGCAGGATCGGTCCTTTGGCTCCTGTAAGCGGCTGCGCGGGGCCCAGGCGCACTGGCTTATGGATGGGATGCTCAGAGCTGACCCACCAGACATCAGTCGAACCCAACAGCACATCACACTGGGGCATAGTCAATAACAGTTTTCACCTTGGGGACGGGGACATTTTAGGTGGGAGGAGAGGACAAACACCGAACAAAGACGACACACAGTGCTGCGTAGGCCAGAGTGCAAGTCGGCCAGCCCCAGGCAGCCTCAACTGTGGCGGGGAAGTTAGTTACATCTGACAAAGTGTCTTCCATAGCGGTTGGGCCATGCAGTTCACGAGGCCAGCTGCTTTGATCCCCTCCTGTTCACCCCAGCAGTGCGGGAGGGATCCTGCCCAGGGGTTATGGGGATGGCCATACATGCCTGACACTGGACAGATGAGGTTGACATGAGTCACTTGTGCTCCCAGCCTGGGGGAGGGGGACACCGCAAGCCACGCAGGGTCACATCCCACGAGGCTGCCCACGGGAACAGAGGGCACCAGCCACCAGCGGCTGTAGGTGTAAGGGTAGTAGTAGCAAGAGGAGGTAGCGTCCCTGGTTCCCCAGGGACGGCTCGTCTGAGGAATTCAGTGGGCTGGCAGGGAACTGAAAGTCAGTACTCAGGGTTAAGTAGGAACCGTGCCTGGTGCCCTCAGCTGGTGCCCTCGCAGGCAGCGGCGGGTAGCCTGGGGCCTTATGCCTAGAAGCAGAGAGGGCAGGAGAACCGAGGTCCTCCCGATTTTACCAGATGTCAAAGCAGCACATAGCACTGAGTCCCAATTGCAAGCCTCACACAGCAGAGCGTGCCCTTTCTTTATCAAGCTTTGTCTCTTTCCCCCCCCAGCTGAGGAATGTGATCCAATTACTTTGAACGGCCCAACAAATTCTGATGCGCCACATGAGGTAAGAGTCATTTTGGTTCTATTTTCACCCTTAGGTGCCTGCTAATCCAACTGGAAGGTCTTAGAGATTCTCTTCCAGAGCTTTGAAAATAAGGAAGAAGATTTCTAGGTCATAAAATAAGTCTGGAAATGATCTTGAAGCATCCCAGTTGTACGGGATATTGACAAAACGTCTGTTGCTTTCAGTAACTATGGTACCTTTGATCCGTCCTTTGAAATGAATATGTATCTATATGCTAAACACAGACCATCGATGTTTATTAAGCCGCAACAAAACTGGATAGTCCTATGCCATTTTTGTAATGCTTTTATAAAACTTTACTCAGGGGGCGCCTGGGTGGCTCAGTCGGTTAAGCGTCCGACTTCGGCTCAGGTCACGATCTCACAGTCTGTGAGTTCGAGCCCCGTGTCGGGCTCTGGGCTGATGGCTCAGAGCCTGGAGCCTGCTTCCGATTCTGTGTCTCCCTCTCTCTCTGCCCCTCCCCCATTCATGCTCTGTCTGTCTCAAAAATAAATAAAAAAATAAAATAAAGGGTTGTCTTTAAAAAAAAAAAAAAAACTTTACTCAGATATGAGAAGTCAAACTTCATATCATTTTTGTTGTCTTTTTCCAAAAAGCAAATCCATGTGTTGTTTTCTGATTCTAAAAGAATGTTCTTTTAAACTCCAGATAGGACAAAAATGTACCCCCAAAATTGAGAATTGCCTGTCATTCATTCCATTGTTCACCTTTTGAGGTACCTCCTTCCAGAAGCTTCCTTGGGTCACCGTGTGTTTCAGTCACTTCTGGTACTGTCCAGTCCATTTCTTTCCACTTGCTCGGAGCTTATTAGCCAAATTGCATAATGCTTCACATCTGCTGAACTATATTTAGAGTGTCAAATGTCTCAAAAAGCCTGTCTTGCCTCACGATGGACTGGTTCGGTCCTGCCCGTTCCATAACACCCAGTTAATTTTTAGCAAGACAAATTGGAGGTTTTGTTTAGGCTTGCTTGTCAAACATCAGTCTGTCATAAGTTATTAATAGTGATACTCCTGGAGAGTCAAATCACTTTTGCAATAAAGCAAAGTTACACAGTAGTTGATAAAACAGTCAACTTTAATTGTATACATCTCTCTTGAAAGTTGTCAGTGACGCTGCTTTTAACTCTGGTTTGGGGCTTTTCAGTCACCCACTGTGAATATCATATACTTATTTATTTTTTTGTACTTTTTAAATGTTTATTTTTGAAGGAGAGAAAGAGTGTGAGTGGGGGAGGGGCAGAGAGAGAGGGAGAATCGAAGCAGGCTCCAGGCTCTGAGCTGGCAGCACAGAGGCCTATGCCAGACTCGAACTCATGAACTGTGAGATCACGATCTGAGCTGAAGTCGGACACTTAACCGACTGAGCCACCCAGGCGCCCCTCACATTCTTATTAATTAATCCTCAGCAGTTTCCTTGGAATTACAACCTAAGGATTGATTTTGGCACTGACTGCCTTTAAACAACTTTAGTAAACCCCAACTATGAAATTTTCTTTTCTTGCACTCCTTAATTTGTTTGGCAAAGTTTTGCTCCTCACACGTTTTGTAACATGATACAGACTCCCATGAAGATACAAGAATGTTGTTTGTTTAGCTTGATTTTAGGGATTTTCCAAAACCAGTTAAGATTAGGTACCGAATATACCTTAGGACGCTGTTTAATAATTTTTTTTTTTTAATTTTAGTGTCATAGATCTGGCTGCTTGAAGTAAAGACAATACTAAAAGATGAAAAATAAAATAAAAATTAAAAGAATTTTTTAAAAATTAAAAAAAAGATGAAAATAGATTTGTCAACAAATAAAAGGGGAAGAAACGTATTTGAGGTTTTTTTTTTCAGTTCCGTTTTAAAAGAGAATGTCTTCTATTCCTGTGAAAAGTAGGACACTACCTTGCTACTTCAGTTAGTTATTTCTTTGCATAATCTATAGGATTTGTTCTAACTGCTAGATATCCAGAAGGATTCTTTGAAACCAACTTGGCAGACAGAACAAAGAAAACTCACTAGGGGAGAAACATTTAAAAAAAACAAACAAAAACCCCCACAGTCCATTTTCTAGAGCTCAGACTTTAAATTTTTTTTTAATGTTTATTCATTTTTTGAGAGAGACAGAGCACGAATGGGGGAGGGGCAGAGAGAGAGGGAGACACAGAATCCGAAGCAGGCTCCAGGCTCTGAGCTGTCAGCACAGAGCCCGATGCGGGGCTCGAACTCACAGACTGCAAGATCATGACCTGAGCCGTAGTGGGACGCTCAACCGACTGAGCCACCCAGGCACCCCTCTAGAGCTCGGACTTTAAAGGCAAGCTGAAAATATGCTCTTTAGAATATTTAACACTTGATATGTTCGTGATTTTTATCATTTTAAGACTAAAACTCACTCTAGCAAGAGTGCCTCCTTTGAATGATGCAGAGGGAAAACGCTGTAGTGTCCTGGTACACAAGATCAAACTCTGACATCTCGGACAGAATTTCGTAATAAAGAATCCTTTATTTTAGGAACTTAAAATCAATACCCTATCTACTAGATCCTGTCCTACTACTTCAGTTTATCAAAAGTTGCATTTGCTGAGCATACACTTGGAGCCCAGATCTGGACTGGGTGTTCTTGGGTGTAAGAAAAAGTGGGAGGGGAACGGACAAGGGAAGACCGCAGCAGGGCTTACAGACTTGCTGGAGAAGCAGCGTGCACACAACATTAGATTCTGGATGTGGGGATGCTTCACAGGGTTGAAAATTTTCCATGGAACGAGGGGCACATGGGTGGCTCAGTCAGTTGAGCGGCTGACTTCGGCTCAGGTCATGATCTCATGGCTCAAAGGCTCGTGAGTTCGAGCCCCGTGTTGGG